>NC_080742.1:88571579-88874610 GCF_020826845.1 Diceros bicornis minor | reverse complement strand
GTCCCCGTCGCAACTACTCAACTCTGCCGTTGTAGCACAAAAGCGGCCACAGACAACATGTATGTGAATGGATATGGCTGTGTTCCAATAAAACTTGACTTGTGGATATTGAAACTTGACTTTCATATACTTTTCACATATCACAAAATATTATCCTTATGATTTTCTTCCAACCATTTAAAAATGTAAAATCAATTCTTAGCTGTGGGCTATGCAAAAACAGGTGGCAGACCACTTTGCCACTCCCTGCTTTATTTCAATCTTTTTTTTAGTGTATTGTCTACAGCAGCACTATCCAGTAGAAATTTCTGCGCTAACGGAAATGTTTTGTATGTGTGCTTTCCAATACAGTAGCTACTAGCCACATATGGCTATTGAGCACATGCACTGTGGCTGTTGTGACTGAAGAAATGAGCTTTAAATTTTATTTAATTCTAATTAATTTAAATTAAAATTTAAATAGCCACATGAGGCTAGTGGCTACTGTATTGGACAGTGCATATCAACAGATCAGACTCAAAACAATAAGTAAATATAGATACAGATGTGTGTGTATACAAATATACATAAATATATATGTATATATATTTTTCTCCTGGGGACCTAAATTTACATAATTAATATAGTCACAAAAATGGTGAATATTTACTCAAGTAAAAAGTTCCACATTTTTTATTCCTGTGACAAATGAGAGCAGGCTAATTTTTTCTTTCTAAAGGCCCTTCTCCCTCAGTTCTCTGAAGGCAGAAAGTTTGGTGACTACTACTAAGCAATGTACATAATACGTGATCAGAGTCCCTCAAGCTTCTAGGCCACTACTTCACTCAGCTGTTTCTTCTCATTGCTATTATTCTTTAAAGGCACACCACATCCTCTTTTTCCTGATCCCTTCCTCTCTATCCCCATAAGGTAAAAATAAAAATACTGAATTAGTGGAAGAACACATAGCCTTTGTCACTTTTCCCAGATACCAAACGCTTCTCTCATAAAAAAGCACACTCACCGTCAGGTCAAGCTGACTGTTCCGTGTCGTGATGGACAGTTCAATGGCGGACAGCTGCACTTCTTTCCAGACCTCTGGGCCCACCTCTTGGGAGAGGGCTGTGTGAATGCATTAGATACAGGTTAACTTCTTCATTAACATTTCATCGTGACACCACCGACGGCCAGCTCCCCGCTGCTCAGCTTGGCCTCCCACGCCCGTCTGCTGACTCTCCACCTCAGTTTTCTTCATTTCCTAGTTCTTATACACGGGATAAAGAGCCAAGCTCAAAATGGAATCTCTATGCTTAAAATATCGCTACCAAAGCAGCCACAATAACATAAAGGTCTGTGACAGAAAGAGGGGGCCCCTGTTTGTCACAAATGACACAGGCTGTTCCCCTTCTTGGGACGTGTCTGTGCTGGTTTAAGCTCTGCTCTGACACACAGAAGGCTGAATTCAGTGACCCCTGAAAGGCTTCTCTTGCTCTAGTGAAGTCTCTAGCACTGATCTGGGGGCCTTTTTAGGCGGTCCTGAACCAACCAGGGCTCTCCCATCTTCAGTCACCACGCTGCTCACCATCCTGTGGTTGTGCCCAGTATGACGCGAGCCTTCGTAATATTCTCCGGTACAGAGAGGGCCGTGGAGGGGTCTCTTCCGTTCCACTGGGAGGTCTCTCTATAGGTCCCGTGTATGAGATAGAGGCTTGATGAGTCTGAGGCCACTCCTTTTAATGTGAAAAGAGAAATACTTTTGTTAAACACACACAATTCCAAACTCTCAGAGTTTCTCTCTGCAAAGGATAGTATTCTTCCTCTACCTGCTGGAAAGCTAACCAGTCATCTCCTCCCAGTGGATGGAATTATCTCCAATTTGGAGTGTGGAATCCTCCAGCTTTCTTTGCCCATTAAAGGCATATCTTGAAAACCAAGAACTCTGTGACTGCTGCCTCCTCTGCGCTCCCCAACATCAACAGAGAGGAGATACCCAAGTGGACTAACAACCACTGCTTATAATTCTCCAAAAACTCATCAATATGAATGAACACAGAATCATCCCATAATAAATTAACCTTTGGTTTACAGATGGTGACACAAAAATGAAATGGACAAAATCCAGTTGCATCAAATACCTTCTTCACTTCTGGAATCATACTCTACACAGAGGCCAGAATGGTTTTGTGCAGACTTGCAATCCAGCCAAGGCTTCTCACTCCTGCTTCAAACATCATCATCCTCACACTCTAGAGTTTTTCTCTTTTACTTACTGGCACCCTGAGTCCAGTGTCATCATGGGTCTCATCAGTGTCCACAGGAATAATTAAAAGAACACCCTAGTCTCTCAGCCCTTGACATCACTTCTAATCCACCACAGCCACCCATTTCCTTGGCCACCTCCCGGTCCTTATTGGTACCCAGAACTAGTCCATCTTGGCAATCTAAAACCTTGATATCCTACTCTCCCATCATATCCCATATTCTTCTGGGCCCAATGTCTCTTAGGGTGAACTACTCCCCTGTTCTCAAGTTTCCACTGGGTGAATTACAAAAGAGTAACAATTCTGACTTCTCTCATTCCATCCCCCACTCACTCCTCCCCAGGTCCAGAAGGACCAATGCATACACCCAGCCCCTTCTCTCTCTCTCTCTCTGCATGTGGTCGTCCTGGGGACTCACACATCACTGTTTCTTCACACAGTGAGCTTACTATGGTGGTCTCTGCCCTGAAGGAGATGTTTTAAGTGGATAACTTCAATTTGGAGTGTTAGGCAATCAGGCTGTGACCACATATCTAACCTGTGTCCTTCACTCCTGCTGACAAGTATAAAGCTCATATTTTGATCTCCATCTGCCTGGTTCCTACATTTGTTTTCATAACTTGGTTCAAACTCAGAAGAGGAAGAGAGGGGTATTAATTTTTGGCCCCGAAGATCCTAACCACACCAAGTTTTCAATCACGTTGAGAATTCCAGTCTGTGACCATACCATTTTCCCTCAGTACTAAATTACGTGTCAATTACTTTAAATCAGCCTCTTTTTTCCATCACTCTTGGCCCTCTTGTGTCATCATTCTTCCAAAATATATGCCTTGAAAAACCCCAATTCTGGATCAACCTTGTCACTAGGTTTCTGTACTTCTACATCAAGGTTCCGTATTATTAGAGGGGAAAAAATACTCTTGCTGAGTATTAATACAGGGAAAAACAATCACCCAAAGAAGCATGTCAGTGTCACAGCAAATTATTGGTCTCAGGTCCTCAATGCCACTTGATAATCCTCCTAAACCTCCCTATTTCCATCTTTCTTCAAAATCCTGCTGGGCAAGCCCCAGTGGCCTATTGGTTAAGTTCGGCACGTTCCACTTCAGGGGCCTGGGATCAGTTCTGGGCGCAGACCTACACCACCAGTCTGTCAGTGGCCATGCTGTGGCGGTGGCTCATGTACAAAAACAAAGAGGAAGACTGGCAACAGATGTCAGTTCAGGGGGAATCTTCCTCAGCAAAAAGAAAAAAAAAAAAATCCCGCACACCACCACCACACCCACTTCATTTTCACAGGTCACTTTGCTTCCTACACTCAGTGAGAATATCAGGACAGCAGTGAGAACCATCTTAACCCCCTGTTTTCTTCTAGAACTCTTCTTTATTTCTCTCCTGTCTCAAGGAAAAAGGTTTCCCTTCCCCGTCCCAGGCTAACCCACTACTTTGGACCCCACGCCCTTCCACTTGCTCATGGATTGTGCCAACTCAGTCATGCTTTTTGTCTCCTTTCTCTTCATCTCTTCCTATTCTTTTTTTTCTTTTGCTTCAGGGTATGAAGACATGGCTTTCTCTCCACTTAACAAAAAACAACACTCCACTGACCCCATATTTTCACTAGCTTTTGCCTTTTCTGTCTCCTTCCCTTCAAAGTCAAGCTTCTTGAAGGACTAGCCTACCCCTGCTGTCTCCACTTCTTTACCTCCCATTTATTCCCTAACTTTCTTCAATACGGCACAGTCTCTCCACTGAGGAGGTTACCAAGCCTTCAGAGGTTGCCAAATTCAATGAATATTTTCCTGTCTTTATTTAAACTCTTTACTGTTGCTTCTTGAAATCTCACTTTCTTCTTGACATTCTCCCACTGGCTTCCATGTCAGGGCTCTCTCCTAGATTTTTCTCTTAGCAGTTCTCAGTCATCTTTTCTGGCTCTTTAACTGTTTCCATTCCTCCAGGCTATTCCTGGAATCTGTTCTCAATGGTAACTTCATCAAACCCATAGTTTCAATGCCCCTCATACACTTACGACATCTAAATCTATTTCTTCAGCCCAGATCTCTCTGCTGAATTTCAGACCTAAGTCCCAGTTGTATCTCCACTTGTCTGTACCACAGGCATGTTAAACTCAGTATGTGCCAAACTGAAAATTTCATCTCTCTTCACAAACTTGATCTTACTCTATTATCAACATTAATGGAGAACTCTAGTTACCAAACTGTAGTCCCTTAAACCAGAAATCTGGGAATCCTATACTCTCCTTCCAACTTTTGAGGGTTCTACCTCAATATCTCTTTAATCCATCCTGTGGTGTCAATACTGACCGTTACTGCCTTGTCTAGACCTCATCACTTCTCACCTGGACTACTCTAACAATCTTCCATCTGATGCCCATGACTTTAGCTACCCATGTCCAACCTCTTGTCTATACTGTTGCCAAGCAATTTTTCTAAAGTGCAAATCTGCTCATATTATTCCCCTGCTTAAGACTCAATAACTCCTGGTGCTTTAACGATAAAAGTCAGATCCCACATCAAGACCTGCCATAAGCTGCCCTTCCCTAACCTTCAAATTCCCCTTCCTGCTGTTCTACTGCATTGGCCATAATTAAAGACCATGTCACACCGCTGTGACTTCACACATCCTGGCCTCTCCACCCAGAATACCCTTTATCCGGTCCTATATATATTTCAAAATTTAGCAAAAGTGTCACCTTCCCTGGGAAGATTTTGCTGACCCTCAGTAGACGTAAATGCCCCTCCTCTCTAACCCCATCTTAGTCTTTCCGTATTTCTCTCATCGTACTTGCCAAACTGCTGTTTACTTGTACCTCACTCTCAGCACATGAATACTTCTCGAGGGCAGGAAACTTGTCTTATTTGACTTTGTATTCCAAGCATATAGCAAGGCTGTCACACAATGGATATTCAATAATCGTTTGCTGAAGAAATGGTGAAAAGTTTATATTCTCCCAGATTCTACAACTTAAATATGTAGTTACTCTCTTTCTCCTAAACATGCTCACCACCCCACCAATGAAATTATTACCTTAAACGATAGTAATAACGCATTTTGCTAATACAGTTTGCCTTAAAGGCCTTGTCCTCCCAAGTTCATTTTAATAATCATGTAGATTGGTTACCTCTAGTACTTTAGTGGTTTTATTTTTTTACATTTAATTCTTTAATCCAACTGGAATTTATTTAGAAGATGAAGGGAGCTATGTTTTCTGCATATTACTTTTATAATTAGAAAAACAGTTGATACTCTAAATATTAACATTAGTACCAAACTTTTCACTACAAACATCATCTGCCGGTTTTCAGACTGACCAGCCAAATTGTGAATATACTACTTTGATTTGCAGAAAAAGTGAACGCAGTATGTAGGCCACAGACAAGGATGACTTATCTATTAGCATTTTCATTCATATACATGGTTCAGCTTTTCTCTATGTCAACATTTTTCAATGTATAGTCTATAGCAGCACTGCCTGACAGAACTTTCTCTGATGATGGAAATGTTCTATACCTATACTGTCCAGTAGGGTAACCACTACCCGTATTTCACTAGCACAGTTTGAAACCTCCAATATTATACACAAGCCTGTATGATTAGATACATTCAGATACAAATCTTCAATTCATTTACAGATACTAATATAGACAGACTTACAAATAATTGATGACATAACGATCATTCTGTTTCAGATTTGTCTGGCAGAAGCAAGTGAATGAATAGGCAAGGGGAAGTAGAATGGTAAAGAGAAATTATATATGGGTTTGGTAATGGAGGGAATGAGTTGGCAGATGAGGGGCAATTGCTTATCAAAACAGGAATGCTTTCTGCATTTGTTTATAAGTAAATATGCCCCATTTTAGTATTGAAGCATGTCATATACATCTGTAGGAAGAAATTTTTAAAAGATTCCAAATACACACACAGAGAGTAACAACAGAATAACATAGGGCAAATTTCTACATTGTAAATTGCATTTACCTTAAGAGTGCTGAAAAAGTGGGCTGCTTTGGTTTTTAGAGGCCCAAGATACCAGTACCTGAGAAAGATCAAGATGAAAATCTAATTAGAATATTAAAAGAACTATCAGTGTGATAGATACCATTCATGACAGACAATACATGAAATTACACCTCTACTATGAGTGTCTGCTGTGGAGGCTTGGGGATTGCGGCTTAGCAGAAGAGAGTGTTAGAGTAAATTTTTAATCTGCATTTCAATGCCATGTCAAACAGTACATAATCAGTTATACAGTAGATAGATCCTTGCAATTTACAAGGGATATATAATCAGAGTCTCCTTGAATCTCTAAATTCACAAGTATCACTGTAATATATACTTTCAACCATAGAACACAGTTGAGTATACATTCAAGAGAGCAATGAGTAGAGAATGATAAAGCTACAATGAGATGCAGATGCTGGGTGATCCAATGTGTTACAAGCTAAATGACTAGATCCTGTATACCATGTTCTCTCTCACACACAAACATACAATTAAAATTTGTAAATCAGCATAATTTCCCATTACTTATGTTATGCAGCTTTAAAATGGCAAATGTTAAATCTGGGAGTAAAGCGGGTCTACTTCATATTGCTAAGTACATAAAAGCGACTGAAGAGAGAAAGATGCTTACTTAGAATTTGAAAAGCAGCAGAAAGTAGAATCCTCTCTTAAAACTTACCTGTCACCTGCCAGCCCATCTTAACTGCTCCCTAGTTGATTCTGATCAATATGCATTTATTTAGCACTTACTGTACATATGGAGGAAACAGAAGAAATACAGAGTATGAAATTCCTGCCTTTGAGGGCTTATAATGTGAGAAAATAAACCCCAAAAAGGAACAGAAAATAATAAATGACTATATATATGACATGGTATAAACTGATCACTATTTATTGGTTAGGAGAGTCAAGAAGGGAGAAGAAATCATTAAAGGCTTCAAATTATTGGAGCAGCTATGCTTGTATAATGAACAGCACAAGAAGAAAGTAAAGGGTATGGAATTTAGAGCGATGGGCTGGACTGAGATACGTGAAAGATGGAAAGAAATCATTCTGGGCAAGAGGAGTAGCAAAGGTGCAGGAAACGCTGAGAATGAGCTTAAAAGTAAAGATACATAACTAGGTAATTGGGGGTGATGACAGATTGAGTTGGGCCTTGAATGCCAGAATAAGGAGTTTAAATATAATCCAATGAGCAACGTGGAGCCACTCTAATTATTATTCAGGTTAATATTGTGGTGCTCCTAATGAGGGCCTTGATCATCTGATTTTTTTTTAAGCTTAGTTAATAATCTGCTTCTTTTCCTGGTTAGCCAGATAGAAACACATCCTGACTAAGACAGTTTATTTCCAAATTGTCCCAGTCTGCTTCATCTTGACCAATAGCAAATTTTGACACCATGCTTCTAGTCTTCCTATGGCCAGCTAGGAAATCATTTCTCACATGCCTATTGTTTCTTCCATAACACACAGAGCAACTCAGTGGAGAGTCCTAGTCAAGATATTAGATAATGACAACCAGAATTTTAAAATTCATTGTTCAGAAATCAATCAAAATGTGGGAAAGTATGTGAGATGGGCAAGTATTCCTAAAGGGGCTGACCTATGCTTGTGCTTAATTGTCAATTAATACATTTTAGAAAGCAATTTGTTCTCACTAGACTTTTTCAGGGAAAACTAGGCAACTCCTGTTGGTGAGCTGCTGGTATTTGAGATTACAGATCAAATTCAAGGTAACTTGTGGAATCAAGATAATCACGGCATACTTGCAAATAAAAAGATGTGAAATACTAAATCATGCAGTGTGTAATATACTTCAGTAATAGCTCTCTTCTGACATTCCACTATCAGGAACCTCATTAGCAGGAATAATAACATGAAATAAGGGAGAGAAATTTCTGTGAACAAAGTGTGGCGGGAATGCCTATGAAATGAAAGAAGAATTTCTTGATAAAAGCTGTGTGTGAGATCAATCAAAATTCATTTAAACTACACTAAAATCACAAGCCTGTTTTTAAGAAAAGGTAAAGAAAAGCACCACCCACCAGATACGAAGTGAACCTCACGCAGTGTCTCCTTCAGCCCCACCTCAGGAAGCCTGTGCTGCCACACTGCCTCTCCACACCAAACAGAACACCACACACCTTCCCTCCAGGCCAACAGTTCCATTTTACACAATGAAGTCTTCGAAAATAAGCCCATTCCCATGAAAAGCCAGAGGTGGCCCTCTAATCACCTCCTCAACAGGCCTGTTTCTTCCACCTCACAACACAGCCAGGCATCCGCCTTTCTCCTTCTCTGAAAGAGGCAGCCTGTGGTCTCTCAATCTGCTAGGGCTTCCAAAACAACAGCTCTCAGGGAGTCTTCCGACCAGGATGTAAAAGCTCCACAGGGGTGTGGCTCCAACGGTGCCTTTCACTTGTACCCAGCTAAGCAGGCTGCAGGATGATAGGCAATCCAGTCCCCCTTCAGTCTAGCTTAAGCCCAACCTATGCTCAAATATTATGTTTAGAAATAGAGACGTACTCTTCTCCTCTTTAGCTACCAGCAAGCTAGTGTGGAGGAAACTGGAACATTCTCCAACCTTTCTGCATATAAGATATAAACCTCTACCTCTGTTATTCATACCTAATTCAACCTCCAGGCCCACCAAATTTATCCCTAGAAGATCACTTTATATTGAAACCTCAAAGACAGAGACAGAATAAGAAGATTTTTTAAAAAATCATCACACATCAACACAGTAATCCTTTACTTGCTAACTTTGACGCCAGCATCTCTGAAGGATCCCCATCGAAGGCCAGTCACTGCAAACACAGGTTGTTCCTTTTCACCCTGGAAGTTAAACACATTTAATTTCAATTAATGATTACAATAACTTGGAACTCTCTACAGCTAAGTACCCAGCAAATGTTTACTTTTCATCAAACCAAAATTCTAAAAAGGATGTTCAAAATTGAAGAAATTAACTCTGTGAGTGCTCAGTAAAAGTACTTGAATAAACCATACTGTAAAATGAAACTAATTTTTATATATTAGGCCTCATAAACCTGATGGCAAGGGAACATATTATACTTCAGACTGTATTATACTTCAGACTGTAAATTAAGGAGTACCTAACTATGCTGGTTCTTGGACCAATTAGTCAAGAATTTCTTCTTTCTCATATACTCGTCCAAGATAAAGATAATTTAAGCCTGCATTCTCTTTACAGGGCCAAGAGTGCTCAAGTAAGATCACAATCCTGGTACTCTAAAATGTTTCACCTGCATATCTGAAAATACAGCCAGATATTTGTCATAACAAGTCAGAATAAAAAGTGATTCAGATTTAGTCCAATGCTTTATGGCCAATACCGCATATTGCAATCAGTGAATTTCTGATAAATCAGTAAGTTAAGCAACATGTAGAAAACACACAATGGAACCACTGCCTCTAAGAGTTTATACTCCCCGAGGGAACTTCCTTAAAGTACAAACAATATATATACACCAGGATTCTCAAGGGGACTTTTCCTGTAGCCAGAATTGCAGCTAAAGCCCAGGAGTACCCCCACATCCCGAAGAAAGCTGACAAATGCGAGACACAACTCCACAGAACTTGATAAACAGGCACAAAACCAGCTCAGTTTGCATCATGCCATCATTACACCCAGTATAAGCAGAAGATTAGGACCTGGAGGAGAATCCTCGGCACTGTAAATTGCTGGCCTGGAGAAAGTATGCTAAATCTTCACCTCAGGGGAGGGAGTGCTTCCCCCTCAATCCCACTTCAATCCCGCTTTCACTCCTGTTCCCACTACACTAGAACCACGTGAGGGCTTTCTAGGAGAATCACACACAAACAGGGCAGCCCACAAATAAAAGACACTGGCCTCTTATTCCTTAGTTGTGTATCGGTTCAAGCAGATTCACTATTCTGCTCTCTGCACCTGCATAAGCAAGGGAAAAGGGACCCAGAGAGAGAGAGATGGCAGAGCAAAGAGGTGATGGTGAGGCAACTCACGACTGGGACAGCAAGGATGTATTAGTCTCCTGGGTGCCAAGTGGATATTGGGGAAGATAGCAGGGCTCTGAGCCATCCTGAATATATTAAGCTAATATTTCATTCATTCAGTTTTTCATGGAATTATCATTAATGAATATATATTATATATTACAGACTAGTGATAAAAAATGTCTGCCCTCAAAGAGCTCAAGGTACAATGAGGAGTATACAGACACAGAACTAACAATACAATGTGGTAAGTTCGGATAATAGAGATATGTATTGAGTATTATGAAAGTACAGAGCAGGTGCGACTGTATAACAAGTGGGGGGCAAAGGAGATGGATGGTCAAGGAAAAGACAACATAAATTTTAAAACAAAACATAAATTAAATTTTAAAGAATAAGGTAAAATCTGAACAGACTGATTACTAGTAAGGAGATTGAATCAGTAACCAAAAACCTCCCAACACACAAAAGTCCAGGACTAAGAGGCTTCACTCGTGAATTCTACCAAACATTCAAAGAAGAATTAATTCA
Source organism: Diceros bicornis minor (assembly GCF_020826845.1). Taxonomy (NCBI): domain Eukaryota; kingdom Metazoa; phylum Chordata; class Mammalia; order Perissodactyla; family Rhinocerotidae; genus Diceros; species Diceros bicornis. The sequence continues at coordinate 88,863,823 of NC_080742.1, read as the reverse complement.
ACTCCTTCTCAAACTCTTCCAAAAATAGAAGAGGAGGGAGTTCTTCCAAACTCATTTCATGAGGCCAGCATTACCCTGATACCAAAACCAGACAAGGATGCCACAAGAAAAGAAAATTACAGGCCAATATCCCTGATGAACATAGATGAAAAAATCCTCAACAAAATATTAGCAAATCGAATTTGACAATATATTAAAAGGATCATACACCACGATCAAGTGAGGTTTATTCCAGGGATGCAAGAATGGTTCAACATCCTCAAATCAGTCAATGTGATACACCACATTAACAAAATGAAGGATAAAAATCATATCATCATCTCAATAGATGCAGAAAAAGCATTTGACAAAATTCAAAACACGTTTATGATAAAAACTCTTAACAAAGTGGGTATAGAGGGAACATACCTCAACACAATAAAGGCCATATATGACAAACCCATAGCTAACATCATACTCAACAGTGAAAAGCTGAAAGCCTTTCCTCTAAGATCAGGAACCCAACAAAGATGCCCACTCTTGCCACTTTTATTCAACATAGTACTGGAAGTCCTAGCCAGAGCAATTAGGTAGGAAGAAGAAATAAAAGGCATCCAAATTGGAAAGGAAGATGTAAAACTGTCACTATTTGCAGATGACATGATATTTATATATAGAAAACCCTAAAGACTCCATCAAAAAATGTTAGAACTAATAAACAAATTCAGTAAAGCTGCAGGATACAAAATCAATACATAGAAGTCTATTGCATTTCTATATAATAACTAATAACTAACTACCAGAAAGAGAAATAAAGAAAACAATCTCATTTAAAATTGAATAAAAAAGAATAAAATACCCAGGAGTAAATTTAACCAAGGAGGTAAAGACCTTATATTGAAAACTACAAGACATTAATGAAAGAAATTGAAGAAGACACAAATAAATGGAAAGATATTCTGTGCTCATGGATTGCCAGAATCAATACTGTTAAAATGTTCATACTACCCAAAGCAATCTACAGATTCAATGCAATCCCTATCAAAATCCCAAAGGCATTTTTCAAAGAAATGGAACAAATAATCCTAAAATTTGTATGGAACCACAAAAAAAAACCAAATAGCCAAAGCAATACTGAGAAAGAAGAACAAAGCTGGAGGCATCATGCTCTCTGATTTCACACTAAATTACAAAGCTACAGTAATTAAAACAGTATGGTATTGACATAAAAACAGACACATAGATCAATGGAACAGAACAGAGAGCCCAGAAATAAACCCAGGCATATATGATCAACTAATTTATGACAAATGAGCCAAGAATATACAATGGGGAAAGGGCAGTGTCCTCAATAAATTGTGTTGGCAAAACTAGATAGCCACATGCAAAAAAATGAAACTGGACCACTATCATACACCCTACACAAAAATTCACTCAAAATGGATTAAAGACTTGAACGTAAGACCTGAAACCATAAAACTCCTAGAAGAAAACCTAGGCAGTAAGCTCCTTGCCATAGGTTTTGGTGATGATTTTTTCAATCTGACACCAAAAGCAAAAATAAATGAGACTACATCATACTAAAAAGCTCTGCATAGCAAAGGAAATCATCAATAAAATGAAAAGGCAACCTACTAAATGGGAGAAAATATTTACAAATCTGATAAGGGGCTAATATCCAAAATATATACAGCACTCATACAACTCAATAGCAAAAAACAAACAATCCAATTAAAAAATAGGTAGAATATCTGATTAGACATTTTTCCAAAGAAGACACAAAGATGGCCAGCAGGGTACATAAAAAGATGCTCGACATCATTAATCATCAGGGAAATGCAAATCAAAACCACAATGAGATTTCACCTCACACCTGTCAGAATGGCTATTATCAAAAAGTCAAGAAATAACAAATGCTGGTGAGGATGTGGAGAAAAGGAAACCCTTGTGCACAGTTGGGAGGAATGTAAATTGGTGCAGCCCCTATGGAAAACAGTATGAAGACTCCTCAAAAAATTAAAAATAGAACTACCATATGATCCAGCAATTCCAGTTCTGGGTATTTATCCAAAGAAAATGAAAACATTAACTCAAAAAGATATAGGCACTTCTATGTTCACAGCAGCATTATTTACAATAGCCAATGGAAACAACCTAAATGTCAATTGATGGATGAATGGATAAAGAAATTGTGGTATATCTATACAATGGAATATTATTCAGTCATAAAAAATAATGAAATCTTGGGGCTGGCCTGGTGGCATAGCAGTTAAGTTCACACACTCTGCTTCGGCGGGCCAGAGTTTGTGGGTTCGGATCCCAGGCGTGGATCAGCACACCGCTTGTCAAGCCATGCTGTGGCGGCATCTCATATAAAGTAGAGGAAGATGGGCACGGATGTTAGCCCAGGGCCAGTCTTCCTCAGCAAAAAGAGGAAGATTGGCAACAGATGTTAGCTCAGGGCTAATCTTCCTCACACAAAAAAAAAATGAATGAAATCTTGGCATTTGCAACAACATGGATAGACCTCAAGGGCGTTATGCTAACTGAAATTAGTCAGAGAAAGACAAATACCTTATGATCTTTATTTTTTTTTTTTGTGAGGAAGATCGGCCCTGAGCTAACATTTGCCAATCCTCCTCCTTTTTTTTTAGCTGAGGAAGACTGGCCCTGGGCTAACATCTGTGCCCATCTTCCTCCACTTTATATGGGATGCCGCCACAGCATGGCTTCCCAAGTGGTGCGTCAGTGCGCGCCCGGGATCCGAACCGGCAAATCCCAGGCCACTGCAGCAGAGCGCGCGCACTTAACCGCTTGCGCCACCAGGCCGGCCCCACCTTACGATCTTTCTTATATGTGGAATCTTAAAAAACAAGCTCATAGTTACAGAGAATAGACTGGTGGTTGCCAGAGGGGAGGGGTGGGAGAAAAAAAAGTGCAATCTAACTATATTTTCTTGATCCAGCATACATATAAGTGTGTGTGTGTGTGTGTGTGTGTGTGTACCTATATCTCCATAAATCCTGGATTCATTCTTTCATTTATTCACTATAATTTTTGAAGATCTACCTAGGAGGTACCCAACAGTGAGCTACACATTATCTAGTATTAATGGAGAATGAACAAGGCTGAATCTTATAGTATTGGGCTAGGGAAGTTGCATGCTAATTAAAAAAAAACAGAGGCCAGGCCCCTTGAGGAAGGACACTGCAATATAATAGCAAGTATATATCACAGTGATTTCTCTAGTCCTTCCCCAAAAAAGGAAAAAAAAAAGAGAATAAGGTACTGTACCTAGATTAGGGGAAGCTGGGGAGAGGGGCAGAGAGAAAGAAAAGAAAGGATGTTCTAGCCTAAGGGGAAGAAACAACACTACATGAGTTTGCTGTATCCACGGGAGGATTTCTCAAATGTTTCTTAAGATGTTAATAAGTGTTACATCTAGGAATAATGATGATGATGATGCTAGAAGATTCCAAGGTGAAATAAGTTGGGAAACTTATTTGGTTTGAAACAAGTTATGTTTACTGCAGTTCTTCTTAGAGTCTTTAATAAGTTAATGTACATTATAACTTTCCAAAAGGAGAAATACAATATACAGCTTCCTGAGTGGTTAACTGTGCAACGTTTCTCTGGGAAGACATTCTACATGACTAATATTCCTTGGGGGATGCTGTTCTAAAGCATGTAGTGTAGGCAAGAAGTGCTGGGATAAGTACTCAAGACCTCCTGACTGCTGCTCTAAGACTGTTTTCTCTTTCTTCATCGGGGGGGGAAGAATTTTAGGAATATTCTGTTAAGATTAACTGAAAAGCCTTGTAACCTTAAGGTTCCATTGATTTGGGGTGCAATATCCTAGCAAAGGGTGAGAATGGCTCTGGACAATAGGAAACGAGCGTGAAAGATCTAGAGAAGCAGATGGGCACAGAGCCCCCAGGATTCAGAGTCAGCAATGGAGAGACTGATAGTCCCTGCTGGGGTTCACACGAGCACAGAAAAAATAAGCAAGTTCAGATGGACAGAGTAGAAGCCAATAGACAAAGTACCACTGTATCCTAGCCCAACGGAAGTCTGGGTGAGACTCAAGATTATGAGATGGATAGGTCAGTAAACAAGAACAGATACAGAAAGACAGGCACACAGCCAGGTCTTAACAGCAAAGGAGATATGCTGCCCCAAGTCATAGATCCCCTGGAAAGAGTAAATTCCCGAGAGAAAAGGGCCTAGTGGTTTGCAGAGGAAAATCACTGGGAGAGGTGGTTGGAATACAAGCTTAAGGGACAGTGAAAAGGAAACAATCCCTGTCAACTAGAGAGGTGCCTAATGTAGGAATTTTAGGGATTCTAGATGAAGAAAAGAAACAAGAAACAAGGTAGAAGGAGGCTGCAGGGGTTCTAAGCAGCTCTAAGTATCGTCCTAAGAGAATTGTCAGAGTTAGGGTTTTAACAGAGGGAAGCCACGTAATGAGCCGGGAATGACAGGCAGGGGAAAGGGAGAGATTCTGACTTCTCACCACCTCCCCATCCTCCTCATTTGGTTCTGGGTGGGCAGTATCCAAGAGTCTGACTGAAACAGCAACAAGAAAGAACTAGAGAGAATTCCATAAATCTTTCCAGTAATTACTTTACAGTCAAGTAGTAGGCATTATGGACGTCTGCAGGGGAAAAATGCCCTATAAAACCATGGGATGGTGCCAGGAGTGACACCACCTGGACAAAGCGGGAAGTGGAGAAAGCAATGGACCATAGGACAGAAATCTAGATTCTATTTCTGTCTCCAGCGCAACTAGTCATACGACCAGATAATTTTTTTTAATCTGTCAAATGAACATATTAATACACACCTTGCCTTCCTCCCTGAGTTGTGGGTCCAAATGAGATGTGAACACACACTAACAATGTAAAAAGCTAAATATATAAAGTTTTATTACAGCTTCCAAGGACTACTTCTTTTATCTTTGGAGAATCTTCAGTTACATGTTTAATTGGGTTTGAGTTTGTTTTTTAAAAGAAGAATCTGGTATCAGGCTTTATCTATAATGCTTTTCCCCATATTCTGAAAGCAATTTCCAAAAATAAGGGAAAAAGAGAAGACGAGTTCAGCTTAGCAGGGCGCCTCAGAAACCACAGTAGAGGCTGTTGTGCTACATTTTCTAGGAATTGATTTTAAAAGTTTTCTGCTTCCCGGGCTGTGTCATGAATATACAGAGCCTATGGCAAATGCGATACTGGTTTCATCAATTCACAAAATCAGTATATTTGAAAGAAAAAGATAAAGGAGACAAGGGATATTTAATACAAGCACAATCAAGAATTTCCAGTTAAATCCTAATTACTCTGGAATGGATTACTTCTCACACATATAGAAGAGACAGTAAATCACTCAGTTATTAAGAGAACAATCCTGATTCACCTCCTTTGGTAATAACAATATTTTCAAATAACATCTTCATAGTGATGTCAATCTAGTACCTTTCCTAGGATAGAATTTCTTTCAGCACGGCACTTCCATTTTGTGAGCACGATTTAGCTTTATTATCCAAAGGATCAAGTGCAACTTAAATCACTTTTATCGTGACCAATGAGGTCATGGTGGAGAGTCCAAACATCACTGCATGAAGAACAAAGGAAAATAGGCTGCAAGCTATTGGTTCACCGATCGTAAATATGCATATAGTAAATGCTATATAACTAAAAGTGACATTTTAGGGTTGAAGTTTGGACTCATGACACAGCATGGACCCTTCTTTCACAGGTATCAGGAAATTCGAATGGACATAAAATGTTCATAGCCTTTGGAAGACAACCTGAATGCAGCTGGCACACTTTAGGGCTAAATCTGAGTAAAGCACACAGAGCTCACTGTTTACAGGATTATTTGACTTCATGGCTCAGCCTTCTTAGGAATCTGTCTTTCTGGGGGTGGGGCGTGGAGGATGGGGGGATGAGGAGTAGTTTAGATGAAGAAGGAATAGCTACTTAATTACTACCCAGTGAGAATATCTTTTTTCTAGGAATTAAACCCTTTTTAAGAGAAGATTCTAATCAAGAATCTGGAATGGCTATTGGGTTTTCATTCCTCCAAAATTTTTATTTTGATAAAATGTCAACCAAAAAATATTTGTTTGTTTGTTTTTACTGAGGAAGATTCGCCCTAACATCTGCGCCAATCTTCCTCTATTTCGTACATGGGTCACCGCCATAGCGTGACCGCTGATGAGTGGTGTAGGTCTGTGCCCAGGAACCGAACCTGGGCCGCCAAAGCAGAGTGCACCGAACTTAACCAGTAGACCACTGGGATGGCCCCCCAAGAAATGTTTTATATGTATAATGGACACCATTTATACCTCTCACCCAGATTCACCAACTGCCAACATTTCCCCATGTTAGCTTTATCTGTGTATGTATATACAGTTTGTAGTATTGTTAAATCATTTGCAAATAAATTGTAGACTTCACGACCTTTCACCTGCATCTCCTAAGAACAAGGACATATAAAAACATAATCATGGGCCGGCCCCGTGGCTTAGTGGTTAAGTGCGTGCACTCTGCCGCTGGTGGCCCGGGTTCAGATCCCGGGCGCGCACCGATGCACCGCTTCTCTGGCCATGCTGAGGCCGCGTCCCACATACAGCAACTAGAAGGATGTGCAGCTATGACATACAACAATCTACTGGGGCTTTGGGGGGAAAAAATAAATTAAAAAAAAAAAAACAAAGTTTAAAAAAAAAAAAAACATAATCATAATACCATCATCACTCTCAAGAAATCTAACATCAACATATAGTATCTAATATGTAGTCCATATTAAAACATCTCTGATTTGATAATATCTTTTACGGTTGTCACTATTTTTATTTTTCCAATTCCAGAATCTCATACTGGATTTAATTATGATATTTCTTAGTTTCTCTCAATCTTGAACAGAATCTGTACCTTCTTTCGGATTTCACGACATTGACATTTTTGAAGAGGCCAGACGGATTGTTGTTTTTTACAATGTCCCAGAATTTGGATTTGATTATTTTCTCATTATTAGATTCAGTTAGATTCAGATTAGTTAATGTTTTGGGCAGGAAACTACACAGGTGATGCTGTCTCCTTCTCAATATATCACATAAGGAGGCAGAAAATGTCTGTCTGTCCCACTACTGATGATGCGAAGTTTGATCACTTGGTTAAAGTGGTATATATGCTCGATTTCTCTACTATAAAGATATATTTTTCCTTTGTAATTATTAAGTAATCTGTGATACTTTGAGACTATGTGGATATTTGTTTCCCAACCTTTTATCCAATGGTTTTAGTATCCATTGATGATCTTTGCCTGAATCAATTATTTCACTGGTGATTGCAAAATGGTAATTCTCTAACTCTATCATTTCTTCTACATTTATAAGCCAGCGATTCTTCTATAATATAACTGTGGACTCAGAGTCTTCATTTTTATTTAATGTATTTTAATCCATTAACATTATTTTTTTTGATGTTCAAACTGCCCCAAAATTGGCAAGATACCATCAGGCTGCCTCCTACGTCTTCTTATGTTGTCTCCATCAGTTTTTGAGTAGTTCTTTGCCTTGTTCTTGTCCTGCCTTTGAAAGCCATCCCTTCACAGGATCCTGGTACCTTTTATTAGGAAATGGTATTTAGAGACCAAAATCTGGGTGCCCGGTACGCTCATTGCTGTTGAGCATCATTGCTTCTAAACCCTTTCAGTGGGCATAGCCAGCAAATGTACGGCGAAAACAATTTATGAGTTCATCTATAAATCAGTAAGAAAATGTTAGACAACCCAATGGAAAAATGGGAAGTTCTGCTCCCATCTAGGCTGTAGGAAGCTACAAAGAACATAGAAATAAAAATAAGAAAAGCCTAAAAATAAGAAAAAGCCAGATAATCTACAAAATTATAATTTTTCTTAAGCCCATCAGAGAGCTGAGATTGCAAGGCAACAAAGTAACCCGAATTCCAAAGACAAGCCCCTCCAAAGGTCAGATGGGACATGAGAAAGGTTTCACCTTTGGCAGAGCATAGGAGAAAGAGGTGGCCACAATACAAACAGGTAAGGTGAAATCAGTCATTGTCCTAAGTGCTTGACATTTATTAGCTCTTTTAATACTCAAAACAACCATATGAGATACAGAAATTACTTGAAGTCTCAAGGTAATCAATAGAGGAACTAAAAATAGTGATACAACTATATTGAAAGGAGATGCAGAGGAATTCTGATAACAAAGAGGTCAAGAGATAAGGTCTAAAATGGATAAATCAAAAAGTAGTATCATATACTTAACAGTACTGAACTGGGCACCTAAAAATGGTTGTGACAGTAATTTTCATGTTTTGTGGGGTTTTTTTTACCACAATTCAAAAAAATAGCATCATGAGCATATTAATATTAGTGATAACAACTAGAATAAACTGGTAAAATTATTTTTCCCTAGGGAGTTATATTTGGGATAGGAAAGGGTAAGAAGAGGGACTATTATTTTCATTATAATCTCATTTGAACTGCTACATTTTACTTTCTTTAACATGTACATGTGTATTACTTTGTTAATTTTTTAAAACTCTGAAGAAAAGACTTTACCTTGATCTGCAAGACATCAAGTGGAACTGTCTCTCCTTTCACAATGGCAAGTGTAGCATCTGTAATGTGTCTAAAAGATAGCAAGAAGGAAATGATCATATTGTGAAAAATAAGCAACACCTCCCCCCAACACACACACACACACACACACACACACACATACAGCCAGATTCCTGCCGAAAGTACTAATAGTTGGGTCAGGAAAAAGATTTATTCCTTCAAAATACTCCAAGAGAGCAGAATAAAGGAGTACAAAAGAATTACTGATACAAATATCATGGAAGGCTCTGATACAGACTCAAAGGGAAGGCTTTAGCAAAGAGAAGTCTATACAAGACACCAATCCTTTATTTACTTCACATTTATTGGGTCTCTGCATTGTGCCTCACTCTCATCACTGGAAAATATGATACTCAAATAAATAATAACATAACAATATCTTTCATTCATTACAAGAAAGTCAAGCACTTGAAAAAACCATATTTCTTTTTACTCTAATAACCCAAAGGGTAACTAAAGGACAGGATTTGTTATAGTTACCTCAGCAAAATATAATCCTGAACCCAAGACATATTTCTCTTCCTTTCCAGGATTACTAGGATGTACTTCATTTTAATTGCTGATTCTTTTGTTCACAGACACAAGACTGTTTCTATCTACATTCTGATCATCAGTTGAAAAGTCTACAGGTGAAAAAGGCATGTACTATTGACATCCATTCATGGCATGTGGAGTATGCCAGGCTTAGAAGCAGTTCTAGGGTTCATACTCTAATTAGAACCAAGGTCAGACACATATTAACACACCACAGATAGTCAGAAAAAGACACATTAAATCAACAAGTGGCCAGACAATAAGATATTTGCTCTTGGAGCAGACAGAACGAGTAAACCCACATCAACACTTTCCTCGCCTAGCATGTACACCCCTCCTGTCACCTATCCGCTGTCTCTTTGCATGGCTGGCTATTCCCATCCTTCAGATCTTGACTGAAATGTCACCATCTACCCTAACTAGCCTAGAGAGGTCCTTTCCTATAATTCCCTATCACTGAACTGTGTTCATTTTCCTTCAGAGTTGATCACAATTTACAATATATATTTTTTAATTTACATCTGTATCATCTGCCTCCTCCTGGAGACTGAAAGTTCCACAAGGTTACAAATACTTTACATCCATTTATTAACCAATATAAAACCTACACCTAGCACAGTGCATGGCACATAACAGGCAATCAACATTTGATGAATAAATGATTTTATTCTATAAAATTTCAAGCATATAAAAAAGTACAGAGAATAGTATCATGAACTATATACTCCTCATCCAGCCTCCAAAATTATCAACTCACAGTCAATCTTATTTCCTTTCATATCCCCCACTCACTTCCCTCAATCTGTATCAAAGCAAATCCCAGATATCTTAACACTTCACCCACAAATATTTCCTTACGTATCTCTAAAAGACAGCTCTTTAAAAAAAAATAAAATGCCATTATCATATCTAAAACACTTAAATAATTCCTTTATATCAACATATATTTAGTCAATGTTGAAATTTACCCAATTAAGTCTTATATATATTTTTTCAGTTTCTTTGTTCAAATCAGGATCCAAATAAAATCTATACATTGCAATTGGTTTATATGTCTCAAGGCTTTTCTAATCCACAGACTCCCTCTCCTTTTCTTTTCCCTACTTCTTAAAGAAATGGGTTGTCGTATTGAGTTTCTAACAATCTGGATTTTACTGATTGCATCCCCATGGTATTAACATGTGTCTCCATTCCCTGCATTTTCTGAAAATCTGTATCCGATTCAGCTTTGAGTGTTTGGCCAGAATACTTCATAGGTGACAGTGTGTACTTCCATCAGTAAGTACATAAAATCTGGTTGGCTCTCTTTTTGTGATGGAAGCAACCATTGATAATCCTTGGCTAGATTTATTAATTAACAGAGAGTTGCAAAATGGTGATCTTTTAATTCTATTATTCCTTCTAATTTATTATCTGGTCCACAAAGAGAAACTTTATCTCATCAACAATTTGGGTACCCTGAAATACAGGTCATATGAGAAAAATCAGGATAAATGCTTGAATTTTTTTTTTTTTTTTTTACTTTACCAATTTGCAAAATAATAAGTTGATTCCCTAATATCCTCTAAAAGTGACCAATGAGTTTTTCATTTTTATTTTTCTTAGTATCATTATGAACTCATAAGTAGACTTAAATATATTTGTTATTTCAATACATTATAGTAATTAGCCTTACTGATACTCAAATTGTCCCAAATGAATGAATTGTAATGGTGGGGTACAAGGGTCAGTAGATATAATTAGAATGAACAATGAGAGAGTAGCCACAGAAGGTCACATCAATGTGAACCAAATCGAGGAGAAACTAACAGCTTTTCCCTAGTGCTTACTTATGCAAGCAGAAGTACCTAAGTTTGAAAGAACTAGTTTAATATTTAAATTCTTTTTTAAAGTCAGATTTATTGAGATATAATTTGTACACAGTAAATTTCATCCTTTCAGGTATACTGTTTTAGAAATTTTCATGAATGCCTTCAGTCACGTAACTATCACCATGACAGATATATAACATTTCCAACATCCCAAAAAGTTCCTTCTTGGTCCTTTGTGGCCAATCCACTTTCCCTACCATCAGCTCTTGGCAACTACTGTCTATTTTCTCTTCCATAGCTTTGCATTTTCCAGATTATCATATAAACTGAATTAAAAAGTATGGGGCCTTTCCAGTTCAGCATTTTTAAACTCTCAGCATGAGACTGAGATTCATTCGTGTTGCTGGATGTATCAACAGATTGTTTCTTTTTATTGCTGAGTAGTATTCCACTGTATGGACATACCACAATTTGCTTATCCATTCACCAGTTGATGGACATTGGTACTGTTCCCAGTTTTTTGGCAGTTACAAATAAAGCCATTATAAACATTCATGTACAGGTTTTTGTATGGACATGTGTCTTCATTTCTTTTGGGTAAATACCTCTATTGCTGCTTATATGTTTAATTTTATAAGAAACTGCCAAACTGTTTTCTACTGCAGCTATATCATTTTGCATTTCCACCAGCAATACGAGAATTTCAGTTTTTCTGTGTATTTGCCAGAACTTGATGATGTCAGTTTTTGTTTGGTTTGTCTGTTTAAAAAGCCATTCTAATAGATGCATCTCATAGTGGATTTCATTTGCATTTTCCTAACGACTAACGATGAACATATTTTCATAGGCTTATTTGCCGTCTACGTCTTTGGTGATGTGTCTGTTCAAATGTTTTGCCCTTCTTTCTATCAGGCTGTTTGTTTTCTTATTATGAAGTTGTGAGAGTTCTTGGTGTATTCTGGATATTGGTCCTTTATCAGATACGTGTCCTGCAAATGTTTTCTCCCAGTCTGTGGCTTGTCTTTTCATTTTCTCAACAGTGCTTTTCAAAGAATAGATGTTTTAAATTTTGCAGAAGTCTAAATTATCATTTTTTTCTTTTAGTTTTCTGCTCTTTGTGTCCTATCTAAGAAATCATTGCCTAACCTGAGGTCACAAAGATATTCCTCTAGAAGCTTTACAGTTTTAGGATTTACATATAGGTCTATAATCCATTTCCTGTTAATTTTTATATACAGTATGAGGTATGAGTTGTGGTTATCTAATAGTTCCAGCACTGTTTGTTGAAAAACTTGTCCTTTCTCCACTGAATTGCCTTGGAGCTTTTGTCAAAAAAATCAAGCGTCCATATATGTGTGGGCCTGATTCTGAACACTTTCTTCTATTGACCTACGTGTCTCTTCTTTTGCCAATACCACACTGTCTTGATTACTGTAGCTTTAGAGTAAGTCTTGGAATCAGAAAGGGTTAAGTCCTTAAACTTTGTTATTCTTCTTCAGAATTATTCTGGCTAGTCTAGTTCCTTTATTTTTCCATATAAATTATAGAATTTACTTGTCAATTTCTATAAAAAGTCTTCTGGAACTTTGGCATTGTGCTGAATATATAGATCAATTTGGAGAGAAATGACATCTAACTATTGAGTCTTGAAATATTGATTTCTGAAATCCAGACACATCTCTATCCATTTATTTAGGTTTTCTTGATTCCTCTTCAACATTTTATAGTTTTTAGCATATAAATCTTACACATATTTTGTTAGATTTATCCCTAAGTATTTCATGTTTTTTGTAAAGGCTTAGCAATGTTAGTATTCTATTGCCTTTATTGTTGTTGTATAGTTATATTTTAGAAAAATATAGTAATTATTAGTCTAGCAAAAGATTTATTGTGTCTAGAGTTTAAGTATAACTATAAGAGTCATAAGAAATTAATTTCCATTCAAAAAAGTATAGTTTCTCTCCTAATATGGCTTCTCCTAATCTATTCTGTTCTGTACAGTTCTGGTTAACAATGTGAATTTGGTAGGAAAAGTCACCTTTCCATGGTAACTGATCGGAATCTCTATAAAATGTTCTCTCCTTTTTAAAAAACAAAAACAAAACTTCTCTAGGTGTAACAGTTAGCAATAGAATAGAGGGTTATCTTCTTTGATATGTGTATATTTGTTTTAACTATAGAATCTGGAATCAGTAATTGTACAATTATCCTATTTGTTAGTTACTGTTTTCCATCCTAAATGAATTTTCAATAATTATGCATAAAATCTTCAATATATCAGGTAGTTTACTAGACACAATTACATGTTTACCTAACTAGTCCTTATTTTGGCTTTTTAACAATCTTCTGAAGTAAGTACTATTATTGTGCATTTGATAAATACAGGTGAGGAAACAGGCTCACAGAGATTCAATAAAATTCCCAGGGTGACAGAGTAAGCATGGGGCAAAACGAAATCTGACTTCATTCTAATTCCAAACGTGTGCTCTCTTCACCTGGTGAGGCTGCCCTGGACGTACCATACGGATAACCAGAGATTTCCAAAGAGCAACCCCACAGGCTCTACAGGCCTCCCCATCAGTGTGATCAGGCTTAAAATGTAAACACCGAAGTCAGGAATCACATCCACTTGAATCAGTGTTGCCAACAAAGTTAGGTACAACTTAAGATGCTTTAAAATCCCCAGAATATACACGTTAACTCAAATGCTTGGATTATGTTCTGGGTTCCCTAGGAAGCAAGCTGAAACATAAGAAACAGCCTATTTTACTTTCTCATATTTCCCTATCAACACGCCTTTATCCCATTTTTTCCCTCCAATATGGATGCTATCTGGGAAGTAGGTAGCAGTTCAGAAAATGAAATTCAATATAGGAAAAAGCAAGAACGATGATCACAAGTATAGATTAATCTGATATGAATATACTAATTCTGAAGGAATCTGTAGAAAGGATCCTAAAGCACTGTCCCTACTCTGAGTAGTACCTTGCACATGAAGAGATTTAGGAAATGCTTTTGAGATACTGACCTTAAAAAAAAAAACATTGCAACTGAAAAAGCCTTTTCATATTAATTTTTTTTTCAAAATTATTTGGCAGAAGACAGCTAAAATGCAACCTTAAATTTATCATTCTCCAGCAATAACTGAAAGTTCTAAATAAAGCAGCACTGTAACACAAAACAGCTATTTTTTAGGATTATTTACCTGCAACATTCCAAATTCAAGATTCCTTTTCCTACTGTAGTAATTATGGTACAACAAATCTTGACAGCAATGCAAAAAGCAAAGCCTTCCTTGTTCTTTTAAATAGCCTTAGGCATCTGCCATGTTAAGAGGTCTTCAAAATTCTGAATCCAGGGCCGACTTACTTAATTACCTAAGAGCCCTGGGGCATGCTTATAAATTAAGTTTTATAAATCCTTAAATTATAAATAGAAGCAGCAACAACATTAGTTTAACTAAAGGGGAAAATCAGCCCACAAAAAGCTGAAGGCTATCTAAGACCTTGAGGGTTGCCACACCGTGTGTAAACTGGCTTTTGGATAAGGTGGGGGTTCTTCAAGGAACATGGTCTACTTGTGGACCATCGACATATTTGGGAATGTTGGCTAAACAATCCAAATAATCTACATTGACACAAAGGGAAAGACTAGCTTTGTACAGTAACCAAGACCCAAACCAATAAAATTTATCTCAATAAGCAAAAATGTTTGAGTAATTCATTGTTTGTCATATCTATTGACCCTGAGAAGTTCTAAACTGGAAATAAAAAGTACGGCAAACTGAAACGCCACGTCAGGCTTCGGGATGACTGCGGAAGAGCTGAACACTCCCCATTAGATGAAGGCTTGAAGCATGAGAGACATTTAATGAAGGCCTGATACAGGTCTATGTTTATGGCTAGTGTTTGATGTTATGGACCAATATGGACCAAGACTTTTACAAAAAATATATACAGAATCGTTAAAAGATATGATTCTTAAAATCACAACAGCAAAAATAAATCCATGAACCCCAGCCTAACCAAAATCCCAAAACAGAAAAAAAATCCAAAACACAGAATCACCTGAGTATTATTATTGTTATTGATTCTAGAAGGTTATAACCAGAAATGTCATGAGAAGATTTTAATGAATTCATTCAACAAATATCTGTTTATTGACCTCCCCCAATGTGTTGCAAAGCTTACATTAGAGCTCAGGCAACTGACAATGAGAGCCTGAAAACGATTTTCTCAAGATTATTATTAATCACTGTTAAAGCCAGGACTCAGATTCAAGATTCCTATCCTCTTGCAAGACTGGAGCTTTGTTTATATAATGCTTTCGAGAGAAAAGAACAATAATAACATTTGCCTGACTCCTGAAGACACTGTTAGACTCACAGGAATTTAATTTAGATGGAGGGTACACTGCTTCGCCTGTCTGCTTTGTCTAGACTGCCTTCCACTGTAGGCATTCCGAAAAGATATGACTGTATTTAGTTGCTTTAGCTACTTATACTATCAAGATAATGAAGCCAAGGCTACCAGTTCAGGCTTCACAAGGGACTCGTTATTTGTCATCATGTATATTTAAAGCAAACAAATGATCCGTGCAAATCCGTCTTCACTAGAGAATCTCATAACGTAAAAGCATAAAACCAGTTTGGACCAGGGATGCCACCTTCATAACTGACAAAAGGACATCAGTGTTCATCTCCATACCTGACCTGGGGACTTAATATTAGATCACCAGGGTCTCACAACTCCAGAGGAAAAATTCCCAATGAACTGAAAGGTTAAACTCTGATCTAGGTCCTCCTCTTAATGATTTGAAGTTTTAGGCTATCGAAACTTAAAAAAAAATTACTATATCACACATATGAATTTTCCATCCTCACGCTCACTCTCCCACAAATGCTACTATCCCACATTGACAACCTACTGGACTTTGTTTCCACTTTCAGCAAAGAGGGTGTGACTCAAACTACTGGTCTGTCCCAGTGGGATAAATCCAATGGGAATCTTACTGAAGGTAGCCTGGGGGAGAAAAAGAAGAGGAAAGTTTTATCATTACGGTCAGAAAAGCAGGCTGAACAGAGAGGCATACGTCAACTATGACAAGAGATCGGACCCTGGGTCAACCACCTCATCTCCCTTCCCACACCCCTAGACCAGCAATCAGGTAATACTAAATGAGCAATTTCTGGAATGAGACAGCCCATGAAAACAACATGACTTTGAATTTGGAAGAAATATTGGGTACTCATTAAAGGCACCCGGTTGAAAGAAATTTGGTTAAGAAAATGAGGGCCTTAACAATATTAGATAAATACACTATTGTGACAGAAACTGTATTATGTTGTCACACTATTTGAAAAAGTTGCAGATAAAATTCAACTAAAAATATCTAACATTTGTACAGTAACTGATGACAGGTGAAAATGCTTTATAAACGATCTCAAGTATCAATAAGGCAAAGAGAATAAGCAAGTTCAAGTAGCAGAAGGTAATCACATAGCAGCTGACTTAATTAAATGCCACAAATAAATAGACACTGTAAGGTTCCTAAAGACTATTTGAGCACAATCCACTATCACTAAAGGGACTAGGAAGGATCTTTTTTGTTGTTATTTATAAAATGTTTTAAACTATTGTAGAAAAGTGCATAAAATAATGTCACAAACACCCATGTACCCAAGATCCAGATTTAACGAACGTTACATTTTGCTATATTTGCTTCAGATGTTTTAAGAAATAAAATGATACAGATCCAGCTGAAGTCCCTTCTCATCCTTTTCCCCTCTCCCTTTGCAGAGGAAACCATTATCCTGAGGTTGTGTTATTCTTTTACTACACATTTGGGCGTCCAGAAACAGTGCGTAGTATTGTTTTCTGAATTTTAAAACTTTGTAGACACGTATAACATACCTTTGGCAACCTGCTTTTTGACTGAATATTTTTTAGATTTAACCATGTAAATATTCATAAATCTAGTTTCTTCATTTTAACTGCTGCATGGCTTCCAGTATATGAATATACCACAATTTATTTATGAAGGAAATCCTTTGAAGAAAAGATTCTGTAGGAAAATTTTATATTTTAAACAACTCTTGGTAAAAGCTATTGGATACTCCAGATTACCAGAGCAGAAAAGTCCGCATGGGCCAATAAACGTGTTTGTGCCACAGGCAGCAGTACTGTATTTTCAAAAATCTGAGGAAGCACAACTTAGGCCCGCCTTAAAATATAAAATGGGAAGAAAAAGTAAAAGAAAGAAGTAAAGAGAGATAAAAAGAACAGAAAAGTAAAAGCTAAAATGCAATTACTCAGTGTTTTAAAGCTCACCTCATCTGCTCTTCGAAGAACTCCAGTAATAACCTACAAATGTTAAAAAAAACTATTATAAACAAGGTGTACTTCCCTTGTCATAAAAGAATTGGATTCAATTTTCATGGACCACAAACTTGTTCCTCTTTTCTTCCTAGAAACTAGGTAAAAGATGTATTGGCTCTTAAAACACATAGTATTCTCCAATAGGATCAGAGCTAAATTAGATTTTTTTCTTAATCCAGGATCAATAGTACAATAAAGGGTAACATAAAATAATTACAAAACCTCCACACTATATTAATAAAATTATGTTTCAAGTTCTATTAAAATGGGTATAAATGTGATGCACACATAAAATATACAAAGGACCCTAGTTTGCTACTATGAAATGCACATCCAGGAAAAAAATAACACTGCTCCACTCAGAGAAGTCTGCTCCCAATAAATGTTTCTTACTGATGAAAACAGAGACAAAGATGATCGTATTCCCTCTATTAAAAGACATTTTAATTTGAATTTTTACATAATTTATTTTTTATTTTTAAAATATAATACACATGTCTTGTAAAAACTGTGAAAATACCTAATGAAAAAATACTTTCTCATACACTCACCATGCAGGATAACCACCATTAATCAGTTATTTATATTTTGGTGTATTTCCCTTCAATTCTTTTTTTATCAGGGCATATTTTGGTATTTTATGCCAAATACACAATTTGATATCTTTCTTAAAAATATTTTAGAAAGCAAAGGCTGATGCCAATCTTCTCCCTTCATCTCTTGCCACACTGAACTGCAGGGTTACATGGGGCTGCCATGAGCTCTACTCCATTCTTTGTCAGCGTGCTATCAGTATTCTTCACACTTCATTAGAAAGCCATAAAAACAATTACAAGATCATTAGCACAGCCTTTTTAAAAGGAGCTTACTAAGGCTCACATAATTGCTAAGTCAAACACAGGACGGTGCCCTGTCTGCTGTTGGCTCCTGATCCCTGAACACTGATGAAACCACCAAATGGAGGCAAAAGGTGTTCAGAAATGAGTACAGGTGTGAATTATGGTACCCAGGATGGAATGATTGAGCGGCAAGAGGGGCGCCTGCACTCGGCTCTTCAGGGGTTTCCAATACAGAATGAAGGTTCTAGTCTGTGCGTGGAAAAAGAAGAGCACTTCCAGGGCGGTGTACTCACTGTCCTCAGTGGACCAGTAAGCATTAAGAATATGGAATTTTAAAACAAAGGCAGATGCACACATCTGAACATGTAGACTCAGCCTCCAAATGTACTATTAGGAGATAATGTTACATGTGATGGAAATGATGTAAGAATAGGAATTTTTATTTTTTTCAAAATGAATCTTTATTTAACTTTATTTTATAAGAAATATTCCTCATAATTGAAACTATGATTCCATAACAAACAGGGCTATTTCATAAGAGTCTCCAGAATATAAAAACCTTATCATACCCACTACCATTTTATCTCCTGTTTTATTCAATTTTATCAAACTTAAATTTCATAAAACAAAAACCCTTCTATATTCTGGGAATACAGTTTACACAAAGCAATGAAATAAAAGTGCATGAGAAAAATGAAATGCTACACTTGTTTCAGAGAGTAACAACCCTAAAAGAATGGATTACAAAGAAACAATTTCCTTAAATTATAACTACTTTATGCCATTGCTCTAAGATCTAATTTCCATTTCCCTCACCCTCAGAATGGTTTCAACCAGAAAAACAGCCATACCTCCTGCAACGTGCCATCTCCTCCAGCAACGATGATCACATCTGTGTTTTCCATCAGTTCCAGGAGTTTCTTGGCTTGGCCCTCATAATCTGTCTGAAATACAAAGGAAGCCTTTGGTAAATTTATCATCCTAGGGCCACAAGGTCAAAGGTTTAAAAATATGGGATACTTTCTTTAAATTTTTACATTGAATCTTTTCTTGAATTCTACATAACTGATAGACACGAAAAACTACATAGCTTCAAAGCAATTATCTATAGTTTTCATAGTTTTACACTTTTAAAGCCAGAAGGGACCTCAGAAACCATCTAGTCAGCTCCTCACTTTAAAAATAGAACTCAAACCCAGTGATTTGTCTCAGTAATAGAGTTAGCTAGTCAAAGGACTCATTTCCAGTCCAGTGCAGATTCTATTATATCATTTATCCAGTGCCTTTCATCTGAAGCAGGCAGTCAAGTGTATATGCAGATAGGGAGAAGCAGATGTAATGAAAAGAGCACATATTTGGGAGCCCAAGAGACTGAGATTAAATCCCAACTCTGCTACTTTTTAGCTGAGTGGCCTTAAACCCTCAGGATCTTAATTTCCTTATCAATGAAATATGTGTTGGGAGAGGGGGTAATAATAGTTTCTTCGTAACGCCGTTGTAAAGCAGTATATAAAGCAACTAGCCAGGCAGCTATTCCTGTTGGTACTGTACTAAATACAAGGAGGTTATTATTGTTTTGCTATGATTGTACATGTAAAGAAGTACAGGTACGATTCAAAGTAGTCACAAAACAGTACCTAAGCCTCACCATTTTTATTGAGATTATTTCCTCTCAGACACAAAGCCGACTAAAGGAACCACCTAAGCCACCACCTCTGAAACCAAACGCTGAATTTTAATAGACACAATGCAACTAGTACCAAACTAAGGAAACATTCCCTCCAACTGACACTAGACACACTAGTAGGCAAACATTAATGATTTGGAATTCAGACGGGCTACAGCACCTGAGCCAATAAGTCACAGTTAACACAGAGGAAAATGAAAGTCCCTAAACTAACACCATTTAATTTTATGATGAAAAGTCCTACTTCTATCCTAAAAATGAAATGACTGGCTTTATAGTTAAACATTTGCAAATATTTCATTTCTAAAAAAAGATTATGTCAGTCCTGATTAAAAGCATGGTTTGTGAGCACCTAGAAATAGGTGACCATTGGGAATCAGCATGGGTTCGCAAAGAATGAGGCATTGCAGACTATCCCCTTCTTTGACAGATTACTAGATCTGGGAAACCAGACAGACATTATTTGTGATCTTCAGCAAGGCACTTGGCAAGCTATTTGATAATATCCTTGGGGACAAGGTGGAGAAATGTGGGAACAATACGCTAGAATATAATTAGGTGAATTAATTACCAATCGAATGTCTAAGCTCAAAGTGAGATGCTCAGTGGAGTGACATCAAATTCTATGTCATTCTTAGTGACATTTCTTTAGCGTTCTCCCTTCAGCCTTTTCCTATATAACCCTTTATCAACAACGGAGATGAAAGGTAATTTATTGAACGTAAATGACACAAAGCTGATGATCTTGCCCCTCCTACTTCTCCAAACTCATCTTCTCTCACCCTCTCCTCTTACTTATTCCACTCCAGCCACACTGGCCTCTCCTCACTATTCCTCAGACACCAAGTACACTCTTGCCTCAGAGCCTTTGAACGTGCAGTGTTCTCAGCCTGGATTCTTCTCCTCACCCCCTCACTTATTTCCTTCAGGTCTCTGTTCAAAGGTCATCTCATCAGACCAGCCTTCCTCGACCTTCTGAACTAAATTAACACCCCCATACACCTGGTCTCCTTACCCTGCTTGATTTTTCTTCTTGGTATTCATCACCATCTGACAAATCATATGTTTATTTGTATGCTTCTAATCTACGTCCCTTCCTTTCCCACTTTGAATGGAAGCTCTAAGAGGATAGAAAGGGAAAGTTTATTCCGTTCAGAATGTATCCCCAATACCTAGAACAGGGCTTACCTCATAGTAGGCACTCAATAAATATTTGCAAAAAAATTAATAAATAAGTACATGAATGAAAGAACCAAAATGCAAAAAGACCTTGACAGATTTAACAGACCATAATTTCAAAGATTACATTAATAGGTATAACACATTTGAGGCTCTCATCTTAGATGAAAATTCCCAATGCACCAAAAGAGGAAGGATAAAAAAGAGTGGCCTAATGATGCAAAAAAATGAATTGAGACACTAACTTTACACCTTTCACAAAAATTAACTCAGAATGGATCATAGACCTAAATGTAAAAAAAAAAAAAAAAACTTCTAGAAAATAACATAAGAGAGGATCTAGGTGATTGTGGGTTTGGTGATGAGTTTTTAGATAAATCACTAAAAGCAAGATCCATGAAAAAAAAGTTGATAAGTTGAACTTCCTTAAAATTAAAAAAACTTCTGCTCTATGAAAAACTCTGGTAAGAGAATGAAAAGACAGCTTTAAAAGACAGTGTAAAAGAAAACATTTGCAAAACACATATCTGATAAAGGACTTGTATTCACAATATACAAAGAACTCGAGAACTCAACAATAAGAAAACAAACAAGAAACAATTCAATTAAAAGAGCAAAGATCTGAACAGACACCTCGCCAAAGATATACAGATGGAAAATAAGCAAATGAAAAGATGCTCAATATTATATGTTATTAGGGCATTGCAAATTAAGACAATGAGAGACCACTATATACCTACTAGAATGGCTAAAACCCAAAACATTGACAGCACCAAATGCTGGTGAGGAAGTGGAGCAACAGGAATTCTTATTCATCGCTGGCGGGGATGCAAAACGGTACAGCCACTTTGGAAGGCAATTTGGCAGTTTCTTACAAAGCTAAGCATACTCTTACCATGTAACACAGCAATTGCACTCCTACGGATTTATCCAAATGAGTTGAAAAATTACATCCACACAAAAACCTGCACACAAATGTTTATAGCAGCTTTATTCATAACTGCCAAAACTGGAAGCAATTAAGACGTCCTTCAATAGGTAAATGGATAAACAAACTGTTGTACATCTATACAATGGAATATTATGCATTGATAAAAAGAAATGAGCTATCAATCCACAAAAAGACAGGCAATGAGGAGCCCAGGCGAGAACAGCTCTGAACACAGACCGCTGACCAACAAAATTATAAGCAGAAAAACAGTTGTCAAGGCAGTTTGCTATGTAGCAATAAATAATTAGTATAGAAATAAATCTAAATATACCAACAATTACAATAAATGTGAATGGACTAAATGGTCCAGTCAAAAGACAAAAAAAAAGATTGGATCTTTAAAATATCTTGTTTTCACGCCTTTACCAATGTTGCATCTAAAATATAAGGATACGAAAAGGCTGAAAGTAAAGAGATGTAAAAATTATACCAGGCAAAAACAAACCAAAGTGAGCTAGAATTAATAATGCTAGATAAGATCGACTGTGGCAAAAGGCAGTATTAGTGCTAAAGAGTCACTCTATGACAGGGTCAAAATGTGAAAAAAATGAAATAATTTGAAACTTCAGTGCATCTGTTGACATAGTCTCAAAATATAAAAAGCAAAATTGGACAAAACTTGAGAGAAATAGACAAATCCACAATCAGAATGGGAGATTTCTAACACCTCTCTCTGAATAATCTATAGTTAAAATAGAAGAAAAAATCAGTAAGCATACAGAAGATTTGAGCCACACAATTAACAGATTTGACTTAACAGACATACACAGAACATGGTACCCAATAACTGACAACATATTCTTTTTAGGCATACACGGAACATTTATGGAAACAAACCACATGCTAGGCCATAAAACAAGTCTCAATAAACATTAAAATACTAGAGTTATATAGACTACATCCTTTGACCATAACACAACTAAACCAGAAATCATTAACAGAAAGATTTGGAAAAACATTGGATTTGGAAATTTTACAACATGCCTAAATAATTCATAGGTCAGATAAAAATCATGACGAAAATTAGAAAATATTTAGAAATAAATGATAATGAAAATATTACATATCAAAACTTTTAGGATGCAGCTGAAACAGCAGAGTGAAATTTATAGCTTTAAATGCATACACTAGGAAAGAAGAGTGAAAATTAGTGAAATAAACATCCGAGTTAAAATGTCAGAAAAGAACAGCAGGAAAAAACCCAAAAAAAGTAGAATGAAGGAAACAATACAGACAGACCAGAAATTAATGAAACAAATACAAATGAGAGGATCAACAAGCCAAAAAATGGTTCTTGGCAATGATTAATTAAATTGACACACTTCTCAGAAGACTACTGAGAGGAAAAAAAGAGGGCACAAGTAAAAAATATTAAGCACAAAAATTAAATGTTACAGAAATTTAAAAGTTAAAAAGAGGATAAAATGAACAACTGGCATCAAGTTCATTTGAAAGCTTAGATGAAATGAACAAATTCCTTGAAAAATTTACCTTTCCAAAAGTAAATCAAGAAGAAATAGAACTTGAGTACTTCTAGAGCCATTAAAGAAATTTAATATACAAAAAAATTTCCCCACAAAGAAAGCTCCAGGCCCACATGGTTTTATTTGTGAGTTCAACCCAACATTCAAGGAATAAATAATATCAGTCCTACATAAGCATTCTAGGATCTCTCATATGTAGGGCCTGTAATACACATTACAAGTACTCAAATGTTGGTTTTCTTCCTCTTTCTCCCATCCCTGGAAGCAGACAGTGGAAGATCACCACGTCTCAGACAAGTTGGAGAAGAGAGTTCAACACTGCATGGTAAATTGAACTAAATGACTTCTAATCTCTCTGATGTAATGAAAGTGTGTAATACTAAACACAGGGAAACCATAAACTTACAAACAGGGCAAAGAGTGATTTTCACCAAATATACACACTACACACATGTCACTTAAAAGTCAACCAAGTAGAATCCTGAGGCATCTTCTGAAATAGCACAGTTCCTTCTAACTTATTTTTGTCCCCTTTTCTTCTTTCCTAAATCTCGTAAATTCTAAAGCTTTGCCATTTAAAATTCCTCATCAGAGATCATTCCTCACCAGACAGAAAATATTTACCTGTCTGTGGAACTACCAAGAAATTAAATTACTCAAACTTGTAGGTTTTTTTTTATTTTCAAGAAAAGAATTCTTACAGCTATAACAACTTTCATCTTCCAAGAGACAATAACTCCACATCCTATCTTTCAGATGAAAGGAATCCAGTTCACGCCTCCATCTAATTCTATTCTGAAAATGAAAAGCTGACAATGCTTTGAAAAAACAAAATCACTTTTATTAATTATCAGAACAAGAACAAAACACTGATTTCTCTGTTCTTGTCTTCTTAAGTGATAAGCGATTTCTGCTAAGAAGTCAAGAGAAGAAGACATGCTATAGGGAGCAGTAGCTAGGATAAAATCAACACTCTGGAGCAGTTCTCACCTTAACGACAGTCACGTCCATGCCAGACAAGTGTAAAATCGGAGCAGCATTTTTTTCAAATAGAGTCCTGGCTTTGCTATAGACAAAGGAAAAAATACAAATATTTTAACACAAGTTCTCAAGAACAAAAAGCCCAACCAATCTTCTCTAGAGTAGAACAAGAAACAGACTAAGGAACACAGGTTTCCTTTATTTGTCCAAGGATAGGAAGCTTAACAACGAGTGATGAGTGTCTATGGATAGAAACGTAGACTCTTTCACTCTGGGTCTCCTGGGGTTACCCTCTGTGTAATACAACAAGCTCTTATCCATTTGGGATGCTTACAGCTCACAGTAGTTCCTTGCGAGGAAGATGCACACTAGATACAGCTCTACTCAGGCAACGTGTTTGATTCATTCAACACGTATTTATTGAGCACATGTGCTAGACACAGATGTAGGAGCTTGAGATACAACGTGACAAAGCAGATAAAAATACCATAACTTAAGTGTGCTGCAATAAGTCCTCCTGGAACTTACTTATATTCTAGTGGTAGAAGGAGGAGAATGTATTTACTATAACATTTTTCATATGGCCCGAGGGAACAGATTGAATCAAACAGAATATTGCTTAATTCTAAGTCAAGGAACACAACCTTTGGGGTAGAAATACATCATTTTGAACAATTTCAAATACTAGGAGTATCTCCATTTCTTAAGTTTTAAACCTGTAGTGAAATCCCTGAATAAAGAGCAAAATTCTTTTCCATGAAGGCAGAATTTCTGCTGGAAAAGGGAAAAGTTCAAAATTATCTAATGCAACTATAGGATACTAAGCAGCTTGTCCAACACTCCCAGGCACAGCCGTGCCCTTCTCTGTGCTGCCCTATCATTCTGTATATCTGTACACACCTCTGTTAGGAGCTTTCACATTACATGATGATTGGTGATTTGCAAGACAGTCTTTGGAACTAGACTGGAAGCCATACAAAAAGAGACAGCAGATCTTAATAATCCTTGAATCCCCTGGCCTCTAGGATTATGTCTGGCATCCTTAGAGGATACTTAATAAGTATCTGATATACTAATGCACAAACAAATGAATGAATAACTTGCCCCAAACGTAGACATGTGAATGCTGAGGAGAAGAAAATAACACGACTGTGATGTCTTGTAATAACAGAAAAGGTTAAACAGTCCTGAGAAGAGCTTGTGTGTTTTAAAAGTATTATACACATCATTCTGATAGTGACTCTTGTCCAACTCAGGTCAGGATTCAAAAACACAGCCTAGGAATCAAGGGATGCAGAAGTTGCAAAAAGTCCCCAGGGGCACAGTCTCAAAGCTGAATAAATGCTAAACATACCAATCAGTTGACCTGTCTTTTACCCAAATATTTTCAACTACCACATCAGGAAAAAACAAGTACTCTCAAAACAGCTAATGCCAAACATCTAACTTTTACATCCACATTTACTCAGTCCTCTTTCAAAAAGATTACTTTTTTTTTTTTTACCAGTGACACATGCTTTGACTTTCTTAAGAATATTTTATACTAGAAAGAGATGCAAAGGTAGCGAATGAGGAGCATGTGTAGTTATGCACAGACCAAATTCAACATTCTTTAAACTAAAAGAAATAACCACCAAATGGCAGACAGAACACAAAACGTTTCTTATCACGAATTAAAATAGAAATAGAGAAGCTTGGACAAATTTTCACAAGAACAATTCAAAAGAATATCTCACACCAAGGGCCTACCTGGACAGGTAATAAGCAAATTAAACAAATTTCCCCTACCTTTTCTACTACTCTGAATGCTTATTAGAATGATCATGAAAGGCTACATGGAAGTGTCTCCTTTCCAGCTCACCATTTCTGGGGCTTAACTCAACAATAACGGGTGAGCTAGTGACACTGCAAACCTGTCTCCTCCCAGCGTGGCTTTCATTACTAGATTGATAAGAAAGGATCAGCTGGAAGTGGATCGGACCTATCTCTGATAAGCAAACTCTGGAGAAGTCTCAATCTGCTACATTAATCACTTACAACAAATCTGTAAGCCTCAACAAGCGAGCTGAAGAAATAAGATTTGGACATGCGGGCCTTTTTGTGATGCTATGGGCACAGAAAGTCTCTAAAACGAAAGTGAAGACTTGTTTTCCTTCTAATGTTCCATATAAAAGATTGAAAAACAGTGTTACCAGTAAGAAATGCATTATTTATTATATAATTAAAGGTGAGCCAACACCAGAGCTAAATAAAAACTTTATATACTTACAGCAATTTTCAGGTTCACACACACAAAAAATAATTACTCCTTAACATATTATTTATTAAGGCTAACCAGTTATTTTATTTCTTAAGGCTCTTATGTAGTTTTGAACCAGTACTAATGAAATAGCTATATGATAAATTATAAATTATATGTCTGGGCAGAGCCAAGATGACAAAAATAGTGCAATTAAATAGTTAAAAAAAGATGCTGGAGAGTTTCAGAGTGGCTACTTCCTAGAAGCATGCAAGGATTCACCTTGTTAAAGGGGACAATGACTGTAGAAAAGAAAGGCTTCCCTTAGCCTCACCTTTAAATAAAGATATTATACTTTTAAAAATGCAAATACATTTACATGTAAAAATGTAAGCAGAACCTAAAACTGCTCTAAAAAATAGTTTACTAATTTTTTTAAAATGTAACATTTCTTAGAAGTAGGAACACAAAATGACTGGTTATAGCTTAAACAAATAGCCATATATTCCTTCATTAGAATTTACAAGTTACTAACTTACTAGGTCTCTAAAGGAATAAGACTTAGAACAGTTAAATTATGGTAGGCAGCAAGAGAGATACAAGTGCTTTTGGAAGGGAGGGAGAGCAAAGTAGAGAATGTTCTGAACCTAGCCTACAGGTCAACAATAACAATAACAGCAGCTTATATTTCTTTTATCCAGTGCTTACTGTGAAATGGACATAATGCTAACACTTCTTGCATTATCTCATTAAATCCTAAAGGCATCTATTCTATATGGTAATTTTATAAGGTTTGAGCTATTACTGTTCCCATTTAACAGATGAGTAAACTGAGGATTTAAGAAGTTAAGTAACTCCCACAGTATCACAGAGCAACAGAATATAAAAACCTGTTCCCTCAAACTCTGAAGTCCAGATTTCTCTGCTAGCTTCTGCCATACACCACCACTGACAATCCCAGTTATCTTGGGTATTTTGACCGTGTGGTCTTAGGACCTATTCATTTATTGCTATTGTTTAGTATTGGTATTAAACAAGAACGATCAACAGGCATTATGATTGGTGTGGTTTAGACAATCTATAGGTAAATATCTTAAACTGCTGAATTAAAAAGAGATAAGGCATCACTAGTCCTCATATCTGCAAAGCCACACTCACTGCCTCCCAAGAAATGACTAGAGAAACTTATTTCAGAGCCCCTGTGTTTTACTCCAGACAATATTAACCTTATAACTCACAAGCTGCTACCAACTATTCCTTTTGTGATTGTTGTTCTTATTATCTTAATGTCATTTGACTTAGATCTTATAGAACCCAATCTAATATGTATTTATTAATTTTCTGATCCTCAGAAAGGACAAAAAGAATTGTTCTGGTCATTAGGGAGAATAAAAGGTATCAGCCTTTTTTTCCCCCCTTCAACCCTTTAATTCTATTTTTTTTGGGGGTGAGGAAGATTGGCCCTGAGCCAACATCTGCCAATCCTCCTCTTTTTGCTGAGGAAGACCAGCCCTAGGCTAACATCCATGCCCATCTTCCTCTACTCTATATGGGACGCCGCCACAGCATGGCCTGACAAGCGCTGTGTCGGTGCGCACCCGGGATCCGAACTGGCGAACCCCGGGCCACCGCAGCGGAGCGCGTGCACTTAACTGCTTGCGCCACCAGGCCAGCCCCTAATTCTTACTATTTTTTAAAAAATAATTTAAAATTTTTTAAATGATTCCTCCTAAAAGCCATCAAGGTCTTGTCATTCACCTTTCCCACTGAATTGCATCTAACACTATAAAAAATTTCTTTTTGCTTGTGGTAGTTTTTTAAAATTAATAGACTTTATTTTTTAGAGTAGTCTTTAGGTTCACAGTAAAAATGAGCAGAAAGTACAAAAAGTTCCCACATACCCCTTGCCCCACCACACGTACACAGCCCCCCCCCACATTCAGCATCCCACACCAGTGTGGTACATTTGCTACAATAAATGAACACGAACACATCATTATCAACCAAAGTCCCAACTACTCTTCAACCCTAATTCCCACAATTCCCTCACATGACCTTTCCAGGCCAGCCAGCGCAATGTACTGACTGTCTTATGTCAGAGCAAGGGACATAACTGGACAGTCCCATCTCTAGTTCCCTGCCCCTGGGCCACTTCTTCAGTCTGGAAGGTTGTGTGTTCTCCCTCTGCTGACCTCCAAGACCTCGCTCAAGTGTCACTTCTTTTGGAAAGAACGTTTCTGACCTTGCAAACCCACAGTGCTCGTGGCCATCTCTGAACATCTTGTAACAGGGACGGCCTAATAATTTACATCACAGCAGCAGGAGTTGTTCCCAAGGGGACTACTGCCAAGTAGAGAAGACTTGTTTAAGAGGGTTAATTCTGGAATGATTATTAAACTTCAATTAGACAAGTCTGCTAAGCATCAGTTAGTTTTAGAGTTATATCTCATTAACTGTTATTTGTACATTACAAATGAATCTTATTGCTAGAAGAGAATTGAACCTAGTTTTGCCAATTCCATACAACTCAACTAGCTATCCGATATTCTGTGATTTTTTTTCCCCTACAAAAAACTAAACATGTAACAAATCACACACTGAACTACCCTCTGCAAGCTGCAGGATTGAGAAAGACGGTTGCCTTCTTCACTTGTGCATTGGGAGGAATGAGTTGATTGCCAAACACCTAAAAAGGAGAAAAGAAACTTTTTAAGTAAATGTTCTTTTATTCAGTTAGTGATCACATATATTCTTTCATTCCAAAAGAACTTACTTTCAGCAGATATGGTCTACTCTGGGGAAAAAAATGTTCTTTCATAATTTCATATTGACAAAAACACCATAAACAACAACAACAAAAGTGTACCATTATCTAATGACAATAAGCTGAATTTTGTATTGTAATAAAAATTCCTGCTTCACCTACTAGAGGTAAGTAACTTTTCTTTTCTCTATAAGATATGGCTAGGTTTATTATAAACACATAACCAGTGAAGCCATAAGTCTATCAGAAGGGACATTTAATCCATTTGTCTTTAGTTTTCAGAGTATAATCTTTTTCTCCTTCTCTTTATTACTAAAGCTTACTCATAAAGAACCTCTGTGTTACCAATTAATCTTCATATCTTTATACATATAAAAAAAAACCATAATACTCTATTTGCCTCCTTGTCTCTGCAACCTTGTATGACAACTAAATAGTATCAACTGGCACAGGAAAAGAAATGTCATTAATATTCACTAAGCACTTTGCATTTGCCACTTTCACACACATTATTTTTAGTGCTCAGAAACCTAGGAGATATTAAATATTCTCATTTTAATAGATTAGAAAACCAAGATTCAGAAAGATTAAGTCACTCAAACTCACACAGTTAATCAATTACAAGCCAAGTATTTACATCTAACTCCAAAATCCAAACCTCTTCTACTCCATCAGCTCTAAAGAGCAGACAAAGGATGAGGCAGAAGTAAGAGGCACAGGGGACCAGATGTGAGGAGTCAAAGCAGGAACTTTTGGGACTTATTGCTATCACATCTGGATTGGAGAAGACGATCAACAAGAATGAGAGTAGGAAAGCACCAAAAAGGGCTAAATTTCGAGTCTTAGATGGTGGGGAGCAGGTCTAGGCCAAGAAGGCAGAACTCAAGTATAGAAGTGCAAAGTAAAGACGGGAGAAAAATGAAAGTTATACTAAGATTTTTATTAAATGACCTAAATCCACTCCCTCCCTGACAGTCCACTGGGGATCGTTTCTCACCATTGTCTATTTCTTGCTTTAAAAAAATAAACTTGTTCTGAATACTTCAGAAAGACATGCTGTTTCTTTGTAAAAAGTTTCTCATACATTATAATTACTACTCTGTTTTCACTCTTACTGAATTAGATCTTAACATTTTGAAGCCAAATCTTCAAATATTGTTATTTGTTCTTTTTCTATGCATACTATTTCTGGAATGTAGCCAGAAATTATTTAATTAACCAGGTTCTCTGGCCTACCAGATTGCAGATCTACAGTTCCAGATTATTCCTCCTTGTCCTGGTTTCTTAGCCTCTAGAATTCTTACCCATGTGCAACTCAAGTCTCAGATTTACAGTGGATTAAAGAGTTTATGTAAGACTACAGTGAGTTGAGTTTATGTGAGATAAAAAATCATATTCTTTCAAGAATTTAGGCTGTAAAGGAAGGACAAACAGGAAAAGTAACTAGAGGAGGTTATAAGGATGAATTCACTTTCTTTTGTCAGACGAAGGAGCTAAATGTCTGTTGGGAAGTGGAGAACTAGAACAGTGGGGAGTGGTAAATATATGAGAGGGAGGAAACAACTAGAGGAACATGGTCTCTGAAGAAGTAAGAGGAGATGGAACTTGGAACAGAGGTGGAGGTATTTACCTTAAACAAGAAAGGGAGGACCCTATGACCACTCTTCCTTAAAGAGAGGAAGCAAGAGTTCCCCTCCCCAGAGGATTTTCCAGTTGCTAATGGAAAATTAGCTTGGAGTGGCGATCACCTTGAACATAATATTAAGGTTTATTCAAATTGATTTCCAAAACAACTTAGAGCCATATGAGATTAAAAAAAAAAAAAAGTAACAAATTCTTAAACAGATTTAGAACAGTTAGACATTCACTAAAGAGAAGAATTTATGAATAGTATTGTCTATAATAGTATTGACTATTGCCATTGTCATCCATGAAAACATTTCAGAAACAAACATGAAGTTTGCCACCCTCCTCTCCTACTAAATACACCATACCTTTGTCATTTTTTACTTCATGTTTCTTTTTTGGTATTTCTGATATCATAAGCTTAAATGATATATAACAAAAAGGCAACTCAGTCATGGAAATTCATCTGCAAGTTATAACGTACAAATTTGGAGGGGAGGGAAGAACAAAAATATGGTCTTAAACTTGAAAGGATTTACAATTCAACTATAACTAATACAGCCAGATGTATGAATATTTAAGGGCAATATCACGGGACTAGGATAACAATGCACATGGTATGAATCAGTTGGGCTAAACAGACAAGCTTTAAAAATATGAATCAACAGTTTTAAGAAGATTTGACTTTGAGAGGTAACACCTGTTCTGAACTGATATCCTTGGGGATTATTTGCATCAGGAATGATTATTTGGATCAGGGTTTAGCCAGATCTTCAAGACAACCACAGACATGAACAAATTCCCAGAGCTCCAACCAGTCCAGTTCTGTGTTCTTAGGACTAATCCAGAAGTAAACAAGTCTAAAGGGGTGGGCGTTAGAACTGCTCTTCACCAGATGGTTAGCTTCCTCGAGTTCTATTCAGAGTTGGCTCTCAGCCTGATTCATCCCGATGGAAAAAACATCCAAACAGCACTGATGCCAAGCACTGTGCAGGTCCTGTGGAAGAGCCTGAGTTTTCTGCACAATGGAGCTAACGTGGGTTTAACTGTATCACAAGAAATGGCTTTACCTGAGCTTCTTGACAGGCTGCTCTCCTTAGTAGGTTATCACTATTAAAGTAAACAAGAGAGAATGGACGTTAGCTTTAATAAGTAAGTTGAGATCCAAACAAATAAAACTGGTTTTGTTTTTTTTAAATATGTATAACTCTTCCCTATAAAATACCCAAGTGAAAGCTTCTTAAAGATCTGTAACAAATCATGGGCACATTTGAAAAATATTTTCTCTGAAAGAAATCCTATGTTAGTACTTCCATATCATGGTAGGCAGAATAACACCCCCTCCCTCTAAGATGTCCATATCCTAATCCCAGAACCTGAGACTATGTTACCTTACTCAGCAAAAGGGATTTTACAGATGTGATTAATATAAAATGTGTTAATATGTTTATGCCATTTATACCATAAGAGCACTTTAAATGGCTGCTTGCCTACTGGGCTCCAGAATTTTCTCCTCGTATGAGTCAATTCTAATGCATGTTGCTGGCACTGCTAAGATCATAACTTCAACCTGGTTAACAACAGTTAAGAAAACTAATACCCAGGAAGAATGACCAGTACACAATTTATAGCAAAGAATTAAAAGCAGAAAAGGGTTATTTCACTTAAATTCTCTTCCTAGACCTTTTTCAAGACCTTGAATTTTGCATTTTTACAGTAATTCAAACCTAATTTTGATATTTAAGGTTGAACTAAAAGAAATGAAACAACCTTTTGCTTTTTGCCATAGTTGCAGTCAAAGGCTGCTCAATGATTTTCTTCCATAGCCAGGCTGGAGAACAACCCCTAGATTTCACAGAGCAGTCAGCTTCAATAAGCAAGCACTGTCCAAGGGGAAGTGTCAGTGCTGCCCATCTGAAACCTAAGAACAACGTTTCATTAAAATTATAATGACGCCAGTCCCTCAAAAGCACATGCTTTCCTATAACAAAGATCTTAGGGGGACCAACCCCTTGTGAAGTCTGGCCCACAAGGCGCCTTTACTGCCAGCCTCAGTCCCCACTTGCTTGAGTGACACTGCTCCACTATGACCCTCTGGCAAAAGGGAGCTGTACAAGCTTCTCTCCCCTCCCCCACCCAAGATTCACAAATATTCATGTTTTGCTCTTCTCCCACATGCCTCTCCATCAATTGCTGTCAGTGAATCATTCTAACATCAATAAACATATACATTTCTTATTTTACATATACACACACACACACACACACACACAAGATGAGGTAAATTCAGGATACAAACTAGTAAAATATTTAAAAATAATTAACATGTCAATAACCCTTTCTAGTTGACTTGATACCTCACATTCATGACCTTCTACACAATAATGAGGTAAAATACTGAATCTTCAGTAACCACTGGATCACAAAATAAAACTAGGTTCCTTGTAGTAACCTGGGCACTGTCACTGGATCCCCCTGGACTAGGCTAATCCTCAATCCAGCTTCCACACCGCCTGGGGGTACCGCTTCCAAACACATGACTGTTCTCCTCCAACCACTTGCTTTCATGTTTTCTTCCTAGTAGATGAAATAACCTGTCTCCAATCTCTTATCCCACGAACACATCCTGTGGAGGCTCCTTTGGGTCATTAGTAGATACCATCTTCCTTACTGTATTTTAGCCAGACTGATTCTCATGGACCTAGCTGAAAAGAGAATAGCTCCATATACATACAAGAATATGGGTATTCTTGGATCATTTTTTCCTAAATTCTTTTTTGCTAGAAGTAAAATTTTGATGGTTAACTTGTGATTAAGTATATTATTAAAGACCTTAGCTCTCTTGAGCTTACTGATACTGCTTGATTCATCACAGCACTATTCAAAATCAAAAGATTTCTTGATAGTTAATTCCTTGGATCTTAACGTACCAAATGGAATATGCTGTCAATGCCATCTGTGAGAAAGCCAGACTATGTACCAATTTAGATACTACAAAAGAAAATCTCATAATAACCATACTTAATTTTTTAAATATCAAAAATGGTATTAATCATCGATCTTGCTCTTTGAACCAAGCTATTTGTAAAAATCAAACATGTCCTCAAAGAAAAATATTTCTCCCATTGATATATTCTGATAGTCCACAGCAAGTTCTGAAAACTATTTCAAAAAAGAAATTCCAAAAATGTCTCAGTAATAGCAGCATTGTTGGAATAAGAGAAAAAATAACTTAAATTTCATAGAACAACTACCATATGCCAGACACTATGGCAGTTGTTTTCATAAACCTTTAAACTTTGTAACACCTTGCAAGGCAGGCATTATATTCTCATTTTACAGATGAGAAAGTTGAGGCACAGAGAAGGAAACTGACTTGCCCAGGGTCACAGTGTCACTAAGTGGTAGAGCTGCAATTCAAACCCATGCCAGCCTGACCCTAAAGCAAATGCTCTAATGCTTTTTTTTCCTAACTTCAGACAATACTGAATGGACAATATTCATTTGGATGTATGCTTTATGGCACATTTATTAAATTAATCACATTACTTCCTAGTCTCATCTAATATAACTTTTAAAATTTACATCCATATAATGTTTTTATAAGTTCAGGTACCATAAAGCTCCCAAAAGTAGTTCATGAAACAAATTCAACACAAAATGTCAGGTACGGTACAATGAACCAGATTTGGTCCTGACCTGAAGAAGCTTAGGATCAAGAGGCAAAGAACAGCTCTTGGTAAATATCGGTGGTATAATAAAAGACACGTTTCTTGATAAATAACATGCCAGGCACTATGCTAGGTGTCTGGGATACACTGGTGAATAAGCCCAACACTCCCCATCCTCAGGAAACTCACAGTTTAGAAGGGAAGAAAGACAATTCAACAGGCAATCATCACATGATTGGGCTTGTACGTGCTCCCTAAAACAGGCATAAAATAGTGGCATCTAACCTAGCCTTGAGGGAATTAGAGAAGGCTTTTTACAGGAAGTGACACTCAAGTTGAGATCTAGAGGAGAAATAAAAAGCAACCAGGCAAAAATAGGGAGGAGAATGTAGGCAAAAGAAGCAGCATGTTAAAAGCCTCACGTGCTAGAACAGGACCAGAATAGGAAACTGAAAGCAGTTCAGGGAGGCAACACTCCATGGGAGGAACAGCAAGAGAGGAGGTTCAGGAGTGAGGTACAGGCCAGATCACCAAGGGCCTTTTAAGCTATTTAAGGAATTTGGATTTTATCCTATGGGCCATAAGAAGCCATTAAAGGATTTTAAGAAGAGAACTGATGTGTCCTGATTTATGTTGTAGAAGGTATGTTGATCATCCTGGTTGCAGTGTGAAGAAGGCAATGGTCAAAGGGAAGCCTGAAACTAGTGAGACAGGGAGGGTTCTTCAGGAACGCAGGTCAGTGACGATGACAACCGGAACCAAGATCGCGCAGTGCAGATGGAGAATCAAAGGGAAGGGAGGAGTCAAAGATGGTGCCACACTTCTGCCCTGAGCCATCCAGTGGAAGGTGGTACCATTCACCGAGATGGAATGCAGCAGGAGGTACAGGTTTAGGAGGGAGGGAGCTGAGTGTAGTTTTGGATGTGTCAATCTGAGATAGTGGTCAGAGTCCGGGTGGAAGTGTCCAGGGCCCAGCTGGAAATACATGTCTGGAATTCCAGATAGTGACTTTGACTAAAGATATATATGGTAATAGAAGGAATGAGAGTGGACAAGATTATCTATATGAGCAGGGTGAGAAGTAGAAGCAGCAGGCAATACCCTGATCACTGGGACAGTTGATAGAGACACCAAAAGAATCTCAAGTAAATTGAGATGGCACCTCATTTGAAAGCCAAAGGAACAATGTGGTGG
This sequence comes from Diceros bicornis minor, assembly GCF_020826845.1. Lineage (NCBI taxonomy): Eukaryota > Metazoa > Chordata > Mammalia > Perissodactyla > Rhinocerotidae > Diceros > Diceros bicornis. The sequence goes on along the minus strand of NC_080742.1, from coordinate 88,827,815 downwards.
TTAATTGAGGAAAAGGTTATCTCCCATCATGCCCTTGATGCTGCCTGTATTCTTAGCAAACTGCCTATTTTGCTGTTCCTAAAAGACACAATGAACTTTACCCCTCCAAAGATCTGCTCATTTTATCCCTGCCCACCTTAAAAAAATAGAAGGCCAAACACAATACCACCCACGACCTTATCCCACCACACACAAAACTGCTTATCTTTCTTCCTTGATTATAAATGTCTTGAAGTCATGGATAATTCACCATTTTCTTTTGCACAGCACACAGCACAGACTCTTGTAGATAAAAGGTACTCAATAAATACTTGTTTAATAAATAAGTGGCAAATGTTTGAATAGGAGAGACTGACTCACTGTGCCCAGGCAGGCAGACTTTGTCCTGTAGGAAAAACTGAAGGTTATTCTTCGTATGAGTATCTGGCATTCTTAAACCAACAGATGAGCTGAGATGGTTCTTCAGTGGGATCATCACGCAAGTGCAAGAGGAGGAATCACTGTGATACAGTACAGGAGAGGACAAAAACTTAAAGCAGTCCTGGGAACTTTACTACATCAAGAAGAACCAAAGGTGTGTGTGTGTGTGTATGTGTGTTTGGGGGAGAGGGTAATGGACTAGTACCCTCTAGAAAGACTAAGTGAGGAATTCCTTTGGTACACAAGGAAGCATCACAAGAACTGCTCCAGTGGCTGAGTCTGGTATCAGAGAAATTCCAGATTGCCAATGGGTCAAGAATCTGAATGTGGACCAAAGACCCTAACAAAAAAAAAAGTACTGTATATAAACTCCAAGCTCATGCTCTTTCCACTATATCATGCTGTCTCCTGAGAGAACTGAAGTTTAAGACAATTTAAAAGAGGTGCTACAAAATGTAGTCATATTAAAAAGGGTCCCTGAAGATCTGCTCAGTACCAAAATGCAGGTTCTTTGACAGAAAGAAATTAGAAGCTTCTAGATTAGAAAATGAAAAAATCTGCTGATGTCACTCTGCCTGAGGCTTTAAAAGAATATGAACATGCCTGATACCACAGGAAACGGATGCTCTCAATTTATTGTGAGCCATAAATGTTGTATTTATTACTTTAGGACTGCAAAATAAGATAAGTTGTTATTTCAATAACAACTTTACATGGAGAGAAAAATCACATTGATCCATCCTATTTCCCAAAAAAGATATTTCCCACTATAGTCTAGAGACAAATTGTACAGCAATTTTTACCACCAGCTTTTCCCTTGGTGCATGCAAACACAGTTTTTGCTTTACATAAAACAGATTTCAAGTTTAGATGTTTATAACAACTACTTCAACTTATCCAAGCTTTCTAGAACACTTAATCATTCTATTGCCAGTGACAGTGCCCACTGGTTGTCCATGTAACAGGAGGGATGGAGTGGAAAGGGAAGCAAAGAGGAAAATGAACCTTAGAGAAATGATTCTCTTGTATGCAGACGGGGGGAGCTTTTTCAAACTACACATCGCCCCCGCCAATACCCCCAACTCCCCACCCAAACAGATAATGGTGGCTGCAGTGAGCCTCCGTCATACATGGGAAATCTGACCATCTCTGCCCAAGAAAAAGACATGGGACCGAGGAGGAGGAAATGCAGCCTGCTGAGAAAGAATGCTTGATCTTCTGGACCTAAAGAACGTTCATTTGGATAGAAGAAAATGGGTAGTGTGATAGGTTAGAAACTCCCAGAGAACAATGAAAACATTAATATTTTTATATGGATATCAGGGCCTTCTGGTATGATCTTTCCATTTAACCAAAGGATGATATCTTTTCTTCTTCTCCAGGTCTCCCCATGATGCGCTACCTGCTCCTTAAGAAATTTATATCTTCTTACGTCTCCCAAGCACAATGAGATAAAGAAGTTCCCTAATGCCACGAAAGTATAAAAGGTCAGGAAGAAATCCAATTGGTAACCATACATTAAGTGGTGACTGTCTTCATTTCATTTCAGTGCATAAAAGAGGAGAGAAAATAAGGAGCCACACAGGCAATCACTGCAATTAAAACTCCATCATCTCTGCTGCTGAAGGTGAAAAGTTGAGCAAAAGAAAAACAAAGTTAAAGTCTACCACCATGGGGCCGGCCCCGTGGCTTAGCAGTCAAGTGCGCACGCTCCGCTGCTGGCGGCCTGGGTTCGGATCCTGGGCGTGCACCGACTCACCACTTCTCTGGCCATGCTGAGGCCGCATCCCACATACAGCAACTAGAAGGATGTGCAGCTATGACATACAACTATCTACTGGGGCTTTGGGGGAAAAATAAATAAAGGAAAAAAAAAAAATTTCTAAGTCTACCAACAAATGTAAAGGACAAGTGTATGGCACTGCTTCCTTCTGGTCTAGTAAAAAGTATTCCAGACTTGTGTTCAAGAATTTTGAGGTCAAATGGTACCTATAGATGGATTTCTCCACTTGGTGGTATATTTAACAATGCAAGGATCAACATTTTTAATAATAATATAGAGAAGCCAAGAGCATTTTCCCAATATTTGCTACAACAGGAAGGAAGGGAGAGAGGCAGGAGGGAGGAATGGAGGGTATAAGGGAGGGAGAGGAAGGAGAGAAGGAAGGAAGGAAGTTAAGTCCATAGTTAGCAAGAATGAATAACTCAGATTGAAATTAAAAATCTAGTGAAAATAGCCACTCTGAGGAATGAGCCAGTACAAAAGGGTTGCAGTGTCTCATGAATCAATAAAGTCAGTCCTCCGAGCAGGCCTTTGCCAAAATATGTTTTACTCCATTTAATACATAAGATGTCTGATTTACCCCAGAGAAATAAATTTACCCACTATTTAACCACAGCTTCCTGAAGATTTACAGCAATTTTCAGGTCTACAATCCCTGTTTGTACTATCTTTGTTTATTTCTTTGTCAAAGTCTGAAACCCCTGCAGCAGCCAGGCATACGAAATGCCTTTATCGAAGGCATCCAAGTCCAAGTTCCATTTCCCGACAACCTAAATTTTTAAGGTTGGACGAGTCCTTAGAAATTATCTAGTCTAGTGCTTTTCAACCTCCCCACCCCACACCCTGATCCCCATCAACCAAATGATGTGACAACATCCCGTTGGTAACAAAGTTCACTAGAGCAGTGATGCGCCTTTGGGCAAAGAGACACACACACACACACACACATTTGGGCAGAGACACACACACACACACACACACAGCATATGTAATTCCAACACCACATCTCTAAGCCCCAAGTGATCCTGGTATGTTCACGTAAGCAGGGTACTCTTCAACAGCGCCAACTCCTTTGAGCTCCTAAAAATAACTAACTGATCTAGTCTGAGAAAACTTCCGGCCTGCAGATTTGCCCACCATTAGACAGAAGTTATTAACAGACTTAGCACTAGAACCTGAATCTTCTGATTCTCAACATGGCATTTTTTTCTCTCAATACTCTGCTTCTATTCTGTTCTCTAAAGGCATTCCCAAATGACAACAATTTGATCAATAAAGCTCTATCCACTGTTTAATCACACACAGGCAAATGCCACCATTTATGGTCACTTCAATTCATGATCTACCACTACAGTGATATACTTTTTTCTTTCCTGCAAATGGGCTTATTAGGACAAAACCAACTAAGTCTAACTCGTTCGTAATTCATTGATTCAAGAACACTTACTGGCCAGATACAGACCTCATCTGCCTCTGCCCTCAGTGGGAAGGCCCCACCTACAGTAATAGCTTCGGTGCAGTGAAGCTCTGGTTGGGTACCTACTCTTGCTTACTCCTAGAAGTACAGAAATCCAAAACCTCCTTCTTCCAATCTTATCAGTTCCCAGCCATTTTAGTCTATACTTCAGTGTACTTCAGTGGAACAAGCCACTATTGTAGATATTTCAAATATCTTCTAATTTCTCGGGTTTTCTCCACACAATTTGTTCCCCCTCCAATTCAGGATAGGAAATGACTTAATGAAAAACGGCATCCCCTGAAGGGTCCTCTCGTATAACTATGCTAGTCATTTTGGTCTGTTCTGTAGAACTTCTCATCAACCAGAGAGATGGAAATGGGTTCTGCAGATTATTTTCTCATTCTATTGACAAGAGAAATGGAAGTGGGGGAAGCTTATATCTTCATATCTCTCTTTTTCTCCTTTTAGAACATGAAATTATTCTATTTTCACTCTCTTATGCTAGCCTCAGCTTTCCACAAAATATCAAGTTCTGTTCCTCCTCTGCTGTCCTAATACTCACAGGAGCTGAGTTCTGTGGACTATCTCCGGCTGGCTGCTCTTTATGCCCAAGTCCAGGCTGTACCCACATCGGGTAACGCTTTGGATGCCACTAAAGGGCGTCGTTCTTTGAGCTGCTACCACCAGCCACATTTTTAATGATTTCTACCCCTATCTAATTCTCATAAGTATTCTATTGACATTCTTCTATGGTTCATTTACTTCTTCAACTCTCTGCTCTTTTTTCTATCCATTCATTTCCACTCAGCACCCCAGTTTAAAGATTCTATGCCAGATACTCTTCTTTCATATACTACATAACATTAACTTTACTAGGCAACCACAATCCTAGTTCTTTCTGTTCTATCAACCATTACACATTTGCATATATAATTACAAACAAATATATATTGAGTGTCAATTATATACAAGGTACTAGAATCTATGTACATAGAAAAAGAGAAGACACAAAACAGATTACACAGAGATTATGACAGCTATTCAAGAAGAAAGCATAGGAAGAGAGAGTCCCCTCCTATCTCCCTCCCGCCCAACAAGTTGTTCTCTATAAAGAGTATACATAAAGTGGTCTGTACTGTAGGCTCCAGGACACAGGGCAGATCTGGACAACTTCTGACCCGTAAACTCATAAATTAGTAGCTACTACTGCAGTATGTGTGCTGTTCTGCAACATGAAATATTTGAGACGTCAGCTGGTACCTAGAGAGGGGTTAGTTTTGGCATCAGCCATGCTTATTCTCTCTGCAGTGCTCAGAGCAGCTAAAACCACTAACTATGTAAAATCAACAAAACAAAATAACTTAAATATACCTCCTGCCCTTCTATCTCAGTCCCCTCGCCCTGCCAATAAACATATGGGGAGGAAGCAAAATAAATAATGGAGGTTTTTTTAAGAAAGAAGAAATCTGTTTTCCAAATAATCTGACAAAAGAGTTGAAAGGAAAAGGAATATAATTAAATTTCACTGTACTTAAAAAAAAAAAGGTTCCCCTATTCTCTATCAAATCTGGGCTGACAGGCATGTTATTTAATTGCCCATAAATGAGCTTCTTTAAATAGCACCTGTTAATACCTCAAATCTCAGCATTAGCCTGTGCATAGAGAGAGAGAAAGATGAACTTGAAATGGTTAAAAAGCAAAACAAACTGCTTTCTTAAAAGTGTAACAAAATCTAAAATGGGGAAAAGCCACGAGGGGGAAAAGCCCTCACTACCTTCCGCTGCTGCTGACCCAGCCGGGCACTGGACCCCTGACAGCTAATCTGAACTGATGTCAAGGTCCAACATCTGCTTAGCCAGAACCCCAGAGATGCTGAAAAACGAGGCACAAGACATTATTGCAACCATAATCTGAACCAAAAGAAAAAAAGACGAGTCTAGTCAAGTGTGCCTCATGCATAATCTACCCCTGGAATCCAACACATATCCCCCTGGATGTCCTGTCAAGGTCTCAAACTCAACACATCTAAAAAGGAATATAATACCTCCTCCCTAAACCAATTCTCCCTGGCAACTTCCCTCTTTCTGTATCACCAGTTATCCTAGTCTTAAAGCCAAAAAATGATTTCTCCTACTTTCCTCTTCTTCAGTGAGGCCGAGAGGGCATTTCAGTAGTTCACATGGAAGTATTCTGGTAATAATAACAGCTAGAACTTACTGAGTGGGGATGATAAGCCAGCACAGTACCAGGCTTGATATGCATCACCTCATTTAATCCTTACAACCAACCTGCTAAACAGATCTCATCATCCCCATTACGCCAATAAGGAAACTGAGGCGTGGAGGTTACACTGATTAAGTACCTTGATAAAGGCTACTAGCTGATAAGGAGCAAAACCCAAACCAAAAGTCTGCAGCCTCCAGCGCCCCTGCTCAGGTATTATTCACACCATCACAACCTCACACTCACCCACTGATCTTTCCACTCCTAATGCCACCACTCTGGGTTCCGGCCTTTCTTACCTTCCATGTGAACTACTGAAATGCCCTCTCGGCCTTCACACTTTTCTCCCTCCAGTGTCTCTTACACGGATTAAACTTTCCGAGTGCCACTTCATTCATGCCATCCTCCTCTCCTTAAACACCTCACTGCTCACCAAACACTACAAACTGCCTATAGTCAAAGACTTCCATAATCTGGCTCTTTGCCCCATTCTACTGAAAAAATACAACTCTATAGTGAAGTCATATTCTTTGCCAATCTCCAAAAATATACTGTGCACTTCCATTTTCTGCCCCTGCTCAAGTCACTAATATCACCTAGAACACTGTCAAATTCATTCTGCAAGGCCCAACTAAAAAGACATCTTTATTATGATGCTTTCTCTGATAAGGAAGGAAAAGCCAGCAGAAGAGGAAAAGAAGCGCTATTTCTGATTGAGAGCTTTCTTTGTGCCAGGCACTATTCTAAGAAAATCTGCATGACAACCCAGTGAGATGGGTACTCTACAACCTCCAGTTTACAGAGAACTGAAGCATAAAGAGGTTAAGTAAGTACCTTATCCAGGGCCGCACAGCTGGTAAGTGTAAAGTTGACATTCAAACCCACAGAGTTGCTCCTCCTCTTAACCATGTTGCTCTAGAGAACACTCAGATGTGATCCTTAACTTTCTAACAGGTGGATCAGGCTGATCACATCTGAATCCACTGATCAATCTTAATACCCCCAAAGCAGGACAACCAGACACATGTACATCCTGACGTGATACAGTAAGAAGTCCATAACACGCCTATGAAGCATTCTTGCCCCCCAAATTAAACCTGAATCTAATTATGCCACCAGAGCAGTGCTCCTCAAACTTTAACGTGCACACTAATCCCCTGGGGATCTGGGTCAAACGCAAATTCTGCTTCAGCAGGTCTGGGGTGGGGCCTGAGATTCTGCATTTCTAACAAGCTCCCAGGAGTGACCTGTGCTGCTGGACCACAGCCCACACTTGAATAGCAAAGCTCTAGAATCTGGATCTAATCACCAGATTACAGGACACAGGTGAGCGAGAGGAACTAACTAACTCACGGCCAGGACCAGATTGAGGGGAGTGAGGCCCTGCCTCGGGTGCAAAACATTAAGGGAGTGCCAAACAACACAGTAATGCAGACGAATATTTTAAAAAATCAAAATGAATGCATAAATGCATGATGAACACAATACTACAGTTTTAAATAAAGACAGAAATCTTATTACTTATTTTTCTTTGTGTCTCAGGCTCCAATATGGCTCTGCACAGCACTGAACACTATAAGGAAGTTACCTGCCGATCTGGAGTACGAAAATTCTACAGGGCAAGTGAGACCTGCCTGGTTTCTAAAATAAATAAATACCATAAAAAGGAGGAGGGGGTTATAGCTTATGAGGCTTAAGAGACAGACACCAAATGCAATGTACAAAGCATATTCTGATATTGATTTGAACAAAACCATAAAACAGAGAATCTGGGAACAATAGCTGAAATATAAACACAGACTGGATATTCGATGACATAAAAGATTTTTAATTTTATTAGGTTCATGACAATGGCATTGTAATTTTTTTACAGTCTCTACTTATTAAAGATAGGGTACCGAAGTATTTATGGATAAAATCATATGAGATATAATACCTGGGATTTGCTTTAAAATATTCTAGAAGAAAAAAAAGGAGAGGAGAGAGATGAAATGAGATTAGTAAAATGTTGATATTTGTTGAAGGTGGGTGATAGTACATAGGGATTCATTATACTAATTTGATTTTTATGTTTAAAATTTCCATAATGAAAAACATTTTAATTACTCTTTTTCCTTAGGCACCCCTAAGGTACCTTAGGGTACCTTGAGGTACCACTCAAACAGGACATAGCACTGAGTGCCTTATACATGTATAGTAAAAACAGCTGCTCTTAATATTTGCCAGGAGCTGTAATTATATCATTTAAGTGTCACAATAACGTTGTGAGTTATTGTACAAATGAATAAAAGTGAAGTTTAGCAAGCTGGAATAACTTGCCCAAAGCCACACATCCAGCAAGTGACAAAGGCAAGACTCGAACCCAGACCCGACTGACTGGGAAGCCCAGATTTGAAGCACTACATTGTAACACCAATCTTAGGCCATACGGTGCTTATGGCATAGGATAACCTCAGCTTATAGTTCTTCATTTCTCCCCTGCCACCTAAGACACGGGAGCCATGTGAGAGGTTAAAATGAGAACTAGCTGGTTTTGAATTGTAGCTCTGACACTTACTAGCCGTGTGACCATGGGCAAATTACTAAATCTTGCGTGTCTGGCACATGGCAAGCACTGATTGTTAGCTATTACTATCATTGTTGTTACTAAGTTCTCAGTAAAACTGAATGACGCTGAACACACCCTTCAGGCCAACTCATAACCATTTATTTTTACCTCTTCTAAGCAATTGTTTTTGACTACAGAACTTGCAAGGTGGGTAGGGTTCCCAGCAACGCTCATGAAACCCAAGGTATAGGGGCCAGCCCAGTGCTGTAGTGATTAAGTTGACAGCTCCACTTTGGCGGCCCGAGGTTCGCGGGTTCGGATCCAGGCGCAGACCTACGCAACGCTCATTAAGCCATGCTGCGGTGGCGTCCCACATATAAAGTAGAGGAAGATTGGCACAGATGTTAGCTCAGTGACAATCTTCCTCAAGCAAAAAGAGGAGGATTGGCAACGGATGTTAGCTCAGGGCCAATCTTCCTCATCAAAAAAAAAAAAAAAAGCATATAAATTAAAAAAAAAAAAAAAAAAGGCCATGTATAGTAGCCAAGATTAACATTCCCATGTTCAGAGGGGAAAAACTCCAATATTAATAAAACCCAGGGACACACGGCCCAGGACCATTGCTGTGGTATCACATTTGTTTTGCAAGTTTAATGTAGAGGGATTCACAGTGTTTACAAGATTTAAAAATCTCCAAGAAGATACCAGAAATTCTGGCTAAGCTGAGAGTCTGGATGCTCCACAGAAATAAACAGGAGGGAGTCTTGGGTCACAGGCCAAGGAAGGTGGCAGAACTGGTGCCAGAAGCACTGAGCCAAAGGAGTAAGCTGAGAACCAGGAGCCAGAACTAAGCCGGAGCAGGGCCATTGTCAACTGCTGAGCAAGAGGGTTAGTTGAGAAGTTGTGCCAAGACTTACCAGCCAAAATCATGGGGAGAGAGACCAGGGCCAGGATGAGCAAGGACAAGGCCCCCATGAAAGGAGCAATCTGAGCTCAAATCAGATGGACAATGGTTCAGACAAGGCTTGCTGGTTTTAACTGCTTATGCCCTGCCTCTTTCACGGTTATGTCTCTCAGTCTTAAAACTACACTTTTCCAAGCTATCTTGTTACACATAGAAGGTGAGATAAATAAAAGGCTCAGATCGTATTAGACCATCTGGCACATCCTCGTCTTCCTTCCCCACTGGCTATCTCTCGAATCACTCATTGCCCAGGGACCAACAGTACTTCATTTTAACTCCCAAAGTACTGAGTATTTATTACATCAAATTTACTCACAATTATTAGCATTTATTGAACTCTGATATGTATCAGGCGCTATGCCAAGAGATTTGCAGTTATCTCACCTAATCCTTCAGTGGTCCAATGAGGTCCTGTTATTATCCCCATTCTACAGATGAACCTAAGGCTCAGAGAGCCAAAGGTCACACTGCTACAAGTGTCAGTTCTGTCTGACTCTAGACACACCTTTTATGCCACACTGCCTCTTTTCCTGTGCTACTTTTTATTAGCAGACTCTTTGCTACTAAAAGGCCTAGGAATGAGTGAGAAACTATTGCAGGTAACTGCTGACATGATGAACTGAACAACCTGCATCATAGTCTCCCCCAGGGAACCCAGAATGCTTGGGAAGAGCAGCTGAAGAGGAATGAGCATACTTAAAGTCTCTTTACTTCCAGCAAACAGGGTCATTTCCTCCTCTTCAATTGCTCTTACCGAGTCCTGAGAGCGGTCCCTGTTAGCTCAGGGCTCATCTTCCTCACAAAAAGAAAAAAAAAATTTGTGGATTTCATTGTATGTTAACTTTATAATATAGGAAAAACACTGTAAGAAATACTAAACCCTTATTACTGATATGCATGCTCACGTATTTAGGTGCAAGTACACTGATGTCTACAAACTACTTTGAAATGCACCAAAAAGTAAGACTGAGAGAAGGATGGACAGATGATAGATACGTGGTAAAGCAAATACTGTAAAATCTAGAATCCAGGTGATAGATAGACAAGTGCTTACCGTAAAATTCTTTCAACTTTGCCATATGTTTGAAAATTTGCATAGAATGTAGGAAAAATATACTCTATATATTACAAACAGATAAGGAGGCTAAAGAAAAAGAAAAGAAAAGTAAAAAGCAGACTGAAAGGGAAAAAACAGTGAGTAAAAGGGAGAACAAGAGACAGGAGTCAGACAAAAATATAAACAAAGACACAGAGGACAACAGAGAGCAGGGAGGAACAACGAAGAACACGCAGGAGGCTTTGAAACGAGTGTCTTGGTCCCCGGGCAATGTGTTCAGTTTTCACCACTAACATACACTAAATGCTAATAAATGTGTTCCATTTAGCAAAGGAGCTTTAGCCCATCTGAGCAGTTAAAAATGCAACGGGAATATAATAAAACAGTTCTAATAAAGCTATATGAAAGGTATTTAAAAGGTAATGTCATTCATAAACGCAGCAGAATATATATACTGAAGTGAGCACTGCTCTTTAAAGTTGTCACCAGCGGCCGGCCCCGTGGCTTGGCGGTTAAGTGCGCGTGCTCTGCTGCTGGTCGCCCGGGTTCGGATCCTGGGCGCGCACCGACGCACCGCTTCTCCGGCCATGCTGAGGCCACGTCCCACATACAGCAACTGGAAGGATGTGCAGCTATGACATACAACTATCTACTGGGGCTTTGGGGGTAAAAATAAATAAATAAAATTATTAAAAAAAAAGTTGTCACCAGCAAAGAAAGTACATGGGATTTAGAGCATGATTAACCTGGGTCCAAATCCCAATTTCACCAATAAGTATCCTATGACTTTAGCAAGTTACTAATTTCTCTGAGCCTCAATTTCCTTATCTATGATACGGAAATAATATTACCTCTCTCACAGGCTATTTTGAGGGTTAAATGAGACCACGTACATTGAAACAACTGGCCCAGCATGAGGTATGGAATAATCACTCAATGTATGTTGTTTTTCTTTCCTCTTATTCTAATAATGCCACCATTGCTTAACATGGCTTTGTGACACATTTTTTGAGTTACTGACAGGTGAAGAAGAGTAAAAGTGTTCCAGGCGGAGGGAAGAACACACACAAGGGAATAGAGAGGGACAACAGGAAACAGGCCCCTCTGAGGACTGCTGGAACATAGAGGTTGAGTTCAAGGGTCAAGGAGGGAGGGTGAGAAGGGATCAGAAAAGGCCTGGAGAGGAAGATAAGGACAGAATCGTGAAGGGCCATTTATGCCACCCTAAGGAATTGGGTCTTTGTCCTCTAGGCATTGGAGAGCCATTTACAGGTTGTCAGTAGAAGGGTGACATGATCGGAGTTCTCTTTTAGAAAGAATATTTGATGGCTGACTGCATTGTACAACTCTAGGGACACTATTCTCATAAAATGTCAAGAGAAGCAAGACAGACTAGAAAAATATTATGACTCCAAAATCTAAATGCCACACCTGAAAACACTAGTGTGGTTATGATCACCTAAGAAGTGTACAGAATGAGAACAGAACCTGGGGGACACCAACATTTAAGGGATAAGCAGAGCAAGAGGACACCCTAAAGGTGACTGAAGAGGATATGGTCAAAAAGAATCAAATGTGGCAGACATGGATGGAAAAGTACCCATTTAATTTAACAACTAAGAGGCTATTAATGATCTTGTCAAGAGCAGGTTCAATCAAATGATGGGACAGAAACCAAATTTTACCAAGCTTATTCTAAAATGGAGGTAGAGACTGCCAAGTGTGAGGTATACATTTAAAAATGGTGTAAATGGAAGGAGAGAGAGAGGGCGGTGAATAAATGGGAATACACAGTTGAGAAAAGACACGTTTAAGCTAGGAAGAGTTTGACAAACAGGGGAGAAAGCAATAGGAAGACTGAGAGTTGGAGAATGCCCACCCTACCTCACAACCCACTTGAAATAGCTCTCTATTCCAGAGAGCTGCAGGGTAAGATTTTCTCAGGGGAAAAACTAGGTTAATATAAAGAATATGAAGACTGTTCTGTGAAAAGGTTGGGGATATACAGATGTTTTTAAAAAGGCAATAGAAGAAAACCACCTCAACATTAAGTAAGGCCATATATGAAAAGCCCACAGCTGACATCATACTCAAGAGTGAAAGACTGAAAGCTTTTCTCTAAGATCAAGAACAAGGCAAGGATGCCCACGCACCACTTCTATTCAACATAGTATTGGACATCCTAGCCAGAGAAATTATGCAAGAAAAAGAAATAAAAGGCATCCAAATTGGAAAAGAAGAAGTAAAATTATCTGTTTGCAGATGACACGATCTTATATGCAGAAAATCCTAAAGATTCCACACACAAAAAAACTGTTGGAACTAATAACAGGACATAAAATCAGTGCACAAAAATCAGCTGCATTTTTATGCACTAACAATGAACAATCCAAAAAGGAAATTAAGAAAATCTTATTTACAATAGCATCAAAAAGACTAAAATATTTAGGAATAAACTTAACCAAGGAAGTAAAAGACTTGCACACTAAAAACTACAAAACACTACTGAAAGAAATTAAAGAAGACACAAATAAATGGAAAAACACCCCATGTTCTTGGACTGGAAAACTTAATATTGCTAAAATGTCCATACTACCCAAAGTGATCTACAAATTCAGTGCAATCCCTATCAAAATCCCAGTGGCATTTAAGCACAAATAGAAACTAACCATCCTAAAATTCATATAGAATCTCAAGTGACCCCAAATAGCCAAAACAATCTTGAAAAAGAAGGACAAGGTTGGAGGCCTCACACTTCCTAATTTCAAAACATATTATAAGAAAAAATTTGTAACTATGTATGGTGATAGATGTTGACTAGACTTATTGTGGCGACCATTTCGCAATATATACATATATCATTATGTTGCATACCTGAAACTAATATAATGTCAATTATATCTCAATTAAAAAAATATTACAAAGCTATAGTAATTAAGACAGGGTGGTACTGACATAAAGACATATAGACCAATGGAACAGAATAGAGAGCCCAGAAATAAATCCTCACAAATATGATCAAATGATGTTTGACAAGGATGCCAATACCACACAATGGGGAAAGGACTCAAAATGGATTAAAGACCTAAACATAAGACCTAAAACTATAAAACTCCTAGAAGAAAACATAGGGGAAAAGCTTCATGACGTTGGATTTGGCAATGATTTCTTGGATATTTCACCAAAAGCAGAGGCAACAAAAGCAAAACTAGACAAATGGGATTACAACAAATTTAAAAACTTTTGTGCAATAGACATAATCAACAGAGTGAAAAGGCAACCTACAGAATGGAAGAAAATATTTACAAATCATATATCTCATAAAGGGTTAAAGAACGCCTACAACCCAACAATAAAAAACCAAATGACCTGATTTTAAAATATGGGCAAAGGACTTGAACAGATTTCCTCTAAAGAAAATAAACAAACGGCCAACAAGGATATGAAAAGATGCTCAACATCACTAATCATTAGAGAAATGCAAATCAAAAACACCAGATGCCATATCACACATTAGGATGGCCACTATCAAAAAAAAAAACCCAGAAAATAACAAGTGTTGGTGAGGATGTGGAGAAATTAGAACCCTTGTGCACTGTTGGTGGGATTGTAAAGTGATATAGCCACTCAGGAAAACAGTTTGAAGTTTCCTCAAAAAATTAGAAATAGAGGGGCCGGCCAGGTGGCGCAGCAGTTAAGTGCACGTGCTCTGCGACAGCGGCCTGGGGTTCACAGGTTTGGATCCCGGGGGTGCACCAATGCACCACTTGTCAGGCCATGCTGTGGCAGTGTCCCATATAAAAGTGGAGGAAGATGGGCACAGATGTTAGCCCAGGGCCAATCTTCCTCAGCAAAAAAGGAGGAGGACTGGCATCAGATGTTAGCTCAGGGCTGATCTTCCTCACCAAAAAAATAAAATAAAATTAGAAATAGAACTACCATATGATCCAGCAATCCCACTTCTGGGTATAGACTCAAAAGAATTGATAACAGGATCTTGAAAACATATCTGCACAGCCAAGTTCATAGTATTATTCACAATAGCCAACAGGTAGAAGCAACCCAAATGTCCATCAACAGATGAATGGATAAAGAAAACGTGGTATATACATTCAAGAGAATACTATTCCCCCTTAAAGAAGAAAGAAATCCTGCCATATGCTACAACATGGATGAACCTTAAGGACATTATGCTAAGTGAAATAAGCCAGTCATGAGAGACAAATACTGTATGATTCCACTTAGATGAGGTATCTAAAGTAGTCAAACTTATGGAAACAGAAAGTAGAATGTGGTTGCCAGGGGCTGGGGAGAGGAGGAAATGGAGAGTAGTTGTTCAGTGGGTACAGAGTTTCAGTTTTGCAACATGAAAAAGTTCTAGAGCTCTGTTGCACAACAATGTGAATATTCTTAACACTACTGACTATACGCTTAAAAATAGTTAAGGTGGTAAATTTTATTTTTTTTTACCATGATTAAAAAAAAATGGCTAAATAGTACCAAAGCACGCAGAAGAAAAGTCTGGGAAGAGGAAGGGCAGCAGGACAACGGGGATTTGCATTTTGAGCAGTAACCTTGAATGTTCAGGGTGCAGAGAGAGCAAAATGAGGCCTCCAGGCACCTACCACATTTCTGGTTCAAGCTGTTTCAGATCCAATTCAGAATGAGGCCTCCAATGAAGTGGAGACTTAATGGACCCTTTTTAAATTCTTCAGACTACACTGGCAAGAAATTATTATGGTACCTTAAAGACACCCTGAACAGGAGACACAGTTATTTCCTAAAATCTTCACCTAGCAGAAGAAACAGCAGCAATCCTCAGGTGGGAGGTTCTCCCTGACTGAGCTAGCTGTGGCCTGGACTGGGTGCTCCTGCAAAGGAAATCCTGGTTCCTACCTTGGCAGGAGGTATAAGGAGCCTTTCCTTGAGGACTCAAGTGCAGTTAGAAAAGGGAGGAAAAGCCGAACATTATATGCTTCATTTTTCATTTGTTAGAACATTTCCCCTGCCCTTTTATTTTTTATATATTACAAATCTAAAGCTTCTTAAGTCTGTTTTTTTCTTTACATGCTAGCTAATGGAATTCAAGTGCTCAGCCTTGTGGATACGTAGAAAAGGGAGGAATGTTCCATCTTCTCTACAGCTGCAAAAAACTAGACACTATGCTGCATCATAAAATTATCTCCAACAGTGGTGAACTGAGAACATTCACGAAAGTGTCAGTATGAATCTCCTTTCCACTGTGGAGACTTTTCTTACAAAGCCTAACTGTGCTGCCTGCCATTTAACAAAGCAGTCACCTAAGACTCCTGGATGCCAGAGAGTGTTGCCAGATATTTAAAATATAGCCTTGCATCCCCCAAAGACTGCAATTTGATTGGCTCTCAATATCTGCATAATTTTTACACAAAAATTCTGTTTATTTAAATCTTATGACCATATAAACCAGAAGAGGAGCTCTGGCACCTTCTTCTCCCTCCACACCTGAAGGCTAATAAAACCCATGACTCTCTTGTTTTTCAAACAAAAGGTTTGAAAGTCTTTGTCTCATTTAAATTAACCTAGGCTAATGGGACAGACCAGGAAAGTCACAGGGGTTGGAGGAAGCCCCTTCAGTAAGTGTCCAGCTACGGGAGTGATAATAGATCAGGAGGCTGTAAGAAACTGCAGGAAAAAAATCCCAAGGAGACATATGAGTTCCAGTTCCTGTGGACCATTAACTGGGAGGTGACTTTTCTCTCTCTAGGCTGCGCCTCCATTTCCTCCCCTTCCAATCTCACTGGTACGTATGATCTACATCCACTGAAGTCTGTGTTAGCAGCTCCGGATAGCAGTTCCGTTTCACAGAACTGCTCACAGCAAGAAACCTTTGTCTCTGTTTGTGGTTTTAACATTTATTTTTCTTTTACACCACAATGTTTTATGGAGACAGCACAGCAGGGCAAGATTTTAACTTTAGGCTCCTTTGGACGGTTTTGTTGTTGGAAGTGAAGGCAGGGTGGGTGGGGGCAGTCAGGTACTTACCAGTGTTTTCCATAGAGCCAATGGCCTCCCCATGTCAGCAGGCAGACTCCAGCTGTAGTCTTCTTCCAATGATTTCGAAGTGTTTTAAAGAACACAGTCATCTTCTCCTAGGGATTTGCTAGGTTGAGGTAGAAAAAGAAAAAAGAAAAATGTAATTATCCAAGGGAAGCACATCGAGCCCCTACGACTCTGTCTTCCATTCTTCCATCCTCTCCATGTTCTCCTTCCCTTGCTCCTTTTCCTTCTTACCGCTTCTCTGGCCTCTCCCATCTTCTCACTTCTAGTCTCATCATCCTCTTCTCACTCGCCCACCTACTTTTTTTCTTTCTTTCTTCACTTCTTTCCACCTAAACTACACTTTTTCCTTCTCTGATCACTTTTTCCTCATTGTATTAGAAGGAAGGGAGGAGGGGCAGAAAGAGGAGAAGGGAATTCCAGGCTTCCTCTGTTTTTTCTTTCCTCTTACAGTCTCACTATACCACTGTTTAAGAGCACTTGTCTATCCACTAAATATAAAGGACCCAACAACAAATTAGTAATGTAAAGGGATTATTCAAAGCAGAGGAAAACACTCGGCCCTCAACAGGAAAATAAGCAGAGCATATGCACAGAAAATTCAATGAAGAGGAAATGCACATAACTATGTTAAAATGTTCAACTTCCTGAGTAATCAAAGACACACAAATTACAAAGAATTATCACTCATTCACCTATAAAATTAACAAATATTTTAAAATCATCATATTCACTGATGACAAAATAAAGTGAGACAGACACACACACTCCTGCAGGGAAGGTAAATTAGCACAACTTTACTAAAAAGCAAAGTGACTACATATCCTTATTCTGTTTGTTTTCTTCATAGCACATATCGTTAGATGATCCTCATTTGCTGATTTGCTTACTAGCTTTTCCCACTAGAATGTAAACTCCATGAGAATTAAGAACTTTGTTCTGGTCACTGCTGTATCCCCAGCACCTAAAATAAAATCTGGCACAGAATAGCCATTCAAGAAACAACTGTGAATGTGATGGGGTTCAGGACACACTACCCCAAAAAATGGCAACTGGGCATACTGGATATTTTAAGCTGAAGGAATGTGAGAAATGTCACTCTGACCTCCCCCCTGCCTCACCCTTCTTCCCTGAAACAGGTCATAAAACCCTCATGTGAGGGGTGCCCTTCCCATACACAGACGAAAAGAGCATCCTTATCTCTGAGGACACAGGGATGCCAAGAAGAATCTTAACAAACAGGCCTTGCTAAATTTCCCCGTTTCCTCTACAGTTACCTCAGACTCCTTCAACTATGGTGTTCCTCCACGACTGTCCACTTTTCATCAAACCTAGCATAAAATACTCAGGTCTGTTTCTTTGGGTCTTCATTTCCTTATGAAGGTTCCTGTGTGGCATAAAACTTATACTAAATAAACCTGTATGCTCTTCTTCTGTTAATCTGTCTTTGTCAGTTTAATTTCTAGACCCTAAGAGGGTCAAGGAAAACTTTTTCCTCCTCAATATTAATTTTTTTTCCCTAAGAATTTTTGCTGATGTGGAAAAAACTCAAAATACAATGTTAAGTAAAATTAGCAGGGTAAAAAGGCATATATAATTGGCATTATCCCAATTATGTTCAAACATGAATATAAATGGAAAAAACACCAATAGAAATAAACACAAAAACATTTTAAGTAGTTCCCTCTTGGTTGTGCGATAATGGGTGACATTTTATTTTTTAAATTGCAATGTATTTTCTAAGTTTTCTAAGATGAATATAAATTATTTTCTAAAGAGATAAATAGTTATACAGAAATTTTTTATGTATGTGTGCATGAGGTAAATAGACCAAGGGAAAAAAAAAAAGCCGCTTTCACTGAAGATTCTAGTTCTTATATTACTCTTTTTAACCACAAAGACTTTCCTTTTCTTTCCCCTCCCCAAAGCCCCAGTGCATCGTTGTATATCGTAGTTGTAAGTCCTTCTAGTTCTTCTATGCCACAGCATAGCAACTGACAGACAGGTGGTGTGGTTCTGCGACCAGGTAGCGAACCCGGGCCGCCAACGCAGTGAGCTCCAAACTTTAACCACTAGGCCATCAGGGCTGGCTCCAAGGACTCTCTTCTTGACCTAACTTTAATCAGCCTTCTCTGACCTCTCTGCTGGACTAGGCTCAACCTTGGACTTCCCTCTTGTCCTTACTAGCAAGGATTGAGCAAGAATCCTGCTAAGTTAGTTTAAGGAAAATCCCCCACCCTTGGTATCTGACCACCCTGGATATCTTATCACCCTGGTCTGCCTTCAGCAAGAGTTCTGTTGAGTGGTCTAACAAGAATCCCCCTTACTGCTGATGTTTCCTCTTAGCAATTTTCCATCCACTGACCCCACCCTGCTCCTTGGCTATAAACCCCGACTTGTCCTCATTGGAGTCAGAGTTGAGTCCCATCTCTCTCCTCTACTACAAGACTCCCATAGCAGTGGTCTCTACTTCCATGGAGATGCCTCTCCAATCCCTTCCCCCTTGAATAAAGTCTGCCTTACCATTCTTTAACAAATGTCACTAAATTTTTTCTTTAACACTACCATTGGTTAAAATTCCTCTGAATGAAAGAAACATCCTTATCACCAGAAACAATGAAGCCAGTGCCAGGGAGCCCAACTTCCCATGAATCAGGGACAGTCCAGGCTGGTACATAAAGGAACCCAAAGGCACATCTGATAATTAAATGCCTCTCCATCTGGCCCTAGAGCATTCGTTCATTCAACAGGCCTTTAACAAACACTGATATGCTAGGCTCTGTGCTGGGTTCTAGGCAGGGAAAAACAAGTCTCTATTCTCCAGTGCTCACAACTGTTAAACCGACAATGACAATACAATTACACAATTTATCACCGTAATACAGTGGGAGGAATGTTGAGGGGTAAGCCACGGCTCTGGGAGAGTCCACGAGAATGGACTTAACATACACTGGAGGTGACACGGTGGTGCTTGGTCCTGCTTGGTGATGCAGGTCTTCTCAGAAGGCGTGACAGTTATGCTGAGACTTGAAGAATGAGGGAGAGTTATCAAAGGAGCTAAAGAGCCTGATGCGTACAAAGGCATAAAAGATAGCAAGCTGTGTTCAGGGAAACACAGGTGGGTAGTCAGGTGTGGGGGTCAGAACTGGCCACCCCAAAATGTGTCTTTTTGGCTTGATTATTATAAGAACAAAAGACTCCGAAAAAAACTCTGACCTTCCCTCTAACTGCCTAAAAGAATTTAAGATAGAAGGAGCTAATACCATAACTACAGTTTAATGCAAAATGTGTCTCTTGGGTCACATTGTCTATAAAGGGCCCAGCAAACACTTGTTTAACAAACATTTACATTTACATTTCCATCTTCATGTAAATTGCCTTCCTCCCCTCTGAAGTCCCAAACCAGTAACCCCAATATCCTCGTTTGTCTTCAGCTGAAGATAGTATTTAAGGTAGCGGCTTTGGCCATAATGGTGAGTTGCTCAGTTTTCCTGGGTTTCTCCCATGTATACATGTTTTTAAACTTTATTTTCTTCTGTTATTGTCTCATGTCAATTTAATTCTTAGACCAACCAGAAGGACTTAGCGGGTAGAGGAACTGTCTTCCTCCCCTACACAAGTATGGATAAAGAGCAGTGGAAATATGGGAGAGTATCTAGAACAAGGCCTCTCAAACTCCAGTGCAAAACTCGTTAAAATGCAGAGACCTTGTTTAAAATGCAGAATCCAGTTCATTATCCCCCAAGACTCTGATTTGTTCTGGTTGGGTTGTCATTTTCACCTTTAACAAGTACTCCCATGCTTCTAGTGGAGGTCAGCACCACACCTGAGAAACAGTGGTCTGGAGATGGAGGGTGGGGAAGGTGGGCGAAGTTCGGAAAAGATCAGGAAGGACCTTGAATCCACCCTAAGGACTTTGGATATTATGTTGAAGATGATGAAAAACCTTGAAGGGAATTTAAGCAAGTGAGTGATTTGATCATATCTGAACTGTAGAAAGATCACTTTGTAGAGAACAGAAAATAGACTGGAAGAAGCTGAGCTTAAAGCTCAAGAGAGCCAGTAGGAAGTTATTACCATAATCCCTAGGCACCTAAATGAAGGAAGAAGCAACAGAGATAGAGGAGGGATTTGGGAGATCTTTAGAAAATAGAACGCGGCAGCACTTGGTGATCCACTGATTGTAGGAGGTGAGGGGAGAAACCAAGCCAAGCTTGTACTTGGGTGACTGAATGGATAAGGATTTCAATTATTTGATTTGGAGCACAGGTCTCTGGAGAAAGGTAGTGTGTGTAGTTTAGGATACTGAGTTTGAGGTGCCTGTGAGGCACCCAAGTGGAAATGGTCAGTGGATGTCTGGATACAGCTAGGAGAAATTGGGTAGAAGATATAGATTTGGGACTTGGTGTGAAGGTCAAGTTTGAGTGTAGATAAAATCACCCAAGGCCAAGGTAGAGAGTGGGAAGAATGCCAAAAATAAGTCAAAGAACAATCTGAGTCGATACAAATCTGTCTTAAGGCCATCTGTGACCCAGTGGAACTCCCTTTTTGTCACAAACGAATGACTTGTGTATTATAAAAATAATGTGGAAGCACGCAGGCACCTAGTGTGGTGGAAAGAGCACTGGTCCGCGGGTCCTGAGGCCTAGATTCTAGTCTAGCTTTGTCCCTTCCCAGCAGTGAGAGCCTGGGTAAGTTTCACCTCTGCCTCTATTTTCTCGTTAAATGAGGATACACCACCTGTTCTGATTAACTCAATTAGCTGTAAAGATCACATCCGAAAGGGTGGTGAACGCACTTTGTAAATTTTTCTGTATTTAAGCTGTCATCACAATATGCAATACACTAGCTAACAATGTATATTCCTCCTAAGTACCCAACAGAATTCTTATTCCCCAATCTCAGCAGGTCTAAATTTTAATGTTCAAGTTAACATCTCTCGTCTGAAAAGCAGTTTTGTTTTTATTTTTTAAAGAACTCCCAAATTCTAATTGTGTTGACCCTCCTCACCCGTAAGGTGGGGGGTTTCTCACTAGCCTGTGAAGCCCTAATGGGCAGTTTCTGTCCCCCCATCTCTAGCCACAGAACCTGGTACAGCACCAGGAATGAATGAACCACGCAATCCATCAATCGATCAGAAAATATTCGCCCCATTTTGCGAATGAGTACGCTGAAGGCCAAAGGAAGAAAGTGAGGAAGGGGCACACAGCCTGGTAGCACAGCTCCGGGGCAGGACCCCGGCCAGCCGACGCGCAGTGACCGCAGGGACCCGCCGACCGCGCATGGCCCTCCCCGCGCCGCTCCGGCCTGGCCTGGCTCCCGCCCGCACCCGCCGTCCCCACGCCGGGCCCCCGCGGCCCCCGGCCGAGCGCAGCTCCGGCGCCTCCGCCCCGCGCCCCGGGGCCCCGCGCTCGCGTCCCTCCCCGCGGCCGGCGCCCCGCTCCTCGCCCGGCCCCGCCGCACTCACCCGGGCCGGCCGCGCTCTCCGCCCTGCCTTCCTGTGCGCTCCCTCAGGATTCCCCCGCTCGGAAACCGCTGCCGCCGCCCTCGGGTTCCGCCGCGGAGCCCGGCCGCGAGGGGAGGGCGCGGTCTGCAGGGGCCGCCGCCTGGGGACTGACCCCATTTCGTTCACTCATCCTTTCATCCATTCATCCTTTCATCCATCCATCTATCGCTCGACACTATTTTCTGGAAAGCCTACCAAGGCAAACAGTGTTTTAGGACCTGGCATTAAATCGGAAAATAACTGCATGAATAGGGCAATTTTAGGTAGTGATAAGTACCACGAAGAAAACAAAAAGGTGATGTAAGGGAGCGGGGTGGGGGAGAACTACTTTAAATTAGGCAGGCTAAGCTAGGCCTCTCTGAGTAAGGGGCAATTAATCTGAGAACTGAAGGCCAAAAGGAGCCGGTCAAGCCAAGATGCAGAGGAAGAGAGACCCTAGGGGGCCTGAGGCGGCCTGGCAGGTCAGGTGGTGAAGTGGAGGAGGAGCAGGTGGTGGCCGTGAGGCTGGAGAGGTGGGCGAGACAGGCCCTGGTGGTGAGGAGGTCAGACATTACACCAAATGAGATGGGGAGGCGTTGAGGGGATTCGGTCAGGGGAGGATGTGATCAGGGTTGCGTTTTAAACATCTCTCTGGCCACAGTGTAGTGAAGGGATTCTACAAAGTAAGAGGGCTACAGAGAAGCCAGGCCAATGCTGACCACCAGATAGCAGTTCTCATTCTCTGTCCTCCTCCGACCAGCCCCGCTACCCCACAACTGGTGTGAGGACCAAGCCAGTCAATCCAGGTTTCTTTCTGACCTTCTGCCTTCCATCGTTGCATAAGCTGACATTTGCTGAGGGTTGAGTATGGCCAGGCCCTGGGATGCTCCCACGTACTGCACTCCTCCTGGTTCCTGCCCTCAGAGAGCTTGTCACTTCGGTTCCCCATCGCCCTCAGACAAGTGTTTTAAGAAAAATGAGAACATCCAATGGCCTTATGGGGCAGTAAAGCATCCTCTGCCAGGTTCTAACCCTCACTGGGCCCACTAGAGAGTAATGTCAGCTTCCTAGCCCTCTCTCCTGAACCTCCACCTGTAAATTAGGAGACTGAGAAGATCATCATAAAAAATCTCTTCTAGCTATAAAATGTTGTGGTATTGAAGGTATGGGAGACAGTTATTTTCATCTCTCCTTCTCCCACTATCTAAAACATTAGTGTTTGAAAATGAGTTCCTAACTGCTCACCTGCAGGCTGGAAAACTCTGAGAATTGATGCTGGATGGTTCAATGAGCAGACTAAGCTTTAGGGCTTCAGCAAAACAGTGGTTCCCCAAAATGAGAAAAGTTCAGCTTGGGTGAACTTTTCCATAATTTTCCAATCAGAAATCCCAGGAAGAAGCTTTTTCTTAAAACTTCCACATATACGTATGCTTTTTGTTGTGGTTATTGTTTTAGGGCTGGTTTTGTTTTTGCCTTGGGTTATATATCAACAGGAAGCTCGATACTCATTTCTGTTTTTAGGGCCTCTGAAGACCAGAATCCAGTCTTGCTGGGACATCTGCATCACATGTGGGTGAGTTTGACCACACAGAGCGTGCTCATGTGGGTATGTTTGCCTCTGAGTGCCCCCGTGAGTACAGCTGTGCAAGCATGGCCATGGATCCATGCATATGCTGTGGATGGTTTTGTGGCAGTGAGAAGAGGCAGGCATCTATGCTCTGTGACTTATTGGCTCAGTTGAATGACAACACAGTACTGCCCAGGCTGAAGATGTGCACTTCATGCAGTCTTCACGCTGCCACTTAGCGGGTACTGTAGGGGGCACAGCTCAGCAGTTAAGCAACACCTTTGGAACTGGCCGCCGGGATTGGAATTCCACTTCTGCAGTGTACTAGCTGAGGGAGCTGAGCAATACATTTAATTTCTTCGTACCTCAATTTCTATAATGATGATGATAACAACAGTATCTACCTCACTGGATTGTCATGAGGATTAAATGAGTCCATGCATGTAAAGCATTTAGAAGAGTGCATAGAACATAGTTAACATTCAATAAATATCAGTTTTTATTTTTTCTGTGGTGGCTGCCTAAACCTCAAGCAACTACCAGTTAACCAGAAAATCCCGGGGATCCAATAGGTACCTTGGAAGAAAGAATATGTGTTTGGCAAAACTGAGATAAGCTGCTCAGAGTATCTAGCCATCTTTGTACGTGGATGCTGGTGGGCCAGGGCAAGAATTCTAAGGACTGCCTCCTCCCCTGTCCAGTCCCAGCATCATTGAAGACAGTGATTCTTCATACACGAGACATGAGCCTTAACTCACAGAGGAATGATAGCAAAGAACCAGGGCTGGGGTGAGCTTTCAGTTACCTTATTTAAAACTGAGGTTACAGCAAACGACTCTCCCACAGCTCCAGGAAGGGAGTGTGAGTGCCCCACCAGAGGGTAACATCTGGATGTAGTTGAGCTGTGGGGAAAGAAACCCTGATTTTATGTGAATTGGAGTCACATACTGTTGAAAAGATCAGGCATCACAAGGCAGATGCCCAGAACCCCAGGAAGAGAAGTGGCAGGCTGTGCTGCCAGGGAGAAACAGCAGCCAGGGAGAGAGGCAGCCCCTCCCTCGGAGGGCGAAGGCGGGCATGTGGAGGATCGTGTGTAGCAAAGCAGGCTGATTAGATGGTCACTAATCGAGGAGTGCTCATGGGGCTATGGGGGAAGGTTTGTTAGTTTTCTTTACTTTATTTCTTTAATATGAAGGCTTTAATTCATTGTGGCCAGTGTGGTTGTGAATGGGGACATTGGTGTCAGCCTGTTGTGTTCCCAACAGAGAAACTGGGGAACAACTCCCAGGTTTCTATATAGATGATCAGACTAGAAAAAATGAGACATCTCCACAAAATTAAAGCCTCAGATCTACATATGCAAAGGAGAGGAGTGTAGCAGTGGTGGGGGGTGTGGCCGCTCTCTGAGAGAGACCTCCGTGTTCCTGCCTTACATTTCGTGTTTGTATAAATAGAAACAGTAGGTCATACAGCTCAGATATGTCAGCTGCAAATGTGAAATATCTGCGTCAAAACAGGAACGAGTTGTAAATTCATCTCTGAGGAGTTAACTGTTGCCATTACATGACACCTGTATTTACTGATATATTAGTGCATTATTGTAGCATCTCACTTATTTATGAAGTTATATAATTCATACTATTAATATTTTTCCTATAGTAACTGCTCCACTTTGGTTAAGCTAACGATTGCCACCTCAAATCCTTCCTAGAAGGACACAGTTATAAATAAATAAGTTAAGGATTGTCCATGCTTTACAGAACTTAACCTCCCACCCCACCCCCACTCCAGGGGGGACTATAGTGAGAGCCACATCTTCAACATGTAGCTCATAAGTGCGAAAGGACACAAATGACACTAAGCAATGGGACCTCTCCAAAGCTCTTTTCAGGCATCATTACCAGGGTTGAGTGGTGGACGTGGAGATGCCCCACTTGTTGTCCCAGGTGTGGAGCGCTGTGGGCAGGCTGCCTTCAGCTGTCACTCCCTCAGGGACAGCCTCCGATGCAGTGAGCCATCTGAACTGGTGTCATGCCCGCTGGAGGTGGCCCACATCTCATGACTGGTCTAGGAGGGAGTTCAAAAGCTTGGTCATTTCAGCCCAAAACAAAACACCTCTGAGAGGTCATTCTAGCCCCAGAGCTCCTCGCTGGGTCAGCTGAGGCTATCAGCCTCAGAGCCTCAGAGCTCAGCTTCTCCCTCTGCCCAATCCTGCTTCCTTCTCGCCCTTTTTCACAGGCGTTGATTCTGAACACTGAACACCGTGTGGTACACAGAATAATGACCCCCCAAGATGTCCGCGTCTTAATCCCTGGACCTATCAAT
This sequence comes from Diceros bicornis minor, assembly GCF_020826845.1. Classification (NCBI taxonomy): domain Eukaryota; kingdom Metazoa; phylum Chordata; class Mammalia; order Perissodactyla; family Rhinocerotidae; genus Diceros; species Diceros bicornis. The sequence continues at coordinate 88,801,945 of NC_080742.1, read as the reverse complement.
ACTTTGCAGGTGTGATTAAGGTAAGGCTCTTGAGATGGGAAGAGTATCCTGGATTATCCAGGTGGGCCCAATGTATCACAAGGGTCCTTATAAGAAGGAAATTAGAGAGAAAGAGAGATGTTACACTGCTGGCTATGAAGATGGAGGAAGGAGCACTGAGCCAAGGAATGTAGGCAATCTCTAGAATCTGGAAAAGGCAAGGAAACAGATTCTCCCCCAGAGCTAGAAGAAACACAACCCTGTGTTCCTTTAGACTTTTAGACTTCTGACCTCTAGAACTATAAGATAATAAATTTGTGTTGTTTTAAACTGCTAAGTTCGTGGTAATTTGTTACATCAGCAATAGGAGACTAATACACACTGTCTTAGATATGCTTCCTGGAAAATCCAACCCATGATACGTTGATATTTCAATACTTTCAGTGAATCAGTATTAAAACCAAATTATTTTTCTGCCTGCCATTTTGTTTGTATAGGGCCATTTGTGCAATCCCTAACTCACCGCCACTGAAAACCTGAAGTGGCCCCATTCTCCCTCTCTGTCCCTCCAAATCACATTCTTCCTGCAGGGCTCACCTCCAGGCAGCCTTTCCTGATAGCTACACCCTTGCTGATCTTCTTTCTTGAATAATAGTAATGTTTTTAGTCTGCATCCCTCACTTCAGCCACTAATCATGTATTTCTATGGGAAGCCTGGGGATATCAGAGATAATGAAGCAATCTCTGCATGCTCTCCTGCAGGTAGAGGTATAGGTCGGAGTTTTTAGAGACCAATACCAACTCTACTCTCTTCCTAACTCTATTTTACTAGCATGTACACAGATCCCAAAATAATAGGCTCAACAGCTAGCCAGCCTTGAATGGTTTCCTGCAGCCCAGCAGAAACTTGACTCTCTGGCTTGGGAAGCCTAAGACCTTCTGTTAGTCAAGGACTGAAGTCTAGTTCCCTCTCATAGTCAAGGAAGGTCCCAGAAAGCTTCCTCTGCTGAGCCATGATGAGCATCTCTAATGCCACAAAAGGAAACTCAGGCACCATGGCCCTTAGATGCCTGGAGCAGCCACTTGGGCAGAATCCCTGAGGCTCAGTAGCACATTCATATCATAGATAAGGCCAAAGAAACATCTGATGTGCACAGCCAAGGGCATGGCTTATGCTCACCCTCCCCATGTTCTTTGTTCAGTATTGCTAACAGTTGAGCGAGGTTTCCAAGGAGCAGAAAATTCATTCCTGGTAGCCATTTGGAATTTTCTTCAGTCTCCAACTCTTGCCTGGGATCTTTGGAGAAAGCATTCTACACTGTCAAGGATAGGGATTTGCATCTCCTTCCACATTTAGCACACTGCCACACATGATACTTGCCATGTATTGAAATAAGATACACATTGAAAGGGTGAGCCCAATTGCCTATAAAATGAAGTCATGTTCCCTTGAGGGTGTTGGAGGAATGTGCTGACTGACATCCAATCGCCCCCAGTATTCGAAGAGTCTGATTTATGTCTCAGTATCTGTGGTATTTTCCCAATATGATGACAGATCATCCCGAAACCCAGTAGCTTCCCATTGGTCCAGAACCAATCCTGAGGTGACATTCTCTTGACTTAGAATCTGTTATTAAGAATGTTGAAGGGAAACTACCTCTGTCTAGAAGTAGGGTAAGAGGAAATGGAGTAAGACAGGAGTGCCGTGATGGCTCAAAAAGAAGGAGTACTTAAATCCCCAGTCAGACTACCCCCTATTGTGGAAAAGCATGAGAGAACATGAGACTAAACCAAGGGAGAAAGAATCGAGGTTTAAGATTGCCCCACGTTTTAATTTTTTGTTCACTGACAGGATATACATATCCACGAATCCACATATGTATATAGTATTCTTATCGTTGCAGCCTCCCTCCCAGTTGCATATTTCAACCACATGAAGCTAGAATAGCAAAGGTAACATACTAGATTTTGTCAATCGATTACCTGGACAGAAGGCACTGTGTGGCTCTCACCTCTCAGTTACTTCTCCCTGCCTTCCCCACTTCCCTGAAGCTCCGGCATTCAGTCAGCTTGGCTAAGCCTGGTGGGGGAATCCACTGCAGGGGTTGGAGTGGCTGGTGGCAGTGGCAGTGGCAGTGGTGGACCTAGAGTCCTAGAACCTTAGTGGTGTCCTAGTCTGAAACCTACAGATGCAGAATAAAAAGTCAGGAAAAAGGGAAGACTGAAAAAATAAATAACCCAAGGTAACTCTTTCATCATTGATTCTTGGCTCCACTTGTAAGTATTATGTTGCACTATCTAAGTGTAGTGTACACTTTCTTTCTTTAACCCAACATCCATTTCCCCCATTCTTCTTTCCTAAAAGGAACTCAATTTTGTTCAGATATCCACCCCTCACTTTCACTATCCCTGCCTGCCAGTGACAACTTTGCAGGTAACTAGCTAACCCTATCCCTGTTGCCAGGAATTGGTTTATATCAGTTTAAGGCACTCATAGCAATTCCTCCTCCAGAGCCAGTGCTTAGATTAGGAATTGGTCATGCAGCTCAGTTTAGACCATAGACTATTAATGGGGAGTCGGCTGAGAGATTTCAGGGAAGCTTTCATTCTCCTTAAAAGAGGGGATGCAAGAAAGAGATGGTGATGAACCTTAGAAACATTATGGTAGGTGAGGTAAGTCAATCACAAAAGACCATGTATTGTATGATTCCATTTATATGAAACATCCAGAATTGGCAAATACATAGTAATGGAAAGTGAATTAGAGGTTACCTAGGGCTGGAGTTGGGGATGGTTGGGGAGAAATAGGAAATGACTACTAATGGGTTCGAGATTTCTTTTTGGGGTGGTGAAATATTCTAAAATTGGTTGTGGTGATGGTTGCACAATTCTATGAATATACTAAAAACCATTGAATTATAAACTTTAAATGGGAAAATTATATGGTATATGAATTATATCTCAATAATGCTGTTTAAAACAACAAAAGCGATGGTCCCACTTCTTCCCTCAGACAGGATCGTATGTGTCCATACTACCTGAAACTGCTACAGCTGTTGTTCAGCCATGAAGGGGGTCAGCCCAGGGCAAAGCCGACTCACAGAGGATGAGAGGGAAAAGATGGAAAACCCTGGTCCTGATGACATCATTGAGGCAAATGGCTGTACTATGCCTGGAGCGTACTCAAACTCTGGACATCCTATAATGTGAAGTAATAAATTCCTTATTGTTCAAGCCAGTTTGAGTCAGGGTTTTCTGTTCCTTGAAGCCAAGAGCACTGACTTTATAAATGGCAAACCACAGGCTATTGGTAGGTAGGAAACACGGTGAGGACAATGTGTTTAAAAAAGTGATGTTGAGATTTTAAGGGGAAAACAGATGGCAGAAAGGAGCTAGTTGACATCAGTGGGATGCCTTTTATTGTCCTAAAATCATTCTCCAACCATTCCCCTGGACCCTGCACCTGGGCCATGCTCATTTTCTATAGATTCGTTAACGATAAAATAGAGTTAAAAGTTCAGAAAAATTTATATAATACTCATATCACCATGAATAGCCTTATACATAGCATCTCAGATGAAATCTGCTTGTGGGAATAGGTGCTCCCCAGTCAAAATTTCTATCATAGAAAATTATGTATACATTTGTTTAACATTTTGGTTTATCTACTTATTTTATGCATATAGATACTTCTTTAGACTACTTTGCTTCCCCTTAAAAAAATGAAATAGTGTTCTTGTGGTATTTATGCTTAAAATCTCTTCCTTATTGTGACCTTTAATATCCACTGCATCTACTATGTACTACCAGATTGGAAACATGTAAATGAGGCCTTTCAAGAAACTAGTGGGTTCCTAGGAGAGAAAATATCTTCCATATTATAACATGAGAGTTTATGAAAACCCTCTGTAATGCCCATTCTCATCCGTGATCTATATGGGCACTGCCTTTTCCTGAATGTGACTTCTCTTGTTAATGTGTCTCCTTGTCATTCTTTGCCACCTACTCCTCCTGAGGACATCTGGGCCCTGTCTGGCACTTTCTAGCTGCCTGTTTAATATAGGAGTGGAAAGGGACAAAGGTAGGATCTACACTGATTGCACCAAGCAAGGTCTCCAATATTGTTTTGCAAAACCCAGTCTCCTAGAGTAACCCAATTTCTAAGTATTCTGGAACAAGAGGAAATTCCAACTATAATGAATTTTAACTAGGTTCTTTTTTAAGACTTTATTTATTTATTTGTGAGGAAGATTAACCCTGAGCTAACATCTGTCGCCAATCCTCCTCTTTTTGCTGAGGAAGACTGGCCCTGGGCTAACATCTGTGCCCATCTTCCTCCACTTTATATGGGACGCCACCACAGCATGGCTTGACTAGCAGTGCATCGTTGTGAGCCAGGGATCCGAACCCCAGGCTGCTGCAGCAGAGCGCGCCTACTTAACCAGTACACCACCCGGCCAGCCCCAAGACTTTATTTTTTTAGAGCAGTTTTAGGTTTATAACAAAATTCAGAGGAAGGTACAGAGATTTCCCATATATCCCCCTGCTCCTACACTTGCATCACCACCCCCATTATCAACATCCTTCACCAGAATGGTACTTTTTTTTTTTTTACCAAAGTATTTTTTTTACTGCATAAATACATCATAATCACCCACAATCCATAGTTTACCTTAGGGTTCACTCTTGGTCTTGTACATTCTGTGGGTTTAGACAAAAGTATAGTGACATATATCCATCATTATAATATCATTCAGAGTAATTTCACTGCCCTAAAAATCCTCTTTGCTCTGCCTATTTATCTCTCCCCACACACATACACCCCAGCGACCACTGATCTTTTTTACTGTGTCCACAGTTTTACCTTTTCCAGAATGTCATATAATTGGAATCACACAGTACGTAGCCTTTTCAGATTAGCCTCTTTCACTTTGTAATATGCATTTAAGTTTCCTCTTTGTCTTTTCATGGCTTGATAGCTCATTTCTTTTTAGTGCTGAATAATAGTCCATTGTCTGGATGTATCACAGTTTATTTATCCACTCACCTACTAAAGGACATCTTGGTTGCTTCCAAGTTTTGGCAATTATGAATAAAGCTGCTATCAACATCCCTGGGCAGGTTTTTGTGTGGACATAAATTTTCAACTTCTTTGGGTAAATACCAAGAAGTATGATTGCTGGATCATATGGTAAGAGCATGTTTAGTTTTATAAGAATCTGCCAAACTGTCCTCCAAAGTTAATGTATCATTTTGCATTCTCATCAGCAATGAATGAGAGTTCCTGTTGCTCCGCATCCTCACCAGCATTTGGTGTGGTCTAGTGTTCCAGATTTTGGCCATTCTAATAGGTGTGTAGTGGTATCTCATTGTTGTTTTAATTTGCATTTCCCTGATGACATATGATGTGGAGCAGATTTTCATATGCTTATTTGCTAACTACGTATCTTTTTTGGTGAGATGTTTGTCAAGTCTTTTTTTTTTTTTTTTTGTGAGGAAGATCAGCCCCGAGCTAACATCTGGTGGCAATCCTCCTCCTTTTTTTTTGCTGAGGAAGTTCGGCCCTGGGCTAAAATCCGTGCCCATCTTCCTCTACTTTATATGAGATGCCACCACAGCATGGCTTGACAAGCGGTGCGTCTGTGTGCGCCTGGGATCTGAACCTGCGAGCCCTGGGGCCACAGAAGCAGAGCATGCACACTTAACCACTGCGCCACCGGGCCGGCACCAACTGTCAAGGTTTCTGGCCCATTTTTAAATCAGGTTGTTTGTTTTCTTATTGTTGAGTTTTAAGAGTTCTTTGTATATTTTGGATAGCAGTCCCTTACCAGATGTGTCTTTTGCATATATTTTCTCCCAGTTTGTGCCTTATCTTCTAAGTCTCTTGATATTGTCTTTCACAAAGTGGAAGTTTTTCATTTTAATGAAGACCAGTTTATCAATTTTTTCTTTCACCATACCCAAGGTCATCTAGGTTTTCTCCTATGGAGTTTTATATTTTACATTTAGGCCTGTGGTCCATTATGAGTTAAGTTTTGTGAAGAGTGCAAGGTCTGTGCCTAGATTCATTTTTTTTTTTTTTTTGGCATGAGGATGTCCAATTATTCCAGCACCATTTGTTGAAGAAACTGTCTTTGTGCCATTGTATTGCCTTTGCTTCTTTGTCAAAGATCAGTTCACTATATTTATGAGGGCCTATTTCTGGGCTCTCTATTGTGTTCCATTGATCTATTCATGTGTTCTTTCTCCAATACCACACTGTCTTGATTACTGTAGCTTTATAGTAAGTCTTAAAGTTGAGTAGCATCAGTCCTCCAACTTTGTTCTTATCCTTCAATATTGTGTTGGCTATTTGGGGTGATTTGCCTCTCCATGTAAACTTTAAAATCAGTTTGTCCATATCCGTAAACTAACTTGCTGGGATTTTGATTGGGATTGCGTTGAATCTATAGATCAAGTTGGGAAGAATTGACATCTTGACAATAATGAGTCTTCCTATCCATGAACATGGACTATCTCTCCATTTATTTATTCAGTTCATCTTTCGTTTCATTCATCAGAGAGGCAACATATAAAAGAGAGTTAATAGGCATGGAAGAGAGAATGAGAAGATCCAAAACCCGTCTAATGGGATCTCCAGAAGGAGAGAATAGAGAATGGGAAGAAGCAGTATTCAAAAAATATTGGCAGATATATAGACTGAAACTGTAGAACACTAAAGGCAAAATCTTAAAAGCAACCAAAAGAAGAGGAAAGCAAAGGAAATTATATGGAAATGTATAAATATATGTGACACTACAGAAAGGAAACATGAGTGGAGGTGGCAGTCCTTGTTCAGCCACTTGTTGCTGGCCCATAGCTGTGATTATTACTTGCCCCTCCCATACTCATTCCATACTTCCTCACCTTAGGCCAGCCCTCAGCTGGTTAAAATTTTTGGTGGTGAGATCCAATCTTTATTCCTGGGGGATTGAATTCGGATCCTGCCTGGATAGAAATGCAGTAGTCTTTCATTAACATTTGCCCTTGGACATGCACTATAAAGAAGTACTCGGGGACATCCCCTGGGATTCAAGCATATAACTCCCCACCCTCATTGTATAGCAACAACTTTGTTTCTCCTTGAAAATTGGGACAAACAATCCCTGATCTGGAGAGACAGATCTTTTGCTTAAGGCCCCTAATGACTCTCTTCCCTCCCCACTTTATGCAGGCTTGGCTACAAGCTGAGTCAGTAGGACTGAGCCAACTCAACAAAGAATGCAAAATCTCTGGCCTGGTGTGCAGACTACCCCAGCTGAGCTCCAGATCCTAGTTATTTCCCTGGAAAAGATGGTCCCATCATCATGTAGTAGACCCGGTGTTCCTGTCCCTCTCCCAACTTCCCTAGAAATATAAAAAGCAGGAGGGACAGGATTCCACTCCTGGAGGACTTTCCACGGGAGTCCAGCTGCTCCCAATCCAAGCAGACCTCAATATGGAATAATGAGAATTTGTAGGATCATGTCCTATGCACTCTTCTGCTCCTCCTTCTCTTCCTCCTTCTCCTTCTCCTTCCCTTGCCACTGCTGTTTTTCTCAATAAATCTTCCTTTACACCTTCTATAGTATTTGTATGAGACTCTGTGTGTGTGTTTGTGTGTGTGCGTGTAGCTGTGTGTGCTCATTCATGAACCTTGCACATTGCTAGCTGTCTTAGCCTGGGTTCCCAGAAAGCAGAGGCTGAGGCTGAGGGCTAACATGTTGTTTCTTTATTAAGATATGCAATCCCAGGGAGGAGGAGGAGGGACAAGGGAAGTGAGGAGGCAAAGACAGGAGAGCCCACATGAGGATGTGTCACTGAGCTGGCCACTGACCGGTGTGACTGATTGCGTCATCCAATGGGGCTGTTCTCCAAAATCCCCATAAACTCTCAGAACCATCCCATGAAGGAGAAGTAGCAGGGAGGATTTATCCACCAGCTCTTGCCTTCCACTGGTCAAGGGTGTGCCCCATGGAGTGTGAACAGCCCCACACTTCCAGGAAGCACAGGCATGGGTGCTGAGCAGGGTCTTGCAGCAGTGTCAACAAGGAAGCGGGGATAGAAGGTAAGACCTTGGGGCACACACTCGAGCTGGGTGCAGTCTGGCTGGGCCTCTCCAAAGTCAGTGAGAGCACATGCAAAGCTGGTTGCCATGGGGGCAGGTGGAGCAAGAGACAGGGGGTCACTGGACATGAACTGATGTGTGAGATGTGTCGGATGCACTGGCTAAAAGCATAACACTGATTTTTGCCTGTTTACCCAGTGACCTCATGAGATGTAATACCCAGCTGGTAGTCTAAGCTTCAGATTCAGTAAGAATATTATTCTCTTGGTATGAGCAATTCTATATTAAATTTTCTATACAATGGGGACATGAAGCAAACATTTTAGAAGGAGGTCACTGGGCATTTGTGAGATGTGCCATCCTCAATTCTACTACTTGATTCTCTGACTCATGTACTCTGGCCAGAGGAAGAATAGCATTATTATCATGCTGGTTCAAAGAATATTTCAGTCTTGCAGGCAGCACACCATATTGAGGTATTTTATTTAACCAGCTGGAGGCATAAGTACATTTTAATAGGCCACTCCACTGTTCTGTAAGGCCAGCTGCTTCTGGGTGTTGGGTACATGATAAGACCAGTGATTCTCATGGGCTGTAGCCCATTATCTAACTTGGGTTTCTTGGTTAGAAGCAATGTGGTGCAAGATACCATGACCATTTATAAGGTCTCCAGTAAGTCCCCAGATGGTGGCTCCGGAGAGGCATGACAGACAGGGAAAATAAAACCAAATCTGTGAATCCTTCACAGGGTCTTGCTCCATTCAACATCCTGATCTGCCCCCAGACACTGGGAGCATGATTAGATCTGCTAGATCCTAAGGGCTGACGGACAAACTCATTGTACCAGGTCAGCAGAGGAACCTTCTCACGCTGAGCCCACTCAAACCTGACAACTTTTCATTCGCCTGTGAAAAGGGTCACTGCAGCACATACAAATCTCGTATTTGCCTCCTCAAAAATGTGTGCCATCTTTTGGTAGAGGGTACAGTGCGCAGCGCCTTTCATTCACTGTGATGGCATTAAGGTAGTGGACCAGCCAACATGAGATTTTGGGGTAGTGGGCAGTAAAAGTCTTGTCCCCTCAGTGGCCACATGGTTCCAGGTGACCACAGATCATAATTTTTTTAAAATCCTTTTTAATGTATGCTATTTCAACGTTTGGATACATCACTGTTTATCCCTTCATTGTTGAAAGATTGAGCTTTAAGGTTATTTTTTTTTCCCCTGAGGAAGATTCACCCTGAACTGACATCTGTTGCCAATTCTCCTCTTTTTTTTTGCTTGAGGAAGATTAGCCCTGAGCTAACATCTGTGCCAGCCTTCCTCTATTTTGTCTGTGGGACACCACCACAGCATGGCTGGTGAGCAGAGTTAGGTCTGCGCCCGGGATCCGAACCCAGTGAACCAGGCCGCCAAAGCGGAGCACGCGGAACTTTAACCAGTTGGCCACGGGGCTGGGCCTGGGCTTTAAGATTTTAACCAAAAACGAGATCTTTGAAATCACTTATGATTATACCCTTAGGGTAATTTTTAAAATTGGAATCAGAAGAAATATATTTGAGGTTCCAGATGCATATTCCCAAACTGTTTTCCTAAAAGCTTATAACCAATTTATATTCTCACCATCTATATAGTATAGCACCCTCACCAATATTAAGTAATATTTCCCCCAATTTCTACTTATTTAATTGCTGGGAAAATGGCATTTCATTTTTTTCAAATTATATTTCTTTGGTTATGAGTAAAAATGCTTTTTTCTCTATTAGCCATTTTCATTTCCTCTTCCATAAAATATTTGCTTGTCTTTTACTTGTATTTTTATTATATTTTCTCAATTTGCTTTTTATGTTTATTTTTGTTTTTAAAATCTATAACCTTATCTAAATGACCTCAAATCATTTTAGAAGGATGATATTATAGTAACTAGATTCTATTAATATTTTAATGCTTTTCTCATCAATTTGATACATGTTCTTTATAGATTAAGGATGGTAATCCTTTGACTTATTTGTTGCAAATATTTTCCTGGTTTATTTGCCTTTGTACTTAGTTTATGATATGTTTTAGATTAAAAAAGAAAAAGCTCTTGAATTGTATGTAGTTAAATCTTAGTCATACTTTTGGAGAATTCTCTATATAATGATCAGAAATTTATCTATATGTATTTCTTAGGAGTTTTCTGTGGCTTCGTGTTTTATATTAATCTTTTAGGATTCACCTATAATTATTTTCCTGTATCAAAATATACCAAAATCTTTCCAACTTCAAGGTCTTCACTGGCCTATTCACTCATCACTAACTTACTCCCACTCATCTTCCTCTCTTGGGAATCACTAGGCTAAACATGTGTCTTTTATTAGATTGAATAGAACCTTTGATATGCAAATGCGCATAATGAATTTCCAAAAGAGTGACATAGTATGCAGTGTTTTATATATTATTTAGGTTGGGAGTAAAACTTTAGACTTCCTGACTTCAAGTCTAGTGGAGTCAAAGGTGTGGTAGAAATACTGCTAGACTTAGAGACAGGAAACCCAGGTTCCACTTCCAGCTCCCCTGTTTAGTTGTGACATAACAACTAAACTAAAATAACTGAGACAGTTATTTAAAATCTCTGAAGCTCAGTTTCTTCACCAATATAAGGATAATTCTCTAACTTACCTATAAAGCTAGTCATGAAGATTAAAATGAGTTATTGGATATGAAATCACCTAGTCGGTATCTAATGCCAAATACATGTAAGTTCTTTTAATTCCAAATCACATGCTCTTAAAGAAAATGCAGATTTTAAAAATCCATTGTAAACTGTATAAATTTGATTAAAAATATTACCTACAAAGACAGACCTAAAATTTTATAACAGATAAAGGGGATGTGAGTTGACATTATATATAAGATATTGAATGTATATAACAAATGTAATAAACTGCTATCCACATTATGAAAATTCTCAGGAATTCTAGCTCCTGTATGAGGGAAAGAGTGACCAAGCCTTTAGAACAGATTGTGAGTAAAGAATAGAATAAAGATGACCGACCCATTGGAATGAGGATATCAATGCAACTGCAGCAAAACAAGGCGAATATCAAAAGAAAGGGGGCGCTTTGAAGCTGCACAGCAAAGGAAAAGAACACTCCACCCCACCAGGGTTCTTGCCTCGTTTATTAGACATTTGACCTTTGGCATTTAATGGAGCCCGGCTTGCTTTAACTGTGAAATGGCGATGACACTTCCCTGGCCAGGAGGCAGGGGCTGGATCAGAGTCTCTTCACTTCTCAGCTCTGCATTTCCTTTGCACGGCTTTAACTTTTTTTTTTTTTTTTTTGTGAGGAGATCAGCCCTGAGCTAACATCCGCCAATCCTCCTCCTTTTTTGCTGAGGAAGACGGCCCTGGGCTAACATCGGTGCCTATCTTCCTCCACTTTATATGGGACGCCGCCACAGCATGGCTTACCAAGCAGTGCGTCGGTGCGCGCCCGGGATCCGAACCAGCGAACCCCGGGCCGCCGCAGCGGAGCGCGCGCACTTAACCGCTTGCGCCACCGGGCCGGCCCCACACGGCTTTAACTTTTAATCTTGGCCTTGTTGTCCAAAATTGTTCAATATCCCAAACTGTGAAACGATAAGCACAAATACAAAATCCTGCTACTAATTGTGTATGTAATTGCTGAGATTAAGTTCTGTGACTGAAAATTCTCTGACGTTACTTCTAAAGCTCTCAATTTATTCATTATTTCCACATAGTCTCTTATCTTGAATTTTAAGAGGAAGGCTTTAATCCTTCCAGCTTTAAACCAGGGCGTGAAGCCCTGGTTGGTTGCGTTGGTAGAGCAGAGAGCCTAAATAGTGCACCACTAGGTGGCGCTGAAGATTCAGCTGTCGAAGGAGAACGGGGGATAAACACGCATTTTCCTCTAGGTCTACCAGCTGCCACCAGGCTGCTATTTCCTTCATTGTTAGGAATCCTGAGGATGTCTCAGCTTGAATTTAATGCAAACAGTCCCTCTGCAGTGCTCAGCAGTTTGTAAAAGAGGTTTTGGGCTTGCCAATAGTATCTCCAGGGCCGTATCACAAGATCATTAATGACCAGATCTTTCTGCCTCCTCCTTGCACCTTCCCTGAGTCCCCAAGTCTGCGGCCTATCCTGTTTCTTCAGCCATTCATTCAAGCACTTATCGCATGCTGTATGTGTCAGACATACAGCTAGGAGTGATGTGGTTTGAGAGATACAGGACTTGAGCGTACTTTTCTTAGTCTGCCGTCAGTACCAAGGCCAGGGATCCTGCATCAGAGTGACTGCTCAGGCCCTGTGCGCAGGGGACCAAGTTGCTGGCAGCTGAGCTGTGTTTCCGGGAGGGAGCAGAAGGGAAATATGATGGTTCTTATGTTTACAACCAGCCCACAATCCCTCCCTTCTCCACCACACACCATCTGCATGAAGGCAACAGAGTGGGAACGTAGCTTCTCTGCCCACCCACTCCCCTACCAAGCTGCCCTTTGCACCTTCCTTTTTTCTTTAATGGTGCTCTTGATATTTATTTTAATTTAACTCTAATACAATGTAGTTGTTGGGGTTTTTTCTGTTTGTTTGTTTTTAAGTAAAAAGTCTAGGGAAGTGATAATACTCTATAATAGCATAATGATGGAAATATGTCATTATACATTTGTCCAAACCCATAGAACGTACAACATCAAGAGTGAATCCTAAGGTAAACTATGGACTTTAGATGAATATGATGTGTTAATACAGGCCATCAGTTGTAACAAATGTACCACTCTGGTGAGTGATGTTGATAATGGGGGAGGCTATGCATGTGCAGGGGTATGGAAATCTCTGTACTTTTCTCTCAATTTTGTTGTGAATTTAAAACTGCTCTAGGGGTAGGCCTGGTGGCACAGTGGTTAAGTTCATGTGCTCTGCTTCAGTGGCCCAGGATTCAGAGGTTCAGATCCCGGGCACGGACCTACACACCGCTCATCAAGCCATGCTGTGGCGGCATCCCACATACAAAGTAGAGGAAAGTGGGCACAGATATTAGCTTAGGGCTAATCTTCCTCAGCAAAAAGAGGAAGATTGGCAACAGATGTTTGCTCAGGGCCGATCTTCCTCACCATAAAATAAAATATAATAAAATAAAACTTCTCTAAAAAAATAAAGTCTAAAAAAAGGTCTGTTGGGAATACATTTATAATGGAATATTATTCTGCAATGAAAAGAAATGAGCTATCAAGCTATCAATGACAAGACATGGAGGAATTTATATGCATATTACTAAGAGAGACAAGTCGATCTGAAAAGGCTACATACGGTATGATTCCAACCACCTGACATCAAAAAGACAAAGCTATGGACATAGTAAAACAGATCAGTGGTTGTCAGGAGTTAGGGGAGAGGGAGGAAGAGGTGAATAGGTGGGGCACAGGGGATTTTTAGAGCAGTGAAACTATTTTGTATGATACTGTAACAGTGGATACATGTCACTATACATTTGTCAAAACCCATAGAATGTACAACAAAAGAATGAACCCTAATGTAAACTATGGACTTTAGTTCATAGCAATGCATCAATATGGGCTTATCAATTGTAACAAATTGATTCAAGAAGTTAATAATAGAGGAAACTGCAGAGGGGGTAGGGGGCACATGGGAATTCTTTGTACTTACTGCTCAATTTTCCTGTAAACCTAAACATGGTAAAAAAAAAATCAAGTCTATTAATTATTTTAAAAGTCTGGAAAGACCTAATATTTATATAGTGCTTTACAGTTTTCAGATCAATCCATTTGATTCTCACAAGAGCATCATAAGATGGAAAGGACTGGCATTGCCCTAAGTTTATAGATTTGGGTATCGAGGTCAACGAAATCAAGTGACTTCTCAAGTTCATGCAGCTAATAAACGACAGGGCAAGGACTTGAGCCCATGTCTTCCTATTCCAGATCCACAGCTCTTTTCTCTGTTCTAAACACTTGCGAGTACAGAAATTGAACATCAGTCCTCTACATTCTCCAATGATTATTCTTTTCTCTCCCAGGGTTTTGGAGCCCAATTCGATAGAGATATACACCTGAGTAAATTATAATTCAAGATTTCTCTCTACGACTATTTGACGTGATTTAATACAAGGATTTCATGTATAAAACAGCATCTTTAATGTACTGTTTTCCACCAACTCTACCACCAATTCTTTCCTCCCAATGTCTTTGGGAATCTTTGCTTCCTTTCCACTTTTAGGATAACCCATTAGAACAAGAATGAAATCAGAGAGACCAGCTAGAAGAGGCTGAGGACATGACAGAATATACAGCACTGAGGATGTGGGATTGTTCTCCTTAAAGAGCCACAGCAGCTGTGATGTGATGCGAGCCTTCTAGGAGCCATCGTCCCAGAGCAAATCAGCATCAGCTGTCAGACTGCGCGGAGCAAGTCTTCAACAGTGACACCTTGTGGGAGTGAGACTCAATAGCAGCAAAGATGGATGAGACCCTAATTTGCTCTCCTCTTGGGTATGGAGACCATACTGATTCCTCTTGAGACTGTATAAACCTCCAGAATCCCTCGACAGGGCGGAGGGGAGTGAAAATTCCCAAGAGAGGCACCTGCTCTCAGCTAAGTAGTCACTTAGACACTTGAGCAATTCATTAGAAAAACAAAAGAGATGTGACTATTTTTGCACCCCAAGATGGTGGAGCAGGTCACACTAAGGAATGAAATCTGGAAAGACACCTTTTGAAAAGAACTGAAGTAGATTGGGAATGTCCATAAAATGACCCGGCACAGAGGGTGAAATGGGGACAACATCTGTTTGTGAGTGATACGTGGTGGCCATCTCTATCAAGCTAAGTACTGTCCAGCCTCAGGAATGTGAATGAAACCTGAATAAATACAGATGTGGTCAGACAGGGGAAGACCAATTAGGAAAGTGAAGAGATTGTTGGTGAAACTTCTCTGGAAATTTGAAGTTTTCCTATGAGAAATGAAGACTGTGGTTTAGAAAGTTACAGTAAAAATAACTTAGTGCCACATGTGTTACCCACAGACGGTCGTTGGGGGACAGTGTGAACAAGAGAGGTGCAGCCCCTGTCCTCATGCAGCTCACAATCCAAGGGAAGACAGACCTTCTAATGGGGAGCACAGACCCAATGGTAAAGACAGGCATCTTGCTACTAATTGTTCACACTTGTCCAGCCCACCTGACCTCTAAGGCTGCTGTTCCTCAGAGCTTGGCCCAAGGCCCTTGTTATGGGTTGAGTTGTGTTGAAGTCCTAACCTCTACTACCTCAGAATGTGAGCTTATTTGGAAAGTTTTGCAGATATAATTAGTTAGGATGAGGTCATACTGGAATAGAAGTGGCCTTTAATCTAATATGACCTGTCCTTATAAGAAGAGGAGAGAAAGGCACACAAGAAAGAGAGTGCCACATGAAGACACAGACACACGAGGGGAGGACCTCTTGTGATGACAGAGGCAGAGATTGGAGTGATGCATCTACAAGCCAAGGAATGCCAAAGATCACCAGCAAACACCAGAAGCTAGCAGAGGCAAAGAGGATTCTGCACCACAGGTTTCAGGGGGAGCTTGGCCCTGATGACACCTTGATTTCTGACTCCTAGCACCACCCGATTTGTGGTCCTGGCGATGGCAGCCCTAGGGAACTAATGCAGCCCTCATTTTGCTCTACTCTTACCCTACGTGACCCTATTCATTCCCATAATTGTAAAAACCATCTGTTTGCTGATGACTCCCAAATTTATACACTAAAGCTGTATTATGTGAGTGATTTCAACTCTACCCACGTGGCAAAGAGAAAATCTTCCTTTTCCCATTTTTCCCATTTCCGCAAACCAGACTTGGTTTCCATTAACACAAAGCAGATACTGTTGGGGGTAAGGGGAGATGGGAGTAGTGGCCACAATGCAAAGAGAAAAGGAACTGAACCCTGGCATTTGAGCTTCCAAAAGCTTTGGTGCAAGCGATATTAGAGTTTTTCAAAGGTAACTTCTAATTGTTTATGCTTTGGCCTTACACTCTGACTTTACAACCTAACCCTGAGGTCAGATGAGATTCTGCTGCATCTCCAGCCCACAGCTCACCTTTTAACTCCCACCTTGTATAACTGACCACTTGACACATCTGCTTGACTGTCTCACAAACATCTCAGACAAGCATGTTCACAATGAAACTTCAGATTGTCCCCTCTCAGCAGTTTCTCTCCTCTCTCCATTGCCACCATGCTAATCCAAGCCATTATAATTCCCCACATGGGATTCACTGGAAATGGCCTAATTGAAATCCTGCTTTCGTATTTGCCTCCATACAGTCCATTCTCCTCATGACAGCAGTTGTGTCATAGCTATCCTGGTCAAAATCTTTAAAAATCTTCCCAATGTCCTTAGAATAATCTAAATCCTCACCAGGGCCACAAGGCCCTGTGAAATCTTGCCCTGCCTGCTCTCTACCTTCGCCTTATGTTACTCTCCCCTCATTGCATTCCAATCCTTCCAGCTTCCTTCAGTCTTCTCAAACAGGCCGACCTCTCTCCCACCTCATTGCCTGCCCATGGCAGAGGGACCAGCATATGTGAAGGCATTTACGTGGCTAGCTTCTTCTTAGCCTTCAGGTCTTAACTTAAAAACATCTTCTCAAAAAGGCCTTCCCTAACTCCTTAGTCTACAGCAGGGCCCCACACTTTTCTCTCATTGCACCCTGTTTTTCCCTTTGAGTACTTCTTATAATTTGTAATTATATATTCATTCATTGATTTTCTTGTTTCTTGTCAGCTCCACCTGTTCCACCATCCCGCCCAGACTATAAGCTCTTTGAGGACGGGGACACTCTCTGTCTTGTTCATCAGCATATATTCAGTGTTGGGCACTGTTGTGGACTGAATTGTGTAGTCCCAAAATTCATACATGAAACCCTAATCCCCAAAGTGACTGTATTTGGAGATAGGTCCTTGTCTTAGCTCAGGATGCTATAATAAAATGCCATAAACTGGGTGGCTTATAAATGACAGAAGTTTCTTTCTTTCTTTTTTGCTGAGGAAAATTTGCCCTGAGCTAACATCTGCTGCCAATCTTCCTCGTTTTTTTTTTTTTTTTTTTTTAATGTGAGTCACTGCCACAACATGGCCACTAGCAGACAAGTGGTGTGAGTCCATGCCCAGGAACTGAATCCAGGCCACTGAAGTGGAGTGCACTGAACTTAACCACTAGGCCACTGGGGCTGGCCCCAGAAGTTTATTTCTCACAGTTCTGGAGGCTGGAAGTCTGAGATCAGGGTGCCAGCATGGTTGGTGAGAGCCCTCTTCCAGTTTCAGACTATTGACTTCTCTTTGTATCCTCATGTGGCAGAAAGAGAACTAGCTAGCTCTCTGGTCTCTTCTTATAAGGGCACTAATCCCATTTATGAGGGCTCCAATGTCATAACCTAATTACCTTCCAAAGTCCCCACCTCCAAATACCATCACAAAGGGAATTAGATTTCAATATATGACTTTTGAGACGACACAAACATTCAGTCCATAACAGGCCTTTAAAGAGATAATTAAGGTTAAAATGAGGCCATAAGGATGGGGCCCTAATCCAATATGACTGGTGTCCTTATAAGAAGAGGAGATTAGGACAGAGACATGTACCACACAGAGGAAAGACCACGTGAGGACACAGCAAGAAGGTCGCCATCTGCAAGCCAAGGAGAGAGGCCTTCAGAGAAACCAAAGCTGCCAGCACCTTCAGTTCTGAATTCCAGCCTCCAGAATTGTGAGAAGATAAATTTCTGCTGTTTAAGCCACCTAGTCTGTGATAATTTGTTATGGCAGCCCTAGCAATCTAATACAGGCACATAGTAGGCACCTGATAAAATTGAAGGGATCAATGAATCATACACAAAAATTTTATAATTGTGGTAAGTACTAGGAAGGATAAATAAAGGTTGCTGTGAACAAATAGTAACATGGCCTGACCTTGGCTGGGATTACTTGGAGGGCTGGTCTGAAGAAGTGATGTTTAGGTTGAGACCTGAAGGATGGGTGGCCATTAGCCAGGCAGAAGGGGTTGGAGGTCGGTAGAAAGCCTTCCAGACTCAGAGAAAACAGAGTATGCAAAGGCCTTGAGGTGGAAAGGAGCACGATGTGTTTCAGGATCTGAAAGGCAGAGTGCAGAGAACAAGAGGGAGCAAGGTTCTAGAAGAGGCTGGTGAGGCAGCCAGACCAGGCAGGGCCTCTCAGGCCACATTGAGGAGTTTGGAGTAAAGGCAATCCATTTTAAGTGCAGGAAGAGAGGATCAGATTTGTGTAACAGCAAGACCACTCTGGCTGCTGTGTGGAGGCTTTGTAAGATGAGGGGAGGGTGGGGGGGGGTAGGTAGGTGGGGCAAAGATGGGTATAGAGAGACCAGGAGTCCACAGGAGGCAAAGTGGGAAATTGTGGCTTGGACTAGGCTAATGGAAGGAGAGGTCAATGGGCAATTCCAAAAGATATTTAGAGAGATATGAAAAAAAGAAAAAGACTGGGTCCTTGTCCTCAAAAACCTTACTTTTTCTCGGCATGGAAAGCCATGTGGAAGGTAGGAATGGTGGTAGACAAGAGAAGAAATAAATAAGAAGAGGAAGGAATAGAACCTGGTCTAATAAAACCCTGCAAGTATTAAAAAGGGAATTCTGAGAGTAGATATTCTAAGAACTAAGGAGAAGATGAAAATCAGGATTGTCCTGCCTAATGCTATTGGTCTGAGGATCTTACAAAATCTCCTCTGTAACATGGGAGCCACAACACAGACTGGTTCACCACTGGAAATAATCATATTTTGCATTAATAGTTTTGGCTTTCAGCCCATCTTCATGCACTTTCAGATCTGATTTTTTTGCTCCTTGACAGATTGCACTCTTGGTTGCCTTTTAATTATTGAATTGCTGTTCTTTATCTGCAGTCTCTGACTAGTAACCTTGTTATAACAATTGTCCAAGACTCAGAACTGAAGAGTGCACAATAAAAACCCACAATAATGAAAATGCTTAAATTAAATAAAAATCTTCTAACAAGTAGCAGAGCATGCTGGAATGGATTGTATGAGTCACCGACTGTATGAATGATTTATTTTAGAAGTTATATCAGCTAAAGAAAATCATATTTCAATCTCAACATTCCTACCCAGGCCTGTCCTAATACACTCATCATGGAGCCTCTGAATGAAATAGCCTCATGCAGAGATTATTAATCCATAAATAATACCCTAATAGTCTGTTGGTATTTACAACTACTGTTTTTAAAAATATTTGCTACTGGCTTTAATAGCTGTTGCATATTTCTTTTCAGTGTCTCATATGTGTTTATAACTGCGTGTGAGAGTGTGTTGTTTTGCAAGCTCACCAAGATAGCCATACTGTGATATACAGGCTAGAATCTGCTTCCCTTTCTTATTTTTAAAGAAGAATAAGAAAAGAAAAAAGGCTCATAAAACATTAAAGAAAATTCCAATTTTGTGACTTGAGAATGCAGAATGGTTTAATGAATAGAGAACTAGAGAGCTATGTTCTAAATTCTATTCCTCCTTTACCACGACAGCACAAAGGAATCGCGTGGTGAGAGATTTGATCAGGCACTTTATAAAAGAGGAGATCCAAATGGCCAATCATGATATGAAAAAGTACTCGACCTCCTTAGTAATCAGAGACATGCAACTGGAAATAAAAATGAGATACCATAACAGAATGGCTATAATTAAAAAGACTGATGATACCAAACATTAACAAAGACGTGGAGTGATGGGAACACTCACACGTTCCTGGTCGGAGTAGAATTGATACAACCATATTGGAAAACTGTTTGACAATATCTAGAAAAGATGAACATGTACACCCAATGATTCTACTTATAAGAATATTGTTGCATTAATTTTCTATTGCTGCAGTAACAAATTACCACAAGCTTAGTGGCTTAAAACAACAAATTTATTATTTTACGGTTTTGCTGTTCAGAAGTTTGAAATCGGCTAAAATCAAGGTTTAAGCAAGGTTGTGCTCCTTCTGGAGACTGTAGGGAAGAATCTTCTTCTTTGATCATTTCAGCTTCTGGAGGTCACCCTCAGTCCTTGGCTGATGGTTCCAAACCCATCAACAGCGGGTGAGTTCTCACATTGTGTCACTCTGACCTCTTCTCTGCCACCATATTTCACATTTAAGGATCCGTGTGATTACACTAGGCCCAGCTGGATCATCCAGAATAATTTTCCTATTTTAAGATCAGCTGATTATCAAATGTACTTCCATTTGCTATCTTCATTTCCCTTTACCATGAAATGTAACATATTCATAGGTTCTGGGGATTAGGATGTAAACATGTTTGTGGGACCATTATTCTGCCTACCACAATGGCCAACAGAAATGCATGCACGTGTGCATCAAGAGACATGTATAAGGATGTTTAGAGCAGTATTGTCTTTATTGGCCAAAAGCTGGAAATAACCCAAATGTACATCAATGGTAGAATAGATTGTTACATATTATATATTGTAGTATATTCATAAAACAGAATCCTTTACAGCAATAAAATAAATGAGTCACAGCTTCATGCTACAGCTTAAATGGACCTCACAAACATAATATTAAGCAAGAAGCCAGACACAAAAGAATATGTATGGCAGGATTCCATTTATATAAAGTTTAAAAATAGGCAAATGTCAATTATACTTCGATAAAGCCGAAAAAAAAACCCAGGCAGATGTGGTGCTAGAAGTCAAAGGAGTGGTTACATTTAGGGAGGAAGAAGAAAGGTGATGACTGGGAGAAGGACTGGGGCTTCCAGATGCTTGTAGGTCATGTTCTATTTCTTGACCTGGGTGGTTATGCTTGATGAAACAGGTGTCTTCACTTTATGAAAACTTATTGAGCTGTAGAGGTAAGATTTGTGTAATTTTCATTTCTGTGTTATGCTTCAATAAAAAGGTTTTAAAAATGGCATGCTTATTAACTATTTTTTACCTATTAGTTTCATATCGTGGGGCAGCTCTGTGGAGAGGCCCATGAGTCAGTTTGGAAGCAGATTTTCTGAACAGCCACACAAGTGAGCTTTGGAGCAGCTCTTCTCCCTTTGACCCTTCAGATGAGACTGCAGCCTGGGCCAACACCTTCACTGCACCCTGTGAGAAACCTTGAGCCAGAGGCACCAGCTAAACCACTCCCAGATTCCTGACCCACAGGAATTGTGAAATAGTAGATGTCTGCTGTTTTAAATCACTAAGTGTTGGGGGTAATTTGTTACTCAGCAACAGATCACTAATAGAGGAATCATAGTACTGCTTCCCATTAGCAGAGATCTATGGGAGAGGCTTGGCTGGTACAGTTCACACATCCACGTGAAAGTGTAAGTATAGCACTGATTAGAAAGTCAGCTTTGTTACAGTGTACAAGGGACAAGTTTAGTGTGCAATCCACATTTGTTGGTCAAAGAGCAACACCTTCATTATAGAAGAAGACACTAAACAGTGACAGTGTGTCAGAACAGTCGTGTCTCTTGACATCCCATAACAAACACTAGGTAGCAGAGATAAAGCTCCTGTTGGCTGAGATCCCAACACACTCCAGATATGCAGTCCAGGGCATGGATTCCTTTCCTGCAAGACTTCAGACGAGCCCTTCTTTTCCTTCAAGTACAGCAACCAATGGTTCCCAGATCCTTTTCAACCCCAGTGATGGTTACTCAAGTCTTCCTCAGAGCAATTGCTCTGAAGAATGCTGCCCAAGTGATGGAAACAAGTGAATTCTGGGAAGTCACGTCTCCCCTCACCTGCTACAAGCCTGGCCCATTCAGTCAAGTAACTGAGATCTGCTGTTGGCTGCCATGTCTTCTCAGCTGCCCCCTCTACAACCCAGCAGAGAAGAGTGTGCAACCTCCTCCAGGCCAACCTTGTTTACGTTGTCTTGTTAAAAGATTTTGTGGTTATATATCATTGAATCTGACCACATGCTTTCACGAAGATGTCTCCAAACCACATAATATGTTTCATAGCACCCCAACTAGCTTGCCAGCTTTTGAAAATGTTTTTTTTTGCTTCATGCATCCTCTATAGCAGCACACACAAAGCCAGGTTGGTCATATGTGCCCTTGAACTCATGTGATGAACCACACAGATACACATGTGCAGAAATACGGTTATTTCTACAGTTAACTCACATGTGCCAAGAAAATGTAGCTTTTTTATTTCCTGTAACTGATCTGTTCTTCATCAGCAGCCCCTCCATTCCATTGGGTAACTATGAAGAGAAACAAAATTAAAACTTGATCAATGTATAGTTTCACAGTTTATTTTGCCTTAAATGGTCTTTATATATATATATATATATATATATATATATATATATATATATATATATATATATATCACTCAGCCTCTTTGTGGTGTAAAGGTCAATTGTTCAGATTTCCTCCGTACCTGGTTCCCCTCAAGGATGGTGTGTGGGAAGGTATAGAGTATTCAGGGCCATATGGTAGCAGAGACGGGGGAACGTGGAGATTTTATTGAATCGTTTCACTGAAAAAATATTGATCAAGCCCCAACTATGTATCAGGCAGTGTTCTAGGTGCTGGATATGCAGCAGTGAACAATACAAAGTCCTTGCCCTCTGGCCTCATGGATCTTAGATTCTGGTGGACGTGTGACAGATAATAAATAGACTCATAATATGTCATCTGTCAGAGGGAGATAAGTGATACGGGGGATGGAGAGGCAGGTTAAGGGAAATGGGAGTGCAGGGCCGGGCACTTGTTCTTTCCTATAGGGGGGTCAGGGAAGGCCCCATTAATAAGAAGACATTTGAAGCTAAGTCCCGAAGAAAGTGAGGGACCAAATATGGGGGAGGGGCCTTCCAGGCAGGGAGAACAGCAAGTGCAAATGCCTGGAGGCAAGAGTGGACACGGTGTGTTGGAGGAAGAGCAGAGGTCCCGAATGGCTGGACTGGAGGGAGTGAGGGCGAGAGGCAGTGGGCAGCCAGATCATGGCAGGCCTGGTGGACTGTAGTAAGGAGTTTTGGCTTTTACTGTAAGTGAGATGAGAAGCCATTGGAGGATTTTGAGCAGAGGAGCGACTTACATTTTATTTATTTTATTTATTTATTTTTTTTTTTTTTATAATTTTTATTTATTTATTTTTTCCCCCAAAGCCCCAGTAGATAGTTTTATGTCATAGTTGCACAGCCTTCTAGTTGCTGTATGTGGGACGCGGCTCCAGCATGGCGGAAGAAGCAGTGCATCAGTGCGCGCCCGGGATCCGAGCCTGGGCCGCCAGCAGCAGAGCGCGCGCACTTAACCGCTAAGCCACGGGGCCGGCCCCCGACTTACATTTTAAAAGTCCCACTCCAGCTGCTGTGTGGCGAGCAAACTGTAGTGGACCAAGAATGGAGGAAGAGGGGTGAGTTAGGAGGTGATTGCAAAAATCCTGTTGTAAGATGATGTGCCACGGACCAGGGTGGTAGTGTCGGCAAGATTTGCTAGTGGTCTGACAGAAAAAGAGATCAGGGTACTCCGTGGTTTTTGGTTGAGTAACTGGAAGACCAATAAGGACAAAGAGAAGCCTGAGAGGAAGAGGTTTTCTGAGCGGGGAGGAGGACAAGGAGCTCGGTTTTGGATACCTTTATTTTGCAAGTGGAAATGCTAAGGAAGGAACTGCCTTTAAAGGTCTGGAGTTCAAGGAAGAGCTGGGACTGGAGCAGTACATTTGAGATTTGTAGTGTATGGGGAGGATTAATGCCCTGACACTGGACGATATCACTAAGGGATTAGTATAGAAAGGAATTCCCGAGTCTAGATAAAAAGGAATCTGCAAAGAGACTGAGAAAGAGGATGGGTGCCAGCCATTTGCCCTGGTCTCAACGTCTCCCCCCATGGCAGTGTCTTCCACCAACCTCAAGCTTCTGCCTGTCCCCAGGACTTTCCACATCCTCTCTTGGCCAGGTAAGAATGTCTGGACCCTGAGCTGGCCATGGGGAGCCAGAGTGCTGCCTCAGGCTCCTTCATGCATCCACTTCCTCAGCTAGTGCCTTACAACTGCCCTTTTGTCATCCTGGACAGATGAGACTTCAACAGGGAGCTGGGCGCCTCCTGTAAGTTGTGTCCAGGTATATGTGCCGCAGTCCTAGCCTTCACCTTAATGTTCTCAGGCTCCCCCATAACTACCTGTTTCTCTACTGTTTCTCTCCCCTGTCCTCCACCTACACACACACACACACACACATACACACACTTAACAGTTCCACCCCTAGGAAGGGGCAACAAGAACCTATCTGATCTCTCGTCCCAGCTTGGTCTCTCCTCACCCCTCCTTTCTAGCACCCACTGGATAGGTCTTCTCTCTGACATGGACCTCCCTTTTCTAAGACTCACCCGTCTATCCAACCTGCCACGGCTCTTGATGTGTTAGAGGAGGAATTCCAGAATATAGAAATCCTTCTGTCTTTCCACAAAGCCTAGCTTTCAATACCAAGCTCTTGACTAAGTCAAGCAAGGGGAATTGGACACCCAAAGGTAATCAGTTGCATCAGTTCTACCCACTTTCTCCTTCTCCAGGGCAGTAAACTCTGTGACTCAGACTTGGAGGGAGATTGCTGAAAGGAATATAATTTAAAGGAGAAATGAAGATAAGTCCTTTTCTAATTTTCAAAATATGATTCTGTTCTCAACTCAACCATCTACACTCAGATAACAATTCTCTCTTTCCCTCTTATTCTCTACACACCTACAAGAGAGGGGGATCAAGAGGTGAATTGTGAATGGAAAGCTTTATGGGCCAGTGGTGAGGTAAGTGGGACAGAGACAGAGGAGGCTGCGAGGGAAGAGAGGAGAGAGCATGAAAGGGCAGATGAGACTCAGCAGACAGAGAATCAGAGCTGGGAGCACAGGGCAGTCCAGGAGGCTTCCTTCTTTGTCTTCTCCAGGCTGGAAATGGGGATGGGGAACGGGGATATTTTTAACATGCAAGTTCCCCACCCTGGAGTCCAGTTCAGAGAGAGGCCTGGAGAGCTCAGTTCTGTGCCAGCAGAGGGAAGCTGCAGGGCAGTTGCTACTGAGCACAGAGAAGATTTAGCACATTGATTTTTTTTCCCCCTTTATTTTTTCCTAGGCACTGTGGTTTGTGATTGAGTGGGGAGGTTGGGGAAGACAGCCAAGCTTTTAAAGGTGCCAATACTCCAGCAAGAAATAAGGAATAGTGGCTGCTAAAAGAGCCGAGATTCTCCCTTCTACCCTCCTGTGCCTCATTTTTCTTTTCCTCTTTCTACTTTCTTGGATGACCCTGCCTGTCAGCATGGTGATTAACAGTTTTGGTGAAGCACAGAGTGGGACTGGGAGGAGGGCTCACAGCCAGAGTCAGGAGGCTCTGATCTCAAGCTTGGCTGGTGATCCGACCTTGAGCACATGCACAATGCAGCCCAGCTCCTTGGTTTCTGTCTTCCTTCCTTCACGTGCTCTTTCATCCTTGCATCCATCAAATATTTATGGAGTGTCTATTATGTGCCAGGCACTCTGCATACAGTTGTGACAAAATAGACATGGTCCTGCTCTCCGGGAGTTTACACTCTAGAAAGGCAGATGACATTAAAGAAATGGGAAGAAATGAGTGTGTGCCCACAGGTAATGATCAGTGCCACAAGGGAAAGAACAGCACACCAGGAAAGAGAACCACCAGGCAGGGGCTTCCTACTTTAGATCGTGGTCAGGGAAGGTTTCTCTGAGAAGTGACGTTTCAGTGAAGACCTGAAGGATGATATGAAATGGAGGTGAGACCCAGACCATACCCACAGGGATAGTGTGCCAAGGAGAACAAGGGAGGATGAGAAAAGAGCTCAGGCTGACTCCTCAAACTTGACAGAATGGGTTTGGGAGTTCCTTTCCACGTTTTCTGGCACACTCATTCATTAGCATCAACCTGTAAGGTGGTTCCGACCAAAGGAATTTGTGTCTGCATGTTTCCAGCCCTTTACACAAGCAGGTTAGCTGCACAGTGGTACAAGTCTGCTATTTTTTTGAAAACATAGAACTTTCTAAATTAAAAGAATGTGTGAATGATGCTATAACTAGGATCTAAAATACTTCTTATAACAAAAGTCAGGAAGCAGAGATACATGTAAAATAACTCTCTTCCTCATTTTCAGTGGGGGAAAGCCTCAAATTCTTTCAAATAAATAGGAAATGGAGTATGTCCCAAGATCTTTCCTATACAGTGGTCATATTCCCACCTGGTAGACTCTGAGCTATTACCAACAAAGGTCATTAAAGCCAAGTTGAATGTCTGCGACTCTGGTCACAAATATTCTTTCTTTTCTCTCTACTGTGTATCTCCATGTCCATTCATTCAGCAAATATTTACTAAACATCTAATGTGTGCCAGCACCCTTCTTGACACTGGCTGGGAATACAACAGGGAACAGAACAAAACAGACTCATCCCTCTGCTCTTGAGGCTTATCTTTTGCTGGGAGGAGACAGTCAATAAATAAACAGATCAACATGCAATGGGTCTGTTAGCCATTGGCGATCAAAAGAGAAATAAAACAGAGAAAGGGGATAGGGAGTGGTTCGTGAGGGTCAGGCTTCCTACTTTATATATGTCATTTATATTTGAGCAGAGACCTGGAAGATTGGAGGAAAGAGTATTCCAGGCAGAGGAAACAGAAGATGCAAAGGCTCTGAGGTAGTGGGGTGTTTGATATGTTCTAGAAACAGGAAGGTGGTGTGGCTGGAGTGGAGTGAGAGGTATTTTAGTTTGTGTCCTCCTTGAGACAAGGATTTGGGTGCAAGTGGTTTAATCTGGGGGTGATCTCAGGAAGCACTATGAGAGAATGGGGAAGTGAGAGAGGGAAGGAAGGAAAGCTAATAAATGGGACACAGATGAGGGGGCTACCACTGTGGGCAACTGAGGCTCACTCCTGCTGGGGACCTCTGAGAGATCACATGGAACTTGCCTCAGATCTGCCCCACTCAGTGGTCAGGAAGCTGGGTATTTATCCAACTCCTGTTTCATTGGTGAGGGTGGCTTCTGGAACCTGCCCCTGAAGCCACAGAATACCTCCAGGCAGATGCAGAAAGGCCAGTGGAGCATAGGGCAGCAGGGGGCAAGCCAGGGGATGTGAGCAGGGCACTGACCATCTCTGGTGGAGGAGGGAATGGCTGAGATGAGATCAGAGAGGAGGTGGGGGCCCAGATCATGTAGGCCTTGTAGGTCACAATAAGACATTTTGATTTAATTTTCAGCAAGATGGCAAGCATTTAGAGAGTTTGAGCAACATAATCTGATTTCCATTTTTAAATAAAAATATTGTGACTTCTGTGGAGGGAACAGACAGTAGGGGAGCAGGGATGGAAGCAGGGAGACCAGTTAGGAGGCCTTTGCAATCATGTAGGCAAGAGATGATGGCAGCTGAGTACAGGGATGGTAGCAGGCTGATGGTAAGAGGTAGCTGGTTTCTCAATATGTTTTGAAGGTACAGCATACAGAATTTGCAAATGGATGGGATGTGGGGCATGAGAGAAAGAGAGGAGTTAAGACTAACTCTGTGGTTTCCGGTCTGAGACATTGGGAGAATAGAATAGACGTTTATTGAGATGGTTTGGGATTAGGGAGGAGCAGTTTTCGACCTGCTATATTTGGAATGCCTCCAAGTGGAAGACATCCAAGCAGAGACATTGATTAGGCAGTGGATATATGCATCTTGACTCGTGCCTACCTGACCCACAGTTTTGGCCAGTTTCCTCCTGGCCAGCCCAGAGTCTTCTCCACCTTGGCATGACCCTGCATGATGTCTTTAAATCTGGGCACTTCCATCCTCACTCCACACTTTCCTCTTGGTTCCCATATTCCTCCTCCCCCTACTCCTAAATAAAGGAGTGAAGAGGTGATTAAGAAGTGTCCTATGCTTGGGGAAGGACCATTTTAATGCCTCGCCCCACCTTATCTCCATCAATTCCAGTACCTCCTAATCTAAGGCAGAAATGCTTGCTTCAGTTGTACCACAGCCTAAATAAATACCTCTGAGGGCTTTGCTCTATTTCATGCTCACCAAGCAAGCCTCTGAGGACAAGGCTTCTCATATGCCTCGGTATGGGGAAGAGAGTATTCAAAACAGTGGAAACAAGATATTTTTCCCCTAGAAAGATATACTAATGCTAACTTATGAAGTAAACAATCTCTCCAGCTCAGTGTCTTAACATAGTAAAAGTTAATTTCTTGCCCACATTAGAGTTCATTGTGAGTCAGGCATCTCTCCTGGTGGCACTCTTCCACGTGGTGACTCAAGGACCCAAGACTCTTCCATTGTGTGTCTCTCCACTGCAGAGTCCTTCACTTCCAGCACTTGGGACAGTTTATGGCCAGATCTGGAAGTGGCATGTATCACCGCTGCACACACTCCATTGGCTAGAACTCAATCACACAGTACCCCCTGTGGCAAGTGAAGCTGGGTAATACAATCTCCCTAGTGCCCAGGCAGAAGAAACAGGATTGGGGAACACCTAGCCTGTCTCGGACACAGAAGGTTTATCCCTCCTAGTGAATTAATACACTGGCACTCGGGTTTTGTCTTTACTCTCGCACGAGTGTTATAGTGTGACTCTACTTTGCAATGTGTGATTGCTCCCAGTGAACCAAAAAGATGGTTTCTAAATCTTCAAAGTTGAGGACCAAACCACACTGATCCCAAAGTGCAACAAACCCCATGAGGTTTCCCCAACTGCCTCTCATCTGGAACACTGCCCACCTGAGTCATCAGGAGAGGACCAAGTCTATTACCTGTGCTCTGTTTAATATGTCAGTGGAGTGCGTCCTAAATTTACTTATTTCTAGGATCTCTTCCTAATTCCCCAGTAGGCCAGATTTTACTGCTGTCACGTGCTCCCCAAGGCTAGGGAGGGAGCTGAGGAAGTGATTCGAAAAAGAATAAGGAAAAGAAAGAGAGGGAAAGGGCCAGGGATAAGAGGGGAGGAAAGGCTACACAGTGAAGATAAAAACCTGTCATGAGAGACAGGAAGAGGAGCTAAAGGTGAAAGTCAAGGCAGTCAAGAAAGGGTGGCGGGACCCAAACAGTGGGAGGGTGAGAACTTGGGAGAGGTGAAAGGAAGGTGGAGGAGGCGGAGGAGAGGTAAATGCAGCAGAAAGAGGGAATGGTGCCTTTAAGAGACCCCCGGCGGCAGCCTGGGAAAGGGAGCGGAGCTGTTACTACCCGGCTTTGGCGCAGTCCCTTGGGCGCCGCGGGGTCTGAGCGCCTCCGTTGGGGGAGCCGAACCAGCTCCTTCTCCCACCCGGGAAGCGGGGGGGCGGGGAAGGATGGAAACAAGGGAAGGCAGAGACACCTAAGAGACAGACGGAACGCTGCCACTGCAGAAAGGAACAAGTGAGCCCCTTTGTGCTGGACAGGCCAGGTTTTTGCCTCCTGAAGACCCCTCCAACTCCCACTTCTCAGTCTCAGTTTGGAATAAACACACTTGCCTACCAAGAGATGATGGGAGCGAGGCTGATGCCTCCCACCCATCCGAGCTGCCCCCGCCCTCCTTCCTGGGCCGTACCTGGGCATACCTGGGCACACCTGGCCGCTTCTCGCCAGGAGCGCAGGCTGCCTCCTGGACTTTCCAGTGCTCTGCCGGAGAATGCCAGGGCTGGGCCGTGAGGCCAAGGAGTGCGAGGTGGGGTGGGGAGGTGTGGGGGCAGTAATTACGGTACTCAAGAGAGGGCAGCCAGCTGAGGAGCAGCAATGGCCAGGGGATCAGCCATAAAGGATCAAACTGGTCGCTCCTTCTGGTTTCCTCCTCTGAACGTTGGCCTGCGTTGTTTGCTTGAGAACATTTTTCAGACTGTTGGCTGTTAGCAGAGAGATCGTGTGCAGAAGAGGTCCAGCCAATTGGGGAGTCGGCACGTGGGTGCCAGGGATCAACTCCAGGCACAGATGGGACAGGGCAGGGCGGGTCGTGGGGATAACTCCCCTCAGGGAAGTTTCCCACAACTGGAGAACCTACGGCCTCGACCCTCACAGCCCAGTTCACTATTCCGCTCCATCAGGTGGGCCTCGATTTTGTGTTTCCTCTCCCTTGTTTGTCTTCATTCTGGGTCACACCTGAGACTTCTCAGGGATGTTACTGAATCTACAGGGCACTTAATAAGAGGGTATCCCCAAGGCCACCCCGAATGAAGGCTTCTTTCTTCAGGCACCTTGGGGAAGCTTCTTCTATTAACACCAAGCCTCCTCACCCCAAACTCCACTCAAACCTGTCAGTTAAAATGACCAACTTACTTTACAGCTGTTTAAAGTAAGGAAAGGAATAGCTGGTTGTACATACTGTCATTTTCAAGTAATAAAGTTGACACTACAACCCGCATAGAAAAGCCAAACCATGTCATTACTTCAGTCACATCTAACAGTGGCAGTAATGGTGCAGTCTTGCTTCACTCAAATGCCTCTGCATGGGTTGAATGCCCTTTCCAGGAACCCCGGTTATCACCCCTCTTTTTGGTCCTTTTGGCCAGGTTCCCTGCATCTGGGGGAAGGCAGTGAGTGGCTGCTGTTTCCCCTGCTTCCATTCCTGCCTTCCTCTTCAAGTCTTCAAAAACCAAGGCTCGTAGGTTCTCTGAGCTGCCCAGGTCTACCAAATACTTTCTGGGCTCCATCCTTAGAGATCTGTTCCTCCTTTTAGTTCTCGCTCTATCTCTTCCTATCCTTGTTCCTAGGCTTTCCTGGCCCTCCTTTCACTCTGATTCAGCTTGTGTTAGTGACTCTCTAGCCTGCTTTCTGGACAACTACACTAGAAAGTTCCCTCACCTTGTCACAGCTCCAGGCCCCCTGGCCTTGGCCGTACTGATCAGCATGCTCCAGATGTTGGCAAGTCTCAGCTGGGTTCTGCCTTATAAATAAACAGTCTTAAAAAGTTGAGGCTTTTTGCTTTACCAGAGACACTGCCTCATTTCCCACCTCAGTCTCAGATTCCACTGAGGATACAGCTGCTGTGAGAGAAGGCTGTGGAGCTGGGTCCTACAACTGGGATGTCCTTAAATAACAAAGTGCCTTTCAGACTCTCAGAGGTGGATTGGACCTTAGAGATCTCCTAGTCCAGTGGCTCCCAAAGGAGATGGGAAGGATTAACAGAGTCAAAACCTGCCAGTGATAGGAAATGAATGGTGGACCCAAGCAGCTGTAACTTACTGGGCAGATTGACTATGAAAATGGCTCCAAGCTTGGCTGATCATCCGGACCACAGAGGAGCTGAACAGGCACGTTTCTGCTGGGCACATGCTTCGCTTCTCTACTGGGTTTCTCTAAAATGTTAATTTAACTTCTTGAAACTCTTTGTTCAGCTGTTCTTGTGAAATTGTCTATCCTCCCTACTACTCCTTCAGTGGTTTTCTCCTTCCTCCTCATTGTATTACTGAGATTCTCTGCTTTCCCACCCACCAATCTGAGTCCCACACAAATACCGCAAAATAGCATGGACATTTCATCACTTTATATTTACCATGTGTGTTCATAGATATTCTCATATTCTCTTCATACCCATTCTCATTCATGCTATCGCCTAAAGAAAACACCATCCTGATCAGTTCTCCTTCTATCCTGTGCCTAGTTGGCCTACATAGACACGTCTGAACATATGCACATGTAACAGGAAGTTTAATACCACTCTTGCTGAGGTCTGCTGGTTGCAGTGAATTCCCAAAGGTAGAAAACAATACAATGGCTGTCATGCTGCCCACATCTTAACGGGCGTTAGACCTCATGCAGGACACCTTACGAGATTAAGATACCAGTGTTTCCAAAGTTAGTCTGTTGCCCACCTCCGTCCTATGAAAGAGAAGGCCTTAGAGAACCAAAGAGAAGACCATTCCCGTGGAGAGACTGTTGATGCTTTGTCCTCCTCTTAAGTCAGCAGGGGTTGCTAGAGATTACTCAGAGAGCTGGGCATGTCTCTGGGGCATATTGGGAATTAGCATGTAATACATGCCTGAAAAATATCAAGGCACAAAGCTTGAGGTGGCAGAGGGGAGAGAGAGCATGAAGGAGAGGAAACTGGCCTGGAAGTAGTGTGCACTTGAACTATAGAGCGATGATATTTCCTGGTGGGCCAAATGTGTGACATGCTGGAAGGAGATGACCTGGAGCCATCTTCAAAGGGACCTGGCCCATGAGCACTCCCGGGAGGATGAACTGACCCAGCAGAAGGGTGGACACTTGAGGCTGAGAGCCTGAGTGTTGGAGGCTTAAGCTGCCATTGGGAGGTGCCATCACCTGATCCACTGGAACAGTATTGGGAGGTTCTAGTGGGGAATCTCAGAGAAACCATGGAAGAAACTTTGAGTGAAGAGTCAGCTTTGAAATTCTGCCAAGGCCAGAGACCACTGACGTTACAGCACCTAGAAACTGTTCCTTTTCCCTAATCCCTTTCCCCAATCCCTTTCCCCATGCTCGCCAGGGCCAGAAATAGCAGCCAGCAAGTGGTGGAGTGGAGGAGAGAAGCAGCCGTCTTGTCCCACCCCTCCCACTTCCTGCACTACAGGTAGTAGACCTAGGGCAGGAGCAAAGCTCTAGATGGAGGTAATTATTATACGGGACTGGACATGATCACCATGAAAAGAAATCTGTTCTTGTGATTAAACGGACCAGGAAGATCTTAAGACCTGTCGAAGATTTCCCCCAAGGTAAAAACTAGGCCATAGAGCAAAGGGACACGCAGGAGTTGAGTCCCTCTCATTCAATACAATGAGTGCACATATTGGCCCACAGACAAAGACAATAGTTGAGCAGCTAAGGGTATATCAAAACATTACTTGACCTACAGTAAAAATAATTGGGAAGGATGTGTGCCTTGTATTTTGACTTGGCCTTTCCCGCTGCGATGTTCTTATGTCTGGAGGTTGGGCTCACAGAGCGGTGAATCCTTATTTTCTTCCAGGTACCTGTTTTCTGTTAGGTACCCTGCCTCTTGATGAAGTGGGGTGGGCAGGAGATGACCTGGTTATGGGTTTATGATCCAAACCACTAGGCTTTCTATAGAGTATTGAATAGCATGCTTTTCTGCTCAGTTATACCTTTTGTATAAAAATAGAAATCTTTAATAAAACCAGATCAGCATAAACTAGTATTAGCAGAACATAAGTTACTGTTTCAAATGGTGAATCCTCTATTTCTATAAAGAAATAGGAATATCTAGATATTTTGTTTCTAATCCAGAGGCTCGTATGTGCATAAGAATCATCTTAGGACTTGTTAAAATGCAGATCCCAGGCCTTGTCCTCAGAGATTCTGGTTCAGTAGACCTGGGGCAGGGCTAGAGAATCTGCATTTTTCTAAGCACTCCTAGTGACTCTGATGCCTGTCGCGTCAGAGAGATCGTCATATTTATTAGCCATCACATTGTCACTCATTGCTAATGTAACCTTTTGTTTTTCCCTTGACTTGAGTGGAACTAGTTTACCCCGAATCTTTTAATTTAAAGTTATAACATTTTGGAAGGCCTAGGCTTTGGCAATTTTACCAGATATATAACCTACTAACATTTCTCTCCTATGGAAAACTAGTAAACTGGTTCTGATCACATGCCTTCTAGTTTGCTACAACAATACGTATTTGTGCTTTCTGTGGCTCCTTTTCTTCGGATGACAGAAACAAACAAAATGCCCAGTTAAACTGCAGATTCCCAGTGGTTTTCCCATCAGAACCATTGCTCCAGTCAGTAACAAACAACATGCACTAAACAGTTTCTGAAGCCGTGATCACACACTTGGGATTAGATACAAGTGATTCTGAGACATCTGCTTTAAGAGCTTGGGGTTTAACATCTAAGCTCGCCCAGTCCATTTAATTGGAATTTAACAAGATTTTTAAATAGATATGGTAATTTTTTCACACGCCCAGAGATAATCAGATAGAAACAGGAGTGACTAGAATAGTAAAAATCAGGAGGGAAGAAATCCACCTAGTCGAGGATTTAATCAGAGGCTTCAGTCAATGACCTTTCAGGTCTTTTTCTTCTAAGATTCTGCCATTTGTTTTTCTCTATTAAATTTCTTCTTGGCTTTGGCCCATCATTCCAGCCTGTTGAGAACATTTAGAGTCTTGGTTTTGTCTCCTATCATATTAGCTATTCCCCCAACTTTGATTCATCATCCAATTTTATTCACATGCCTATGAAGAGGTTCTTTCAAGTTGGTGATAAAACCTGGACCAGGATGGAAGCATAACATTACTGCAGTGCAATCAGACTCATTCCACAAGCAACACATACATTGCCCGAGCTTGCACGTGGAACCTCAATATACACCTATAATCGCACAAAAAAAGAGGGCAGAAAGGTAGTAAATGCATTACCTATAGATTATAAGAGACACATAGGTGGGAGTTAGGGTTAGCATAAGGGGCAGTGGGAGGTGGCAGGGCAGGATTGAAAGAAGTCTGAAGGCCGGGGGGGACACTCATCACAATCATGAGCAATAGCGACAGCCGCCTTTATTTAACATTGACTGTGCATCAGTCCCTGTGCTAGCAGTGTGTCTGCGTTATCTTATTTAATCCTCACAACCCCTTATAGGGAAGAACTAGTGGCTGCCAGCGTGTGCTCTGAGGCCAAATGGCTTGGATTTGAATCTTGACTCTAGCACTTGTGGCCTTGGTAGTGTTACTTATCTGCTTGAAGATCCCCATGGGCTTGTGGAACTAGGTAGGGAACTCCAGCTGCTGTAACAGATAGAGTGCTTAAGATAATACAGGTTTATTTCACACATGTAAGAGTCCAAGTGGGTGTACAATGGGCGGCCTTCCACGTGGAAATTTAGGGACCCATGTTCCTTCCATTTTGTGATTCTGCTAACTCCTAGGTAGAGAGAGATGATCTGAGGATGGGCTGGGTGAGAGAGGGAGGGGTTATGGACCAGACCTAGAAGCAATGCAAGGCAGGCTGAGAAATGGTATCTGTGCATCCAAGAGGAAAAAGAAATGAATTTGGTCTCTTCCGTAGTTGTGAGGATTAAATGCAAATTCCTTGGATTTGTGCCTGGCACACAGTAAGTGGTCAATAAATGACGGAGATTATTGCCATTTCTATTGCACTAGCTCTGGCTGCATTCATTATGTGTCTTCCTTAACAGTTATCTTAATCTTCCTTGCAGTTGTCTTAATCTTTCACTTCAAAGTCCCCTCAGATTTAGCCTGACCTTGGATTTGTGATGCTTTGGGGTTTCCCTCAGTAACTCTTGGGAACCTTCAGGCATTAAGGCTGGTTCTGTTCCGTGGACACCAACACCAGCATCTTCTCTGATCTCATTGGTCACTATAACACCAGTGGGATATGAGGGTGAGGACAGGAAAGGGAGAGGCCATGTGGGTCTGGACTGCTTCCTGGAGCACCCCCCAGGCCTGCAGAGCAGAGCAGCTCCTACATTCCCAATATGCTATTCAGTATGGCTAAGGAGGCCTTTGCAAAGACTTTTGCATGAAAGCCTATGATTTAAAGTTTGTCTCTGTGCAATCATTTAATCACTAATTGAGCAAGCAACTCAATCTTGCCACCCCCTACCCTCAAAAAACCCATACAGATAGTCTGAATAAAATGTTGGAAGGGGGATGAGGTACAGAACATTTGAATATGGTAGTGTAGGTTTTTATTTTCTGTCTCGATAAAATATTTGCAATTCTTACACCCGGGAACAAATTGAACTGTGACTTTGTCCTGCAGTTTATGTAGTGAATATAATAAACTTTGAAAAGTCTATCACACTTTTGTTAGTATAACATAATGTTTAGGATCAAACAGGTCTACATTTGAATTCCAGCCCTGTTCCTTGTAGCCTTGTGACTGTGCGTAAGTTACTTCATTACTGCAAGCCTCAGTGTCTTCATCTGGTAATAGTACTTGTATCACAGAGTGGTTTTTTTTTGTGTGTGTGTGTGAGGAAGATCAGCCCTGAGCTAACATCCGTGCTAATCCTCCTCTTTTTGCTAAGGCAGACTGGCCCTGAGCTAACATCTATTGCCAATCCTCCTCCTTTGTTTTTCTTCCCCAAAGCCCCAGTAGATAGTTGTATGTCATAGTTGCACATCCTTCCAGTTGCTGCAGGTGGGACGCGGCCTCAGCATGGCCGGAGAAGCGGTGCGTTGGTGCGCGCCTGGGATCTGAACCCAGGCCGCCAGTAGCAGAGTGCGCACACTTAACCACTAAGCCACCAGGCCGGCCTTTTTGTTGGTGAGGAAGATCAGCCCTGAGCTAACATCCATGCCAATCCTCTTTTTTTTTTTTTTTTTTTGCTGAGGAAGACTGGTCCTGAGCTAACATCCATGCCAATCTTCCTCCACTTTATGTGGGACACTGCCACAGCATGGCCTGACAAGCAGTGCATCGGTGTGCGCCCGGGATCTGAACCCGGGCCACCAGCAACAGAGCGCATGCACTTAACCGCTATGCCACAGGGCCGGCCCCCCAAAGAGTGGTTTTGTAGAGCACCTGGCAATAGTAAACTCAGTAAATGGTAGTGATTTTTGTTATAACGATGATCACAAAAGAACACGTTTCCTTCTCTGTAGCCTTGAGGGATAGGCACATGTGCTCCTTCCCCCTCAAACCATGAAGACCCTACCTGGAGTTCTGAAGAATGTTATCTGAAAGTCACCTGTGGCATTCTAGCTCTACATTTTTCCTTCGTGGAGTCATATATCTATCCATATTATCTTCTTTGCACGTATAAGTGAGAGGTACCCAAAAGAGCTAATGTTATTGTCTAAGCAGTTGGCCTTTCTAAAAGCTGAGGGCTTCAAAAGGTAGTTGTTTACCAGGTAAGGGGTGCTGATGATGAGGAGGCTCCTGGGACAAAGACTGGGTGAGGCTGGGGGTAGAGAGTCCTAATGCTGTTCAAGTCTCACTGGATCCATTTGTTAATCTTTGTGATGGTTCTGTTTATCAAGGAGTTCTCCACTTAGCTTCAAAGATCCCTCTGAGGAGCTGATGACAGTCACGGGCTCTTGTTCTAGAAAAATGCATTTAGAGCCACATGCACAAATGTTTGCAATCAGTTTCAGTGGGTTCAAGATCCCTTCCCTGTGGCTAGCCCATCTGGGGATCTCAGGTTAAGACAAAATCCTCACACAGTCCATTTGTTTTCTTATATGCATGAAAACAGCAGCCTGAGGCTAAGGAGGGCTATGGCACCATCCCACGAAGGCCTAGTGGAGGCTGCACTTGATAGGCATGCCATTGGAGGCAGGGAGGCCAATTAGACCCTTCCAAGAAAAGATGAATCTGACTTGAGGTAGCAGCAGAGAGGAGAGAAAGGAGGGGACCCACTCAGCTGAGTGAGTAAAAGAGGACTCTGTCACCCCAGTTGTTGGGTGGTGGTGAGGGAGAGGGAGGGTTCCAAGGATGACTCCTAGCCTTCCAGCTTAGATGACGAGCTGATGCCATTCATTGAGATAGGGAATAGGAGAAGGAAAGGATGACGATAGCTTTAGTTCCGAAAATGGTGAATTTGGCATGCCTGTGGAGTATCTAGTGAGGATAGCCCATAGGTGGTTAAATCTGCATTAACAGCTCAGGAGAGAGCTACAGACAGAGATATTGGAGTCAACATGATATCAGTGGTGATTGAATCTATGTGACTAGATGAGAAGACAAACAAAGAATGCATAGTGTGAGAGGACATGCGGGCAGAGGTCAGTCCTGAGCACACCAGCGTGGAAGGCAGTGTCTCCCTAACCTCAGGCATTTGCGTACTCCAGGCGTGGGTCACCTGTACTATGAGTTTCTTAGGCTTTTTCTCAGTTCAACTCAACTTCATTTAATTTTTATGAGATTATTTAGAGGGAAAATGTATTACCACTATAATAAATGAGAAAGTGGTGTCACTTGCTAACAATAGAAAGAACTCCTAAATATAACTATCAATGGAAATAAACCAACACCTGTTTCTATATTCTAGCTGGTGACTACTGGCCAGAGAAGGCTCTAAGTCTGCTTTCCTTTTTTTTAGAAAAGGAAGATGAGCAAGCATTAGAAAGGTGTTAAAGACATACAAATTCCAAACTGAGACTTTCTCTTTTTTTAAATCAGAAGAATTTAAAGAGAATTAAAGACAGAATCAACTTTCTCACTATGCAACTCACATTTTATCTAGTGATGAGGCAGGGCTCAAATCCAGGGACATTTTACACAGTGTGCACAGCCCTGATTGTGGCCTTCTACCATCTAAAATTATCCCTTTTGCCACCAGTGGTATGAATTCCTCACTTTGGGAAAGCCAGGGGAGATGCAGTCATGGCCTCTGGGGGTGGGGAGGTCCAGGAAGGGAGTGCTCAGAGTCAGAGGCTGCAGAGAGGCCAGGCCAAGTCAGGACCAAAAAGCTCCCTCTGGACTTGGCAAGGAGGGATCCCTGGAGTCTTTGGCAGAGATTTAATGGCATGGTGATTTAAGGGATTTAACGGCACCGTGAGGGGTGAAAGGCCGTTGAAGAATGAAGCCGTTGAAGACTGATGGGAGGTGACACCATGGAAAACAGCATCGAGGAGCTTGGCCGTGATGGGAAGCAAAGAGTTAAGGTGCCACTTGAGATTCAAGGAGATGTTGTAAAACATGGAGGACATTTGAACATGCTTTGAGATGTTGGGGAAGGAGATGGATGCTATAAGTACTGGAGAGAGGTGATGAGAGATGGAACAAGGTCCCAGTTTGGGAGAAAACAAGAAGGGTTCAGATCAAGAGCACAGGCGGAGCGACTAACCCAGAATAGGAAAAGGGTCATCTTTTCTTAGTTTGAGGGTAGGAGGTGAGGACACATGCAAGCCCAGGTAATTGCCTGGGTGTAGGAGTACAAAGTGGAGGGAGTTTGTGTTTGGAGCCTGATTTTCTCTGTAAGTAGAGGGTGAGGTTATTTTGTTTCCTTCTTTTTTTTTTTTTTAATTTTTTTAATTAATTAATTAATTAATTTATTTATTCCTCCAAAGCCCCAGTAGATAGTCATACGTCATAGTTGCACAGCCTTCTAGTTGCTGTATGTGGGACACGGCCTCAGCATGGCTGGAGAAGTGGTGCATCGGTGCACGCCTGGGATCCGAACCCGGGCCGCCAGCAGCGGAGCGCGCGCACTTAACCGCTAAGCCACGGGGCCGGCCCTATTTTGTTTTCTTCTAAATGCAAATTCTGATCTAGAAGCCCCAGTCAATTCTTCTGCCATGCAAGCAGCAGGATACAGGTGCTTTCAGACAACAAACTATAGGAGCTGTCTTTTCATTCTTTCTCCTTCCTCTATTTTCATCATGGGTCAAAGGCATACAGACTTACCTCATTGAGATCAGTATGGTTATTTACTTTATTTTCAAGGCTGCCTTTTCTCAATGTAATAGAATTTCCAGTTGAGCTTATTCTTTCCTTCACTTACAAGCCTGAGGTCTTTTCACTTCATCCTGTCCTTGGCAAGAATCCTTGGAGAGTAGCCTGGGACATACCTAGTGGTAAGCCACCTGCTCTGGGTTGAGGGTGGATCTATTCTTGTCATAGGCTTTGTGATCTGGACAAAGGAATTGAGTATGTGCCTGTCAAATTGTCAGGCAATACTAAATTTGGCGGGCCAGCTGAATTCTAGCAGAAAATCATGCAAAATAACGTTTAGCAATTGGGGAAAAATTGGCCCACAGGCAAGACAATTGGATGAAATTCAGTAGGACTGCATGGCCATAGAATTCTAACTCTCGGACTGCAACTAGCTATGTGACCTTGTAGTACAGGGACCAGTCCTCAGATATAAGACGGAGTTGTACCACACCAAATAGTTTTGGAGCCAAAGGGCCCTTTGAGAAGAAGCCATCCCCCCATTTTACAAGCATCAGGAAAAAAATGTTTCTTCCAACTTTAAGAGGTTATGGTTCTTGAAGTTCACGTCCTCTGAGCTTTCCTGATCCCCTCAATCAGAATTCCCTGCACCTGCCCCTCAGTCCCTCAGGGCCATGCTCATCACTCTGTAGCACTTCCTCCATATGCCTCATGTCCTTTACCTTTCTGATCCCCCATCTAGATTATCAGCACCTTGACAATAGGTCTGTGCTTTGTGTATCTCTGCATTTTCAAGGTCTGTTATAGTGCCTGGCACATGATTAATGATTAATGGTATTTTGGTTGAATAGTAATAAAAAGAAACTAGTCCACATTTTTTCATGTCTTATGGTTATCATAAGACATGAAATATCATATATTCTCCCTCTAGACGCTCTCCTCTATTCACAGCCTAATTCAGTGACTCTCTTAAAATTGTGAAGGTCAAAAATTGAACACAGTTCACCAGATCTTTGACCAGCACAAAATATACTGAGAAAAAAATACCTTGTGCCTGGACATTTTACTTCTGGTAAGAGAAACTGAAGATTGCATTGGCTTATTTTTAAAGCTACGTCACATTAAGCTTGTGGTCAACTGAAATACTAAGATGTTTGCACTTGGATTTCTGCCAAGCTGTGTCTCTCCCATTCTGTGTAGGTGCAATTGATCTTGAACCCAAAATGTAGGACTTTATATTTTTTTGTTTCAGCTCAAGGTTAAATTCAATCAAGATTGCTTTGAATTTGATGCTGTCAGCGACTACATTAGCATCCCTCCTGGCTTCAGGTCACTGGCAAATTTAAAGTGCATATCTTTTCTGTTTTTATTCCACTTTCTGACAACGATGTTGAAAGGATTGGTACTAGGACAAAAGCTCCAAGTGTGGAAAGTAACCACCCTTTTCTGTGTTAAACCAGCACCACTCATAAAATTTGTGGATAATCAACCATAAGCTGAAAATGCACTCCAAAATACAGCCAGACATCTCTTATTTCTCAATGTTATCCACAAAGATCTTATAGGTGACATTTTAAAAAGATTTTATAATGTACATATTTACTTTATCTACAGTAGCCCCTCAAATTTGTCAGCCAAGTAATCCAGTAAAATATAAATAAAACAAGGCTTGTATGGTACAACTTCTTAGAACGCATATGCTGACCCTGGTGCCAATGGCACTCTTTTCTAAGTTCTCACAATCCTCCTCCCCTTCTAAATAAATCTAATTTAGACTATAGCCTGGCATTGATATTCAGCCAATTTTCCATGGTTGGGATCCCATCTGATGGTATATACAGTCTTATTTATCTCTTTCATGATTCCTCAAAAATTATCCGCTCTGGCTATGAGATCATAGTACAAGGTCTTTATGCATATCGCAGAACAAAGTTATTTACACTTGAAAACAAACTTTGTGGAGAGTGGCCTTAATAAACACCTGGAGAGCTATTCTGGACTCTTAAGTGGCAAGAGTCTACAGTCAAAGAGATTGATTAGTATTTCTTCTGATTTTTTCCCAATTCTGCAAGATGAGGCAATGGACCAGGCCTTTGTCTCTGAACATCTTCAACTATTAAACACAGCTACCTGGTGAGAAGCTGTTCACCCTCATCTCAGGATGTGTTATATCTTTCCCTCGGTTGATATGAAGAATCTATACATGTTGGTACTCTTCTGATCTTTTGATGCTGAACATGTAAAGGCCCTGAATGATACCCACAGTACCAAGAGTCCAAGCTGACTGTCCTAGGATGCCAAGAACTTGGAAGAAAACCTGCTAGGAAAAACAGGTCAGAGTTAGAGATGAAGGTCAAGCTCACTCCTTCTCTGATGATACCACAGGTTGCTTTCATGAGTAGAAGGTGCCAAAACCAAGAGGTAACAGGAAAACGTCCTGATGGGAGAAGAAGTTTTCCTCTTACTCCTATCCTCCTTGTTCAGAATGTAAGCTTTGGCTCTAGGTGGGTGATGTCCATGTTCTGGGTTCCATAATATGTCAAAAATAATGAGATCAAGAAAATATCCTAAGATTTAGAGCACTAGGCTAGGTTTTGCCTTTCCAATCTGACTTTGGGACTCCAAAAAACCATAAGCCTTCAAAAAGGGACAAGTAACAAACTTGTTTCATGGTAGAGTATTAAAGTTCGAGTCTTTAAAAGGCAGCTCAGAGATAAAGTAGTCAAATTGCCTCCTTTAATAGATAAGGAAGCTGAAGTCCAGAGAGGTTCAGTGACTTGCCCAAGGTCACGCAGTCACCAAAGCATGGAGCCGACTCTTGACCCCAGGGCTTTGCAGTTCAGAGCTCCCATGACTGTAACGTGCTGCTGCTCCTTTGGCATGAGTTGTAGTTTCTCTGTTGCCCTTTATTTCTGCTCTTTCCAATTCAAAGATATTTTTTTTTTCCTAGACAATAGTGAAAGAGAACAGAGTTTGAATAGTTTTGGCTTCTGCTAATATCATGCCACATTTTCTAAGAGTGGGAATATGGAAGGTGGTAGATTTAGAGACAGAGAAGCCAGTAATGGAAAAGCAGGGTTGGCGAGGACTGATTAGGCACAGGTGTAACACAAAGAGACGAGGGAGGTCACGGTTGACCACAGAGGGAGGGATGCAGCAATGGAGCGCTGTTGCTGAAAAGCCAGAGTGATGCTGGGATATATTTATAGAAGGATGACATGCAAAGCCCAGGAAGCAATCATTAGGCTATGATCTACATTAGTCAGATCTCTATTGAAGACGATGCCCAGTTTGTCACACTTTGAAATGTGAGAGCCCAGAGTGGGGAACAAAGTGACAGGAAATCATTACTTAGAGTGAAAGTTAAGGAATCCGGATTGCTGAAGGCAACCTTTTCGTGGATTCCACCCACTGTCTGAGTACTTGTGCAGGTAGGAGGAAAGAGGGGGGAAGGGATGAGGAATCATCTCAGCCAGCAATTTCACTCCAACCCACTGGCATCTCAGCATAGAATTTTAGAAGCCAATTCTGTCTCCTCTCCTTCCAGTCGAGGTTAAGATCCCCTGCCTGAGGTCTCTCTCTGCAAAGACTCGCAGGCCTAGCATAATCAATTCTTATTGATGGAGGATGGCTTCCCTGCCTGGGCAGGGTCCTTACTCAGGAAGGTACCACCTCCACATGCTGGATACAGGGACTTCAAGAGCCTAGTGGCTGAGCAGACTCAGGCTTGTGGCTGGAAGCCCACACTGACCACAGCAGCCTGTGGCCTCCGCCTGATTTCTGAACTTGTTTTTAGCCTGTACATGAAAGATTTTCTCACTAGGTCTTCAGCAAGTCCCAGTGGGAGTCCACACCACTCCTACTTTACCTCCACACTTGAATTGCTTTAGATAACAGCCCATTGAGCGTGATGGAACAGACAGGGCAACCTCAGAGACTCAATGTTGACTTCCAGAAGTTAAAAACCTAGGATTCTTCTGATTTTAGGTATATCTTATGCAGTAATTTCATATTTTGGAGAAAGGTGGTGATGACTTTAAAACAATTCTTCCCTATCATGTCTTCTTTGCCCTTCTACAGAGATTTTAAGCTTCATTTAATCTCTCTTGAAAAGAAAAAAAGACACATAAAGGAGAAAGAGCCTCATAGGATCACATACTACATTATTATAGGCCAAAGACTGCAAGCGGAGAAATCCTAGTGCTGGCTTTCCCCATCGTGCCCCCAAAAAAATCCCTGGAAAAAAATAATAAGAGGACACTGCATCTCCACTGCAGAGGGAGACCCCAAGAAGCCAAGTCTCCATTGGCTGACCCTGGGGGCCAGATGGTCCTTGCTTCTCCAGAGGAGCATGGGGTCTGCTTGCTCTGTCTGGTCCCAGAGCTTAGGCTGTTTTAGTGAGCACTCTGGGGCACACAGAGCCAAGGAAGTGGGGAACGTGGCAGAGAGGAGCCTAGTCTGCAAGCACATGCCACCGGAATTGCAGGAGATCAAGTGTGTCAACATAAAGAGTGGTCAGGGGCACAGGCTTTGCAGTCAGACAGACCTGGGATTGAATATCAGCTCTGTCAATTCCTTTCCCAGCCCAGAGTGAGCCTCAACTTGTTCAATGACAAACCCACACACCTTCCAGAAACCGCTAGTCTCCTATAGGACCAAACCATATGTTTGGTGTTTTTCACTTAATGCTTTATCTTGAACATCTTTCTCTACCAGCACGCTGAGACTGACCTTCATTGTTTTAACGGCTGTATGGTATTCCTCTATATGGCCGTATTCACTTTGGCCGTTTCCCAAGAAAGAACGTCAATTTGTTTTTTGCTATAGCAAACAATGGTGCAACTAATGTCCTTGTACAAATATCTGTACAGAATATAGCTGTAGGAAAATCCCCAGAAAGGGAAGAGCTGCAAGTGCCTGTACAATTTTAAGATTATCAAATTGGCCTCTAGAGAGCCTCCATCGATTTACATGCTCACCAGCAGCGCCCAAGGAGGCCTCTTTCTGAGAAGGCACTATGAAGGTGGAGGAAGGAACCGAAACCTCCTTTTGTTATTCTTTGACTCTCCAACAAAGCGTTGTTGGTGC
Source organism: Diceros bicornis minor (assembly GCF_020826845.1). Taxonomy (NCBI): domain Eukaryota; kingdom Metazoa; phylum Chordata; class Mammalia; order Perissodactyla; family Rhinocerotidae; genus Diceros; species Diceros bicornis. The sequence continues at coordinate 88,757,515 of NC_080742.1, read as the reverse complement.
TATTTTGGGGGTCTTTGGGTGCTGACTCCACCGAAGATGAGAGCACAGTTGTGCTTTTCGCAGAGGGGACATCTGTCAGAATCCGGGTTTATTTTTGGCAACTCAGTGGCATGCTCCCTGCATTTCCAGGGGATTCTTGGCTTCCCTCAACAGTGACCCATTTGTGGATGAATATTTTGCTGTTCTCTCAACTCTGAGGTCTGTTCTGCAAACTATTTTGAGATTTGATATGTTATTTCCCAGCAAAACTGTGGATGCAAACCCAGAAATTAGGATCTTATACTCTGTTATTTGTCTGAGAAGGGTAAATGGGTAAAACATGTTTTTAATTTTTATTATTTAATTTTTAAGCTTTTATTATGGGAAATCACACAAGTATACAAAAATAGACAAAATAGTGTGGTGAACCCCTACATACCTGCCACCCAGATTCAGTGATCAATTCATGACTCATCTGGTTTGTCTGTACCCCTACCACTTCCCCACTGCCTATGTTATTTTGAAGCAAATCTCAGACATCTTATCATTTTATCCATAACTGCTTCAGTGTCTACCTCTAAAATGTAAGGTCTTTTTAAAAAAACATATTCACATTAAATTAACAATAATTTTTGAATATACGCAATCTAGTCAGAGTTAAAATTTCCAGGGGCTGGCCCAGTGGCGTAGTGGTTAAGTTTGCGTGCTCTGGCTCTATGGCCCAGGGTTTGCAGTTTTGGATGCTGGGGGCGTGCCTACACACCGCTCATCAAGCCATGCTGTGGCAGTGTCCCATATACAAAAAAAATAGAGGAAGATTGCTACAGATGTTAGCTCAGGGACAATCTTCCTCGTGAAAAATAAAAATTCCAATTGCCTCATAAAATGACTTAAAGGTGATTTTTAAAGGGTAGAAAAGCAAAAATTCAGGGCCAGAAGTTCAAGTATCAGAATTGTCCCTCTCGCCTTGGGTGACTTTAGATAATTCATTGAATCCCCTTTGCTTTTGTTTCTTAGAATTTGGGGGCTGGAAAAGACCAATGAATCTAAGTACTTTCACATGATGCTGATGATTAGAGGAAAGGAACCGGAAAAAGTCCCCATTGCAATAACTGAAACTAGAGTCAAGTCCTAATTTCTATATAATAATGACCAGATCAATAAATGTCCACTAAATTCAATGAAAGTGACAAAATCTGTCCACTCTTATCCCCGTGAAAGAGATATGTTAGGGTCAAGGGATCCTTATCTTTTCCTCTTGGTAGACAAGTGCTTTTCAAAATGAAGTAGATATATGAGCTGCTTTCATTTTAAAGCACATAATCTTAATATAGTATTTGTTTAAAACCCACAGATACTCCTTTAAAATATCCTCATGTTAGGAGGCTGGAAATAGGGCAGGCGGAAAGGAAGGAGAGATTTGTCAATGATTCTGGAAGTCAAGCAATGCCATTGGTAGCTCTATTATCAAATGAGATAATGTAGGCATATATAAATTCTAAGGCGCCATAAAATCGTTATTAGAAAAATGAGGGTGGCCAGATGGTCCTAAATCACTCCTAGTGTTTTCCCCTCTGAATTTCTATTAGCGGCAATCAGACTTTGCTTCTAAAGAAAAAAAAAGTATTCTCTATACAATCTAGAAGACAAGGAGAAGGGGAAATAGTCAAATAAAGACATATGTTGACAGGAAATTGAAAGTATTGCTAAAAACTGTTGAAAATCTTTTTTAAAAAGACCACCGCAAATACCTTTTCCTTGCTCTGTGTATGGGGGGGGCAGGGAGGCGATGGAGCTGGTAGTGGAAAGAGGGGGAGGGAGAGAATGAACAAAAGAAGAATCTGCCTTTCTCATTGTGGTTTGGTGAAGATGGAATGGAGAACACACATCCCCAAGCAGGTGGGTCGCAGCTGCCACGAAAGCTGTGTGTCTCTACCTTCTCAATGAGTGGGATCCTTCAGCAGAAAACAGCTTGGGAAGGATGAGGGGTGGGCACCTGTTCTCTCTTTTGAAGACGACAGTGCTCAGGGGTTGCAGAGGCTGGATTTCTGCCATTCGAATGTCTGCAGGGCACAGTCTCTGTCCTTCCTCTGAACACAGTGCCCACACATGGAGATGTGATGCCTTCTTCCCCTAAACGTACAGAGGACTCGAACAAGCCACTGCCCTGTTCAAAGAGCAGAGGTGAGGAGTCTGCTGCTTCCTGAGGTTGGGGAGGGAGAGAGAGATTGCACAGAAGGAAGTTGGGCTGGGGTCTCCACATAGGCAACTTGGGAGAATTCACGTGGATTCCGTGCGTAGGTGCAGAACTACTGTCCTCAGCTGGCCGTGACTGGTCAGACCAATAAGATGGAGATTCACAATTACCTTGGCAACCAGATAACAGACAAAGCTGTTACTTGGCAATTTCCACAGACTCTCCCTCCTCTCCCCGGCCCCTCACTGTTTCTCCCTCTGCAGCCTACATACAACACTTTCCCCCTTTAATACGCCTCCAAGATCACAAGACTCTGAGTGTGTGAGGAAATGAGGGAAAATGAGGAAACAGAGAGATCCAAGACGTGGGGAAGGAGAAAACATTTTTGAAGCACAGGTGGGAGGTCGCTGTTTGAATGACCGCCTCCCACTGGTGACGGGAGAGAGACGAATGGGGAACAGGGTCAGGGGAAGAGGAAGCGGGGGTGCTTAGCAGCAAAGCTAGAATATCAGGCAGGTTATTTGTGCATTGTTTCCAGAAACCATGAAAACTGAACAAGAGTAGAGAGGATCAGCAGAATTTATTCCCTTCCCCATTTTCGCTTCTGCGCCTCCCTCCCTTCTTTCCTCTCTCCCTTCTTGTCACAGAAACTTGCCTTGAGCGGCCTATGCCCACCTGGTTCCTATCCACGGGGTGCTGGCTCGTTTAGTCCATACACGTCATTGCGTGCCTGCTGTGTGTCTGGCATTGTGTCAGGCTCTGGGGCTGCAACGTCAGACAGACCGTCTCTGCCCTCAGGGATTTTACGTGTTAGCAGAGAAGATGGACAAAAAACAAGCCGGCAGACACACAAAATAATTGAAAATTAGAATAAAAGTGCATTGATGAGAAATAACCGACACAAAGCAAGGGCCTGAGGTTAAGACCGAGGGAAGGACTTACTTTTTGTTTGTTTGTTTTTATTTTTCAAATTTTCAGTTTGAAATATTTATAGGCAGAAGAGTTGAGTTCTTAAGTACACTTCACCAAGCTTCCCCTAATGCTCTTAACAGTTTGATTGAAGTATAATTGATATATAAAGAACTACATGTATTTAACGTGCACGATTTGATGGGTTTGGACAAATGCAAACATCTGTGACACCATCACCACGATCAAGATAACAGATGTCTCCAGCCCCTCCCCAAGTTTCCTTGTGTCCTTTCATTTGTGTGTGTGTGTGTGTGTGTGTGTGTGTGTTATGAACACTTAACACGAGATTTGGCCTCTGAACAAATTGATTTTGAAGTTCACAATTCCGTATCGTTAACTGTGGCACTTGGTCGTAGAGCAGATCTCTAGAACTTATTCATCCTGCATAATTGAAACTTTATACTCATTGAATAACAACTCGTCATTTCCCCCATCCTTCAGCCCTTCGCAACCACACCATTGTCTGCTTCTATGAGATTGATTATTGTAGATACCTCATACAAGTGGAATCATGCAGTACTTGTACTGTGACTGGCTTATTCATTTAACGTAACGTCCTCAAGGCCCATCCACGCTGTTGCAAATGGCAGGAGTTCCTTCTTTTTTTAAGACTGAATAACATTCCTTTGTATGTATATACCACATTTTTTAATCCATGCATCCATCGATGGACACTTGGGTTGTTTCTGTATCTTGGCTATTCTGAATAGTGCTGCAATGAACATGGGAGTGCAGATACTAAAACTTAGGGGATGCAGCAAAAGCAGTACTAAGAGGAAAGCTTACTTTTGATTAGGTGGTCAGGGAAGGCCCTTCTGAAGAAGTGTTATGTAAGCCAAGACCTGAAGCCTTGGTATTGCACCACTGGGCCACTGTGAATGTTGTCCAGGTTCTGCACTGCACAAGCCTAGACGCTACTATTTACATTACAGTCTATTTTGTACAAAAATATGCAGAAACCCTGAGACTACATCCAACCCCAGTTGTTCTTCTTGACTGCTTTTTCTCATCTCCTAGCTAGGTATTCAGGCTTACTTCTGGTCTACTGGTGGGACTCAGCAGTGTGTGTGTGTGTGTGTGTGTGTGTGTGTGTGTGTGTGTGTTTGTGTATGTGGAGAGAGAGAGAGAGGGAGCGAGAGAGATTAGGGGGAGGAAGGGAAGAGAAATGAAGGACATAAAAGGCCAAAATAGAATATTCTGTACATAATGCTTCAAAAGGCTAACAACAGGAAAAGCAACACTTTAAGTTCTGATAGTTCTAATAAAAAAATCCATTGAACTATGGAGCAGAAGCCAACCAGCAGCTTCTATGGGCAGAAACACTGTGCTAATTATTAAGGGATAAAACAGGGGGCAAAATTAAAAGCAGAGCTTCACTGTCATGCACTTGAAGGCAGTAAAACTGAGACAGGTTTCCAGATCGAGTCTGGAGATGATGCTTGAAGTCTGGCCTCATGTCAAGCCAACAGAAGGATGCAGCTTCAGTGCAAGGGAGGGCGTGCTCCTGATTTTCATGAGCTGGTATAACACTCGTGCTGCAAAACCAGCATGCTTGCTATGATTTTAACAAATAACAGCTAGTAAGGAAATATGTCAAAATGTTACTGGTGATCATCTTCTTCTGGTGGTGGGATACAGTGGATTCCCTCCAACTTCTTTTCTCCTCCTTCTTGATTTTTTTTTTTTTTTGCATTTTCCTTATTTTCTCCAATGAGAATAATGTTTTAAAGGTAAGAATCCTCTGGATTTTTTTAAGTTGCAGTTCTTAGTGAAGATAAGATGGCATATCAAAATGTTACCTCTAAAATGGCTAAAAGCCATTGCATATTTTAGTTTCGGAAAAGTCTTCAGTATCAGAGGAACTGGGTTATTCTAGAAGAAAATGCATATGCCAGGATATGCAATATCCAGTAAGATAAATCCACATTTGGCCTTCAAAATAGCTAAGGATAGATTTTATTTTTGCTTAGTCCTAATTTTAGTGTAGATGAAGCTCAATCCTTCAACATTTGAAAGTTATATTAAAAGGCAGACCTCTAGGGGCTGGAAACCAAATTCTCAAGCTTGAATAGCTAGAGTACTTTCTGAAGGCCATTTTGTTTTTACGACCATTTGGTTCAGAATTAATGAGAGCTACTTTGCATAGACATCATTTTATATTCTAAAGCCGTACCTTTTGGGGATTCTTCCACTCACCTTGTAGATGTAGATTATCAAAGTTGATTTTTTTTTGTTCCCGACCCATTACTATTCTAGTCTATGAACCTCAGAGATAATTATCTTTTAAGGCCTGCAATTTTAGAACATTTATCAGGTTATTAAAACCACCAGTTACGATGGTAAACACCCAAGGAATTTGGAGACTGTTGGAAGGATTAAGAAAACCAACTTGAAAGATTCCTTTGGGGGGAAGGGGCACATGGAACAGGAAAATCTTCTTTGTCCTGATTGAACCCTCATATTTTTACATCTTTTGAAATCTTTCCTTTTTCTCTTCTCAAGCAGGGATAATCCTTGTGAACAAGAAAAATTTTGTTATAAAATTTTGTAGAGGTCTTGATGTCCCCAAGTCTTTTGAACCACTAAAATGATTTGTGATTTTTGAAGTACACAACAATGAAATTACATTGTCGTAGATGGCGAGCCATATGTTCTAATAAAGACAGTGAAGACCTTTGTTGGCCTGGGACCCACAGTGCCAGATAGGTTAATGCCATTCAAAAATGTCTTTGAGAGCCCATCTCAGTGGTTTATTCTCGGGGCTGCAGGAAGCCAAAGGACTCCATTTTACTTGGTAGGTCCAACACTTACTAAAAAGTTGGGCTAAGGGGAGATGAAGGGTGAATAATGGCTCATCAATATCACAGCGTGGTTTACAGTTGTGTAAACAGCGTGGTGGAATAAAGTTGCATTGAATATTCAACTCGGAACAAACTCTGTTGCTCCTTCATTCTTCCTCCCTCTCCCTTGTGTTTCCTAAAGTCTGATCCAGGGACCACCGCGCCCGTATCCCTGGAATGCACATTGCTCCCACATCCTTATCTTCTCACCCTATTTAATATCACACCCCCTAGCACTTCCTTTCCCATTCCCATTCCCTGATTGATCGTTCTTGATCGTATTGATGATTGATAACTCGTCGCCATCTTGACTACCGCTTATTTTGTCATCAAAATGACACACCATGCTGTAAGCTCCCTCAGGGCAGAGATTTCTGTCTGTTTTGTTCATTGCTCTGTCCCCATGATCCAGGACTGTGCCTGACACAAAATCTGTGCTCAAAAGCAATCCCCTCCAATGATTCTGATGAACCTTAAAATTTGAGGAAAATGGTTACCACCTCTTTTGAAACTGATCTGCTGTGAATCTGCAGTAATTTTTCATTTTTATTGACTGTATTTATTCAAGCAGTTTTAAGTGTTTAATTTTAAAAGTTAGGTAAGTGGACTCTATACTAAGAACAATAAAATTAATTGGTTTTACTTATAAGTAAGATTGTTTCTTTCGTTGTTGTTTTTTGTTTTTCCTGAAAAACTAGTTCTTCAGTCTTTTATGGCACATTGAGAGAATTTAAAGCGCATTGTATAAGGGAGGAAAAGCTAAGGAGACCTCCCCCACGCCAAGGTAAACCCCCTCCAAACCTCAGTGACAAGAAGGGCGCTGAGGGCATATGGAAAACACTTCTCACCGTCATCTCCACCTCATTGGTGGGAGGTGGGGGGGTCCTGAGGCAAGGCTCTTTATCCAAGCCCCCAAACAATTGAGAGATGGAGGCACAGAGAAAACATAGAGGGGTCATCACAGTCCCAGCCCCTGGACAGGTAGAACTGTCGACATTATTGCTGTAGGGGCTGCAGCCTGGTCAGTGCTGTAACCCTGACATGGGAAGGGTCAGGCCCCAGCAAGTGATGCCAAGAGACGCTCATAGGGACAGACCTGCCCGTTACCTCCAGACAACTGGAACCAGCGTCAACGTCATAGTGACTCTCTGCAGAAAATTATTCTCTACTGCTACTCTTTATGATGCTCTGTTCTAAGATTTAGCCCCAGAGTCACACTTTCTGATTGGGTCTCAATGGCCAGTGGGACTTCGCACGGGCCATTTAAAATTTGAATTATTTAATAATAAATACTTAACATAGTACCTACCTTACGCCAAGCACTGTTTTAAGCACATGGCAAATATTAACCCATTTTATCCTCACAACAACCCAGAAGGTGGATATTATTGTTATTATCCTCACTCAGCAAGGGGGAAAGTGAAGGCTAGAGACACTAAATGTCTCACCCAAGGTTACACCACCAGGAAGTGGTGCCAGATTTGAACTCAAGTGATCTGACTCCAGAGTCCTTGCTTATAACCAGTATGTTATACGGTCATGAACTAAATCTTTGCCATCTAGCTCACAAAGAACACAAAATAAGGGGTATCAGGGTGATGGGCTTCCAGTGCCCTGACTCTTCAGATCTCCTTGGTCTCACAGTCCAGGCTTTCTTGGGAAGACGCAAAGGTAAATTCCTCCTAAGGCCACCCTGAGTCTGCTCTCCAGTGGTGGCTGAAAACCATCTGGTCCTACGCACACCTGCTTGGTGACAGCTGCTATAGAGTTAACACTGCCTGACACCTGCTCAGTGGAAGAAACAAAACCTAATGACTTGGCCTTGTTCCCCTGATGGTTACCCTAAAAACCAAGGTTAGACCCAGCAGAAAGGATCTTTCTTGGGATGTTAGTTAAAAATGATACCTGTTCCGATGTGGCTTTGAAACCTCAGACTGGGACTAATTTTTTTTGTCCTCTGAAATCCTCCTGTAATCTCTATCCTAGAGAAAAGGTATTAGCAGAAGTATTGAAGCAAACTTTCAAACCACACAGCTAGGTAAGTGAATGTTCCAGACCAGTGCACACAAATCACCTGGAGATCACGTTAAAATGCAGATGCTGATTCAGTGGATCTGAGAATCTGAGGCTTCTGCATTTCTAGCAAGATCTCAGGTGATGTTGACGCTGCTGGTCCACGGGCCACACTTTGAATAGCAAGGTTCTAGAGTATTTCTCTCACTCCCAGAAAAGTAAGAGTTCTGAAAAGAAGGGAAAGAGTATTTTCATTCTCACATTTTCTCCTCTCTTGAGTTAAAAGTATTCCAAAGCATGATTTAGTTACACATAGCTGTATGCCTATGCAGGGTAGTTGTTGTATTGACTAAACAATGGTTGAATACCATAAATGTGAGTTTGCATTTAAGTTATCAACGTGTCCACTGTCCATGAGCTTTTGGTGTGATGGGACTCTATTTCAATTCAGAAACCCTTCTTAGAGGGGTAAGACCTAGAACCTGCTTAATAATGAAAGAGGGCAATGTGCAGAGGGGCTGAAGGGAGGCCGACAGGTGCTCAGCAACAATTCTGGGCCAGGCATCTCATATGTGTTAACTCTTTATTTTCTAACATCGTCTGGGAGGTAGATGTTGAAATACTCATTTTACAAGGACACAGGTTGAGGGGGCCAAGTGATATAATTTGTATGCAGAAAGATTCAAATCCAGATCTGCTTAAAAACTCAAGCACATGTGGTCCCTCCACTGCCATCTCCCACCCCAGCCCCTTGTGAAGGGCACATGGAGCTGCTTGAGAAGAAGCAGGGATAGAGAGGGCACCACTGGACAGGGAACTTCAACAAATGACCTGTGAAGAGGGACATGGCCAGGCTTGTCTGTAGAGGGTCAGGAGGAAGGGGAAGGAATCTAGAATACTGGGGAGGAGCTGTAACATGGAGAGGAACTATGTTTTGTTTGATCTAACTTATCACATAGCTTAGTGTATGGTAAAGGCTTGACTCAGCAGGTCTGGATTGACCAAACCCTGCACATTCCAAAGAAAGGTCTGGCCCTTGACTGGCTCCTGGAAGAGAAGCTCTAAGCTCTTGGAATACCTGCCTGAGAAGAGTGTCTTTGTTTACCTGGTTTACCTTGGGCCATGCTAGATAGGTAGTTTATGCCAACAATGTGACTTATGGTGGAGGCCTTGTCTGTGGAGTGTCAGTTTGACCTCTGGAGGGGCTGGATGCTGAATAACTAAGGTCAGCTGTATGGGCACTCCATGCCTGCATAACTGACCTCCCCCAAATCTCTGGACACTACGGCTCCGGTGAGCTTCCCTGGTTGGCAGTACTCCTGCTGTCTCACAGCATCTCTGAGAGAAATAAGCACTCTCTGCACAAATCCACTGGCAGGGGACTCATGTCTCCTGAACACTACACTATGAGCCTTTTACTTTGCTGCTTTTAATAAACCTTATCCTTTCAGTGTAATAAACCATAATCCTGAGTATAACAGCTTTTCTGAGTTCTGTCAGTCCTTCTAGTAAATCATTGAATCTGAGGGTGGTTTTGAGGACCCCTAAGACTTACTTCAAGAAGAATTTAATGCCAGCATTAAGGATCAACTTGAGCTGGTCGGTTGGGGAAGACTTTAATTTGGTTCAGATCAGTATTTATTGAGCACTTACACCAGGCAGGGCATGGGGATACGAAGATGGGTAAGTCAGAATCCCTGTCCTTCAAGACAACCCAGTTCCTGAGGAGGTCCCAAGGACAGCACTAATTTCATCTGGAAGTGCTAAGAGCCATGAGAGACACAGCATGGCACCATGGAGCCGGGGGATGGGCATTCAGGGAAGGAAGTCTTCCCGGAGGAGAATGCCCTTCCATGGACCACCCTGGGTATTTTGGGGACTTGGTCACACTTCCTGGAGCTGCCTTTCTCCAATTTAACAGGGATTTTTGTGTCTGAAGGCACAAGTGCTGAGGTGAGGAAGAGTAAGCGTTTCTCACAAACCCGGTGGTCTGCATAATTCATCACAGACACAGAAATCAAAGTTATGCTTTGTTGGAAGAAGAAGGAGAATCAGACTCTTTATCTCTTCGTGGCTTACCTCAGGCTGTCCGCAGGGCATCCAGGCTTTATGTCTCAGATAGTTACAGGCAACTCCACCCACCCCTCAGGTTGGAAGGCTGCAGCACCGATTCATAGGACCTGGCGGGAGCACCATCCCAGTTCTCCTCACCCCGGCAGCAGCAGCAGCAGCCAGCTGTGGTGTCCAGAGTCCAACACCGGCAGCATTGGACAGGGGTGTGATTCTGGCTAACTAGCTGCTCATTTCTTCCTGCCCTCGCTACAGGCTTCCAGCTACCCATGTCTTTTCAGTAAATTACCACTCATAAAAGACAAAGCCAGTCTCTTTCTTTTGCTTAAAAGTCGGGATGCTGACTGACACATACGACCCTTTAAAAAGCACGTGCCTGGGCCAGCCCCGTGGCTTAGCAGTTAAGTGCGCTCGGTCTGCTACTCCGGCCCGGGTTCGGATCCCGGGCGCGCACCCACGCACTGCTCCGGCCATGCTGAGGCCGCGTCCCACACACAGCAACTAGAAGCATGTGCAACTATGACATACAACTATCTACTGGGGCTTTGGGGAAAAAAAAAAGGAGGAGGATGGGCAATAGATGTTAGCTCAGAGCTGGTCTTCCTCAGCAAAAAGAGGAGGATTAGCATGGATGTTAGCTCAGGGCTGATCTTCCTCACAAATAAATAAATAAATAAACTGTTAAAAAAAAAAAAAAAAAGGCACGTGCCTCCCAACATCTTCCTTAGCTGTCCTACCTAGGCGTGAGCCAGAAACTTAAAAGGCACATGAGTGGAAAGAAACTGATTCTAAGTTAGAGACAGAGATGATAAAGACTCGGAGAGAAATGTCTCTACTCAGTAATAGCTAGGAAGTAGGTTGAGGGATTAGAACGTAACCTGTAATTCCAGCATCTTATAAAGCCTTTAAAAAAAAGTTATTAATGCCGGTAACAGGAGAAAAAGAACAATAGTTTCCTTCTTTTTCTCTTCTGAATCCCTCTTCATTATTTTTCCCTCTCACCCAACTCTAAAAGAATGTACCTTTGGATTACACACGCTTGAAATGTTTATTGCCTGTTTCCTTCGGCATTAGAGATTTCAGTCTGCTATCTACATAAGAAGTGTTCTATTTTTTAACATAAAAAACCTGAGGGAAAAATATTGTTCTCCATCAAATACTGCAGCATCTACCCCTCCTCCCCAAACAGACACAATCGCTTAAAACACACAACATGATCTTCTTTATTTAATTGTTTAATCAGTTTACATTCCACAACTGACAGATTATTTATTTTTATTTTTTCCATGAACAAGTCATTTAATTAATTACCAGACACTTTTTTTCTTCAATCGATGGAAATACAATATTTCTGCCAATTTGAAAAAGAAAATTGCAAGATGCAGTCAGTGTCAGTGAAGTCCCCAAATGCTCTCTGCTTCCTCAGTCCTTGCAAAGTCACAGGAACCTGGCAATTTCCCTTTTCATCCCCCCACCCCCTTCCCTGTTAAATTCACCTCTCAGAATAGCACAATAGTTTCAAGATCTGGTTTGGATCACCTTTCCTGTAATTAATTAATTATGAGAAAAAACAGACAGTACGATAGATCTGATAAGATGTAGCATTCTTGTTAAGATTAAACAATACATTTATTCACATCGTATCAGAACAAATTAACATAATATTTAATCTTATTTTAGCACCAATAACCACAGGAATTGCTACCTCCGAGGGCAGAGGTGTTGTTGGAATCCTGCAGTACACACCACTCCTCATCTAACCAATCAGAAAGCACTATGCAAATTAATGGTAAATAAATTTATATTGACTGAGCAATAATCTGGTGGACCATAAATACTCCAGGTGTTGGAGAGTTTTGTCGGCTATGGTCCCTGTCTAATGACATACTCACCAAATAGACTCATTTTCTTTCGCTTGGTAACACAGGGCTCAGAATATCATATTTTAAATGAGTCAAACTTTGTCACACTGGCTCTTTGAAAGGCTTTGAGAATGCCCAGGGGTTGTTTGCTTGCATTTATTCTGTTCTCTGCACTAAGATCTCACTACTTGTCTTTTTCCCAAACAAAAGAGGTTTCTTCAAGTCTAAGAAAGGTCTCCGGACAGGGAGGAGAGGTAGGCAATGATGGACCGAGTCCCAGTGCAAGGGACAGGCTTCTCACTGCCGCCTCCTAGAAGACCCAGTCTGCCTGTGGCCACTGCCCTTCCTAGCGTATTCCCTTTTAGAATTGACTTTAAGATATAAATTTAAAGAAATTAAGGGATTGAAAAAACAGCTCCAAATATTGGTGAGATGCTATTAGCAGGTGACTGGACCAGATGGCAAAAGGTTGTGGAGCTCTCTACTCTTGACCAAGAGAAGGCCTGTCTGAACCCCTCCCCACTGTAAGATAAAGGGCATCTGGACAAGGGATAAGTTGATGCTCCTGTAGTTAATGAAAGCGACCTGCTTTGGCCTCGAGAACTTTGACAGGTCATTGGTGCCATTCCCAGGGGCAGTGCTGACACCCTCTGGGGCGGATGTGACATGTATTTGACAAGCAGTGGTCCTCTCCTCTGATTAAGCAGGTGAAGCAGAACTTCCAGAGGCCAGGAAGGCAGCCTGGACATGACTCCTGTGCTTTCTACTCTGGGCCAACACCAACCTCCAGCCTCTGTCAGCTGGGAGATCTGAGTAACTCGTGGGTGAGGGGGATCCCAAATCTTTGCTGTCCTATACGGTAGCCAATAGCCACATGTGGTTATTGAACACTGGAAATGTGGCTGGTCTAAATTGAGATGTTTTCTAAGAACAAAATTCACATTGGATCTTGAAGAAAAAAAGAACGTAAAGTATTTCAGTCGTTTTTTATATTGATGCCATGTTGAAATGATAATATTTTTGATATCTTGGGTTAAAATATGTGTTAAAATTAACTTCTTCTGTTTCTTTGGACTTTTAAAAATGAAACTACTAGGATATTTAAAATTGCATACGTGGCTTGCATTCTCTCTCTGTTGGACAGCACTGGTCTACACTGGCTTCTTGAAGCTGGTCCCAGAGATGATCACTGTTGGCCATCAAAGAGGAGGGAGGTTTGGATTGAAGGTGCCACAGAGTGGGCAGGGTCAGGTTACTGGCCAAGCTTTGTGTGAATCCCCCAACCCACCCACCCCGGGGCAGCTAGTCTTCTCAGTCCTGGGGGGAGGCAGCTCTTTGTGCTATAGGATTACCCACCTCTGCTCCTCTTTCCTACTTCCTCTTACTTCAGGGTGCCCTGCCTTTTGGGGTTCCTTCCCTGCTGCCATGCTGAGGATGCTCTGTGATTCTCCCATTTCCCCTTCCAAAAGATTTCTTTATCTTACCTCCACTGCCAACCCACATCTGCTGCCCACTGCCTCTACCCCACCACCTGCCAGTGCTTTCTTCATTCTGATTTGATGGCATCCCTGGGCCAGCCTCCCTGCTTCTGTTATCACAAGCTAGGTCTGTATAGTGAGCCATAGATTACAAAGCAATTCACATGCATCTTCTCCTTTGATACTCTTTCTCCTACCCCAGCACAGCAAAGCTCTGTCAGAAACAATAGTAAAATGAGATCGTCCAAGTGGGTGGGAAAAGGCATCTGAGAATGAAAAGGTAGATCAAAGGCTTTGGACTCTGAGCACAAACTGGCTGTTAGCTTGAGGTTACGTTCTGAGGAGTGAAAGAGTGGGGCGAGAGGAGCAGGGAGGAGGAGCTCTCCAAAGGTACCTCCATGCAGTAAGCACACACCAGCCTGGGCTCAAAGCCTCCCTTAAAGTAGCAGCAGAATGGCCAAGGAGACTTGGTGCCCCAGGAGCCCTGGAAGCCCCCCAGGTCCCTGTTTGGCTGAGAGGACACAGATATGGTAAGGTAACAAACTCGCTAGAGGCACCAGATGGGCCAGTGACAAAGCTAACTGATGTGACCCAGGATCAGGTCTTTGTGTTCACCTTCACGATGACCTTCACCCTTCAGACTTTGATGACTTCCTTTTACTTTTTGGAAAATACATTTTTGAAAAGAGAGTTCCAAGCAGACACTAGTGACTGTCAGAGAAACAACCAGAAAAAAACTCCTGTGCCAATGGCTACCCTCCCTTCAAATCCCCCCCCAGAGTCAGGATTTTAGGGCAGTCCATGTAAGTCCTCAGAAAACTGAGGGCTACATCAATGCATGTGTTTAGTCTCCAATTCCCTCCCTCTTATTTTCAGTTTCTGCTTTTATTTGTACATTTTTACAGATAGTCTTGAATAGCAAAACAGTCACACCATGGGTGGAAATGGGAAAGGAGTATGAGCGTGAGTTAGTGAAAGCTCTTTATGTGAAAGGCAGCATCACGTTCACAGCAACACAGACACACCGATACATTCAGGCTAGAAAGGGTCTATAGGTGACCCGGAGAAGAGAGGAAAGGCTTAGCCAGAGAGAGAAATAGGAGACAAGAGAGGAGAGAGGGACTCAGAGTTTCCCAAGGAGCAACACCCCATCCTTGGAAATGAAGAATAGGAGTTGCAATTGCTGAGGTTGGTGTCTGTTAAAGTGAGGCCAGGTTTGAGCTACTGCTGCACAACCCGCATGCTTCCACCCAGTTTTGTTTCTCAATAGTGAACAAACACCCCTACAGTTGGGTAGTTCCCTCATTCCTGGCCAGGCTCTATCTACACAGGTAGCAATGACTTGGACTTCCCTTAAAGAAAGTCTCACTATAACATTGAAACCTGATCCCCTGCAAAGCAGAAAGTGCGCAGACCCTTTTGGAAGTGCATTCTTTTCCTGTTTAGAACCTAGGATTCAGTTTTTCCCAAACAGGAGCACACCCAGAACATCTTATAGTGCATGCACCACCCAAAAGACTTCCTATAAGAACCCATACGCTTTAGATGAAGCCATCTGCTTTATGAAAAAGAAGATTCCAAAGTTCCTTGAAACTTGTTCTCATCTTAAACTTAAAAGACCATTAAAATGTTTCAGAATCTGATTTGCTCCCACCACTTGGGCAAGTACAGCTAGAAATAATATCAGAAAGATGGTAAAAACAACAACAACAACAATAAGGCATTGACCATGTGCCTTGGTTAATAGTTAACTGGTTTAGCTCATTTATGCTATTTGTCCCATATGGTTTACTCATTCCATCACCTCTGGGAATAACCAAGGGGGATTAAGAGTGCCCTTTGCAAAATTGGCTTTGGACAAAAGGAAGGAAGCCTGGGGATGGGTAAATTAAGGAGCCAGTTTCTGTGAGGGAGCTGAAGGATAGAATAGAATCCCATGTGCCTAAGTTGGATAGGTACAGTCCTGTTCAGAGGCCAAGATGACCTCTGACTCTGGATCATCCTGTCAGCAGTGAGGCACAGAAACCATATAGAAGAGTTCCATTCGTGGAGGCTCTGCTGCTGCAGGATAATTTGAACAGTGCATAATTTATACGACACTTCATGTTTGCAAATCACTTTGCAATTTCTTTGTACCCTTAATATACCATGAGGTAAAAGTGTTATCACTATCCTCATTTCGTGGATGAGGAAGTTCAAGTATGGAGAAGACACAGTGCCCAGAGTCACAAATCATTTTAGTGCAGAGCTGAAATAAAATGTACAGTAACTGCATTATACAAGTATAGCTTAATTAGTGAGTTACTCTGGCTTCAGTGCTCTTACACCTATAATTAGATCAAGATGGCACTCAAAAAAAAAAAAAAGAAATAAAAAGAAAGAAGTACAAAAGAAACCCTAAAGTAGGAATCTTTTAGCTCTGTTCCATCCCTGCCCCTAAACTCTGGCACTGAACTTTTAGAAAGACCTCTTGGCTATCTTTGGAGGCTCAGAGTCCCATGCTCCTGCTGCCATGAACACAGGGTCAACTCCATGCAGATTGCTGTGGCTCTACAGCCATGGACTGCCCTCCTAGCCCCACCTGCCAACCAAGAGGCAACCACTGACTGGGGAAGTTTTGGGGTTATGACCATTATGATGTCTCAGAGCAATGGAATTATGAACAATCTTTTAGTTCTTTTTGTATTTTATTTTCCTAATTTTCTATAATGAGCACACACTATTCAGGAAAAAAATCCAATACCAATAATGATGTAGTCTAAGAAGTAACAATAACGCTTAAGGAACATTTTGCACCATGGCGGCATCAATGGAAAGAGGATAAACACAGCCCACCAAGTTGACTGTTTTGAGGAACACCTGAATCTTTTGTGTCCATCAACTCAAGTGGTCTTGTTTAAAAATCTGTCCCCCTACTCTAGCATATACCAGCTACAAGACAGCACATAGCCAACTTGGCTGTGCACCAATTATTTCTATCTGTGATGAAATCACCGCTCACTATGACTCATCATATTTCCCTGGAAAGGGCTGGACATGTCCACTGGGAATGGTTAGTCTCTGGAGCAGAGGGAACATGCTCAGAAAAACAGCTTCACTGTAGCTACAAGAATCAACCAAGCATCTCACACAAACCATACCAAAGATGACCATAGTGTATTTCTTCTCACTCCTTCCCCTCAGATACTTGAAAATTAATTAACGCTTTCAGAATAAGCCAGGTGAAGACAGAGTTGATTCTAAATGCCTCTGGGTGATGTACTTGATTTCATTATTCTGAATCTGACTCGGGTGGCCAGCTTTAGCACCTCCTCTCACTAAATCAGGACAATTGCACATGGTACATTCATTTTAGACCTCTTATCATGACTGTGGATGTGTATTAAGATGTAGGGCGCAGTCTTGGAGTCTCAGAATATCTTCTTCCTTTATCCCCAACAAGAGATTATACCAAAATGTACTGGGGCCCAGGGGGCTGCATATGGACATGAGATTGAGGAAGGCTTTGTCTTGATTTGGTGGAGTTGTCAAGTCTTTGTGACTTCACAATCCCCGAAGTTGAAAGGGTAGAGTTGTTGAAAGGCTGGAGTTTATGGGAGGGCTGAAGGTGGAACAGGCACTTTTAAAAAATTTTGATGCCAGGGAGCCACAGACCTCCTTGTGAAACCTACCAGTCACAACGAACAAGGAAGGGGACCACTTGGAGTACATGAGCCTCTCTAGAGACGAATTTCTTAACTATTTTAATTAACCCAAGTTGATGTAGGAAGAAAGTAGGAATGGAGAGATGAAAAGGAAACAGAAGAATAAACCAAAACTCTCAAAATGGGGAAATAAAGAAATAGGATTTTTTTCCAGGCAGACACCCCACTTTTCTGAATCCCCAATCTTGTAGCGTACAGAAGGGAGTAAAAATTTAAATGGGCCCCATGCTCAAGGCTGACCCGCATGGAGCTCAAAACACATACGTAGTCATAAATCTTGCATGAACACACCTGTGAGGAATTTGAACTTGACCTGGGGTGGGGGCTGGGGGCTTTAGTGAGGCTGCTGACCGTAAATCTCATCAGAAGGTTGGGTTCTACTCGGGAGTTAGTAGAGTCTGACCTAAAGAGTCTCGCAGGTCCAGGGTCCCCTCTTCCTTCTCCTCCCTCTCTTCCTTCTCTTCCTCAACCACCTCATAGCACGAAGTGTCAGTAACGGCTTGGGTGGCATCTCTTAATCTGGGATCAAGCCCCTATGCTGGAGGAATCAAGGTTACCGGGGCAATTCTCCCACTGGCCAGGACTTGACATCTGACTAGGCCTTCCATCCTGGCCATGTGGCTGGGCTGTTTTTGGCCCCAAGCAAGATCAGACCCCAGTGTGCATTTGTACCTATCTGGCCCCACAACCAAAAACAGCAGCTCAAAGCTCTGGCTCTGCTAATGCTGATGGAGCCCAGGTGATTCACTTCTTTCCCAGGAGTCCTCCTAACACTTCAGGAAGGTTTCAAAAGAATGCAATAAGTTGTGTTAAAGGTCCATCA
This sequence comes from Diceros bicornis minor, assembly GCF_020826845.1. Lineage (NCBI taxonomy): Eukaryota > Metazoa > Chordata > Mammalia > Perissodactyla > Rhinocerotidae > Diceros > Diceros bicornis. Next base: position 88,739,577 of record NC_080742.1, on the reverse strand, counting down.
CAAAGATTAGTAGCTGGATAGAGTGGATGATCTATTTATGGCAAGCATGGGTTAAAAAAAGAGGACATACATAATGATAGGTCTGTGAGGCAGTGTCCTTAAACATGGTTACTTAAGTTTAAATTATTGACACCAAATTGCCCCATTTGGAATTTTTTTCCCCACTTTCATGCAACTGGTAAACAGCTAGAATTTGGGTCTGGTCACAGACAAGCCTTCTGCCCCAGAGGGAGACTCATGGACACCTGCAAGCCTCTGCTAGGCAGAGCCCATTCAAGATGCTTGGAAGGAAGACACAAGCCCTCTCAATCTGAGAGACTTCTCCTCAAGCCCCAGTATGCCCTTTCCCTAACTTTTCAAAGAAAAATTTTAAAAATTCTCTGTACAATTGAAAAACTGAGTTTTCCTGAAATTATTCCCCTTCTCATAGAATAAATCCTTTGTTTTAAAAATAATCCTAGAACCTCAATTGGAAGCTAATTGCATTTCCTGCTACACACCTCACCCCTCACACCTAGCACACCCATACACAACACCTTTTGCAGAAGCTGACCAGTGTCGTTGGCAAGGAAGTCCTTGGGTAAGATACCCACTCCTGCCTCCAGGGACATATTGACACAAACACACACAAAAAGCACCAGAGAGATACACGCACGCAGAAACCCACATTCAAGCCCACTCATGCGTATCAGACGTCCTTTCCGATGTGCATTACACACACAGAAAGAGCAGATGAAGAGACAGGCAGTACCTGTAGCCTAGCGAATGGAAGAGGGAGAAGGTAGTGGTTAGTAGGTGAGAAAATGTGGAGACTGGTAGGAAGATGGTTAGAAGATAGGGAGATGAAACAGAATGCGTGGGTGGGAAGGAAGGCTACTGAGTGGTTGGCAAAGTTCCCAAAGCATATTTATTTATGAAGCAACTGAATTCTCGGCTCCATGGTTGACCCTTGCCTGTTCAGCTTGGGGAGTCTCTCTTGCCTCCCCAGGGCTGCTCAGCCCCAGCAGGGTCACTGAGGTGACCATCAGCTGCTCCTGCCCACTCTTTCTGGCAGACTCCTGTCCCTAACGGCTTTCACAACTCTCTGGGTGACTTTGTAGTTCACCAACACTGGCAATGCCAATTTGCTCAAATGAGCCTGAGACACTGGGTAGATTCATGCCACCTCTGTTTGGGTGCTAGCCACTAAGACAGCTATTTTGGGATTCATGGCCTTGAATATCAAGAGGAAAGGAAGAGGATGGAAAGAGTCAAGAGTTCTCCATTAATTTACACAATATCATACAAACTCGAGCCCATGGGACATGGAAGTGTTCTCTCTGCATGTGCCCCATTTTCTTTCATCTGTACAGAGGTCACCCTAGGAAAGGGGTGGATGTCCAGTGACAAAGGACAGCTTCCATGATGGGGAGTGAAAGGTCTTGTTTGGTATACGTACTTGGACAACAGCAACAGAGGCGACATTCCTTCTCCCTTCTGAACTGTGTTCCCCCTCTTCTCTCATGACTTTTGTCCCCAGCTGTGTCTTGAACTTCCAAAATTAGAGGACTAAATCCTGAGGCGTCCCAGAACCATGATGTGAAGAACCACAGGGTCCTCTGGCCCAGTGGTTTTGTTCTTAGTTCTGCCCTCTGGGAATTTCAGCTGTACTAAAAATAACAGAAAAATGCAACACAAACGATAAAACCCCACACTCAGCAAACATCCACCGCACACACACACTCCAGGGATCTGAAGCTGCAAAACTGGCACCCATCTAGGCCTGCCCTTCATTATACTTCCTAGGTCTCAGGGCCTCCATCCTGGGCCATGAAACTACCGCAAGTGACAGAGAGACAACAGTCAAAATGCAGTATTTCCATTTAAAAGGTAAAAAGAAAAAAAGGAAACCACCTGGAGTGGTCACACACATGCACACGCACATCACAGCGTTACTCCAAGGCTCCATCTGCCCAGGGAGTGTGGGTGGGGGAGGGGCGGCCTCTTGTTTACTGGGTATAAGGCAGCTGGAAGGTACGACTGGGTTTTCTGAGCATCCACTGAAGTGTCCTCTTATTGATGCAGATCTTGCTTCTCAGCATGTTGTTCTCTCCCCCTTCCCACCTCTAAAACTTTGTCCAAAAGTTTGGCAGCAAAGAGAAAACTTCCTTCTGTTTGTTTTCTCTTCCACTTCTTGTGTGTCGTCGGTGGGCCAGGAAGGAAATTGGAACAGGAAGGAGCAGGTGAAGACGTGGTTCTGCAAATGGCCTCAAAGATTTGGTTACATTCTATGAACTAAGGGCTTTGTTTCTCTGTGATATGATCAGTGTTGGGGTGGCGTCCTCTCCTGTCGGCCCAGTGGATGGCACTTCCTTCTCTACATCTGTGCCACTTCAGACCACTGGCACTGTCCCCTCCCAGCCCACCACCCCATCCTTGTGAGTGATGGAATCAGGACACTATCGCCAGTGGTGATGTTCATTCTGTCTTCAAGAAACCATGGAGCCAAAAGTCAAGAACTGACGGAAGAGCCACAGGATGGGAACACTTCTCCACCTCAGTGATGAGGCAACACAAAGTCCGACGAGATGCGGATGCCTGAGCCAACTCAACGCTACCTTGGCACTGGCATCAGCTTGATTTAGTTTTCTTTTATATATGTATATTATATATATATTTATATATATATATGGGTATGGGTTTGTTTTTTAGCACACTGTCCCATTCTCGGGTCTGGATTTAGGGTAGTTGGTCCTCGGGACAGGTTGGACAGAAGGGGCCAAGGTGCAGAAGAATCCCGAGATGAGTGTGAGGCCCAGGCCACCCCACGCACAGAACATGGACCATCCATAGCCATGGCTGATGTCATCGGGGAGTCCATACAGGTAGCGTGGGTAGCGTGACAGCTCAAAGTTGATCCCAGCCACACAGGTGCACAGTGAAATGATGCAGAAGGTTCCTGGAGGACAAGGGAAGAAATATGGGATGGGGTAACGGAGAAGGAAAGGGAAGAGGAGAGGGGGACAGAAAGAGATAAGTAAGATTTATTATATAATATTTTCAATTTTCTTGAGTAGGAAAAATAAGAAGATCTAGGAAAGAATGACCTGCTAACAAGATCAATATCGGGAAATATTTATGGAAAGAAGAATAATATTTAGGGATCAAGGCTTCTTCACTCTCCAATAATTGCCCAGTCCTGCACAAACTCGGGAAGTCTCTCCTTTGGAAAAATACTAAATAAATATCGCATTAGAGTTTTGCATAGGGTGGAGTGAGGGAGAAGAGTATTCAGTTCATTTTTCTAAAGCATTTAAAATTCATTTTCTTTGGAGATGCAGAAAACACCCTGTTTGCTACTTCTTTAAAGAGAAAAACGTCTTTTTTCTTTTCTATATGTAGTGTCTTACAGAATATTGGGTTTTCCTTTAATCCACTCACCAAGTCATCCAAATTCCGGAAACCCTTTTCCTGTAGGACATTCCCCAAAGTGTTCCCCAGGGAACACTCGCCTGTGAGATACTCCTTTACAAAGTGCAGGCAGAAATCAAAAAACTCTGGGAAGCTTGGTATGTGACTTCTCACCCATGAAGATTCATAATCCACAGCAGTTTAAGTTAACTTGTCTAATCTCATCTTATCAGATATTTTGCAAACTTATCTAATGATGAGATCTCCTCTTTAAAAAAAAAAAAAAAATTACTCATATTAACCTCTAATGAGAAGGCTGCCATAAGAGAGAATGTTATAAAAGGGTATAGAATTACAAACCCATTTTTAATCAAGAGATATTTGGTGTACCTAAAATGAGTTCAAGAGCTTTTCTCAATATTTGCTGCCTCTTATGTTTCTTCTGTCACTGCTGATGTGAGAGCAATGGCCTGAAGTAGTATGTACACTCTGGGAAGGCTGGGCTGGGTTGATGGTAGAAGGAAGTGCCTGCAGGGCTCCAGGCACTTTAGTGGTTCTGATCTGTATTTTCAAAGACCTCCAAGTCAGGAGTGTAGAGGACAGTACAGAGGTAAGGAGACCAGTTAGGAACCTGCTACAGTCATGGGGAGAAGGGAGGAGGGGGCCGGTGAGGAGGGAGCAGGGCAGGAGTGAATGACTCTTTAGTGAATGATTGCTTGTAGAGGCCACTGAAAGCGATGCGTCAGGGTGACCTGGGTACATGTGCCACATAAAATGGGGGTGGGGGGGTATGCACGTGTGTGTGTGTGTGTGTGTGTGTGTGTGTAAGTCTATGTGCTTGTGCACATGACGGATGTGTGGCAACAGCCACCGTGTACAGACACATATGGCACCATCATTACTTGGGAGAACAGTGGTCCGAAACTTGGGGTGTTACAAAGCACCCCAGGTCCCTCCTGCTGGCACTGGAGTTCAGACGAATTCTTTGACGGTCTTTGACCCAGGGCAGATTAGGTCTCACCTCAGACTTTCTGAATCAGAATCTCTTGGGGAAAAGGGTGGGAAACTTTAGTTTTCAAAAGTTCCTCAGATGATTTCTGTTGATCAGCCTGGTGAGCCCCTTGTGTTGGCGCAGAGGTCCTTGTACAACCTTGAGACATAGATCCAGGTGAGGGAAGAAGCAGAGGGGCCCAGAGGAAGGCGGCCACCTGTGGGGCCTGGCGGAGGAGGGAGCGACTGCCTGAGAGTATGAGAGCTAAAGAAAGCTTTGTTTTGACACTAATTTCAAATAATCCAAATTCCAACAAACCAGAGCAGGCCTGCTTGTGCCTCAAGCATGCTTTCAATTTCTGGCTTGGAAACCTGGATGTGCAATGATATCATTTAGTAAAATTTAGATTTAGGACAGGAAGTGTACGTGGGTGTGTGTGTGTGTGTATGTGTGTGCTGAGTGCAAATCTGAGCTGCCCTTGGGATGTTAAGGCACTTGGAACCATGGATCTGGAGCCTGATAGAAAGTTTTGAGCTAGAGATGTGAACTGAGTCATCACCTTATAAATCGAAGCTCTGGATGTGACTGAGGTCACCCAAGGACTTTATGTAAGCTGTATCTACACAGGATACTTTAAAAAATGGAGACATTTCTTCTCACCAAAAGGTGGACTCTATTCCTGATTAAGTCCAGTGATTTGTCCTGGGAGAGAAGGTCAACCTTAAGGAAGTTTGATCTTCCCGAGTTGCTAGGAGCTGAAAAAGCTTGATAGACAGTATTTTAATGGCATATTCTGCAAGCAGGTGGACAGGATGCACAAGACATGGTTGATAAATCAAGAGTAAAGAGATTAGGTCCATGTGGACCTAATTACTGATTAGAAATGGCCCAACTTGTTGATAACATACATCTTGTTACATTATGTTAATGAAGTTAATTCGAGGAATCTTGATGTCTTAACTTTCTGTCAGTTGCTCTGTGACTTTGGAATCTTTTAAAATTTCTGTTGTTTGTTAGCTCTTGTCAGTATTCCCAAAATGGGGAAAAAACTTTTACGGTTCTCACTTAAGATGGCCCTTTAAGCAGGTTATCTATGTAACTTGTTAGGAAATTCTATGTGACGAAGAGGGAAGAGTTGGAACACGTTCTGTTAGTGTCCTCATACGCTACTGTTTTTGTTATGAGCAAGGATTTATATTTTTATGTAGTTCTGCACTTCTAAATTCTAATTTGAAGGTGTGCATTAATAATCAGAAATGGATATGTGCAGGCATACGGTAGATCCTCAATAAATGGACTGAGTGAATAACATGTTGCCATTGTTACTTAGCAGCCCAATGCAGTGGTCCTCTGGGCAAGTGTGAAGGCCTCTTCTCCCCACGTAGCAGACCATAGCCTCTGGGGCTAGGTCTTCAGAATCAGTCATTTTATTTCTCATAAGCACTTACTGATAGATAAGTGAGCATCCAAGAAAGGCAAAAGTAATAATGCATAGTCACATCTTCTTAATAATTCCCCCCATGGCTTGGGGTTTGGGCCTAATGCCCATCAGACTCCAAGACTAACTGTAGTCTTAGCATAGCAATTAAATGAAAAGAATTCTGCTCCAAGCCCTTCCCTTTGAAGCGAGGCCCTGCTATGCGCTCCAGACCTGGCTGTAAGAAGTGTCAGGCGAGACCGGCCAGGGACGTAGGGACAGCAGCAGTGCAGCTGGTGGGGAGCAATGTCAGCTCTGGTGTGGGGAGCCAGGTTAACTGTGAGGGGAAAGAGGGAGGAGACAATTCCTGTGGGAGTGGGCTCCACGATGTGCAGAAGAGCTAATCAGCAAATATTTGTTAAACTTCTATGTTTGTGCCAAGCATTATGCTAGATGCTAGGGGGATAAGGAGGAGAATAAGGTATGATCACTGTTCTTAAGAATCTTTAATTAAATCTAAAATAAAAAGATGAGGAAGAAAGTTTATAATCTAGTTGGGGATATGAGATATAAATAAATGAAAAGTTGAGGATGGAGTGTAAATAGCACCAGACCGGGGATTAAGAGACCTGAGTTTACTATCAGCTCTGAACCTCTAGTCCTCATCTGTAAAATCAGGGAACTAGAGCAGACCACTATCAGGTCCCTCCCATATCTAGTAGTCTTTAAGAAAAGAAGGAATAAGACCCAGTAGTAAACAGTAAGAGTCAACCCTCTGACAGAGACCATCATGCTGGGCCAGGGAAGATTTCCCAGGGGAAGCGGGGTCTTAAAGGATTATTTCCCAGGGGAAGTGGGGTCTTGAAGAATGAGCAGGATTTCTGCAGGCAATAAATGGAAGGGGTCTTCACCTAGTCTGGACAGCATCCCTCCTTCAATCTCAGCACCCCATTGTCCTAAGTCTCTATGCCTGAGAGAAGAAAGCATGCCCACAGCCCATTCCCACTCTACCTCTAACTTCTGAAAAGCTCACTGCTACCATCCCAGCCAAGCTTCCATCATATCTCACACGAGCCACTGTAACAGATCATTGGTGTCCTGTCTTCTACTCTTGCCCCTGTATAGTAGTAGCCAGTGATATTTTTAAAAATTTAAAATCCTCCAACAACTTCCTATCACACTCAAAATCAAACCCAAACTCCTTATCCTGCCTGTATGGCCTTACCTTCCTACCTACCTGACCTCATTTCTCACCTTAACCCCCATACTCCCTATACTCTAGCCACATGAAAGCATTCTGTGTCCCAAACTAGCTAAGCTTGTACTCACCCAGGGCCTTTGCACTTGCTGTTCCCTTGCCTAAAATGGCCTTCTTGAGATCTTCTCAGATCTCAGTTCAAATGCCATCCTCTCAGAGAGATCTTCTCTGGCCCTCTTCTAAAGTAGTCCCTCCTCTAGTCGTTTTCCAATCATGTTCCATGGTGGTGTCTCAGGAGCTACCACTGGGAAAGGGAGAGAGAGTAGAAGAGACTTCCAGCCTTCTCTCCTCTCTTTGGCCAGAATAGCCCTGCTTTGATCTGTTTCCACATGAAATTTCATTTGAAGAAAGGATCCCAGTGATTTAAACATTTTTGAAAACCACTAGCCTTGTCCATTGACAAGGGGAACCCACAGTAGGTCATTATAGGAACTAAGCTTTGGACAGCAAAATCCAACTGCTGTTCTATTAGTTGCAAGTCCAGGCCTTTGGCAGAAATACCTAATCAATCTCAACCCTCATTCCTGCTGGTCCTAGAAGGAGCCTCGGACTCCTACTCAGCCCAGCCCTCTAGGCAGCTAGCCCCAACCAGTCAGTTGCAGCTGGTTGGAATGAGAAATGAAATCTAATTACCCTTTCTGTGCCAGGACTCTCACTCATATGGACTCAGAGCTCTGGAAGTCCAGTTAGATGAGATGGTACCACCCCATGTAGCTGCAGAGCTTGTGCTAATAAGACCCGGTGGTATAGAGGGAACAGTGTCCTCCAGGTCCCTCTATGTCCGTGTTTGCAAACTCAACCTATGAGTGGGAAGGCATGGCCAACGGGTGTAATGAGCTATGCAAACATAAATGTTTCCTTTTGATTCTTCAAACACAGCACCTGCTTCCTTTGATGACCATCCCCACCTGGAGCTCTTTCAGGACTCACACACGATTGTCACCTGGCAACCTACGGCCCCTCTCTGGCCACTGCTGTCTGTGTGTCCCATCAGCACCTGGCTGGAAGAGTTGAGGGTTCCAGGGATTTCTGCCCACCTCCATCGCCACCCACCCCGGTCCCTCCACTCCAGGCACAGCTGAGGCTTGAGTGAGGGTGAGTGAGGAAACCGTTTTCATGCCCAGACTGCCAACTCCTGGTTCCAACATCAAATACAGCTTCCTCATCCACCCCCTTCGCATTGCTGCCATCTCTAATTAATGTTTCTCTGGTTGCCAAATATTAGATTCTAGTTTTAGTTTCTTGGCTGTTTGATGACTTCCTCCTGCTTGGATATCTCTTCCCTCAGTTTCCAAGCTGCCCCTCAGTCCAGGCTTGGCCCCACCTCTCTGGATGTCCCTCTCCCATGTCCTGCGGGGCTTCTCATCCTCCTTTCCCCAACTCTCCTCTCACCCCACATTCTGCACTCCTTCTGGCAACTTCACCCTCTCCTCTGACTTGAACTCCCACCAGTACTGATTGATTCATAAGATTATATGATGCTATGTGATATCATATATCATGTCATTGTGTGTCCCCAATCCCCAGGGACACAGTATGTTCAAAGTATTCCCTGGCTACACAGATTTCCAGGACTTCCCCCATAAGCCCAAATTCCCTTAAGTTCCTGACTTCTCTTATTCTTTCAAAGTCTTGCTTCCCTAGTAGGGTGATCAACCATCCCAGTTTGCCTGGGAGTTGGGGGGAGTGTCCCTGGAAAGTGGGACTTTCAGTCCTAAAACTGGAAAGTCCTGGGCTAAGTGGGACACATTGGTCACCCTTCCTACACCCTTCCTCACAGTCCTGCCCTCCACTCTGGGGCCAATTGGTGACACTACAATGACTATAAATTAATCCCTGCTTATAACTTAAAGGAAACATGATGCCTTAACCCAGTGGAAGCACAGAAACTTGGATTTCTGGAATGCGTTGCTAATGTTAAGAAATGCCAGACCGGGAGAGCATTGTTTTGGGGCAGCTAATTCTTTACAACCCTGAAATGCCACCAGGGAGCACTTAATCAGCAACCCAATAATGGTTCCATCCCAGTACCACCCTAAAGGTTAATTACCAAGATATTTTTAAACTGATATTCAGAGTTGTGGTGTTAACTGCCTGCTCAGCCCACTTCTGAGCAGTGATTGCGGGTGTGCAAGGCGGACGATATGGGGCCTCCTGTGCACTTGCTGCTGTACTAGCACACACAGGAAGGGGAGGGCAGAACATGTGTCTCCGCTCCTTTAGGGATTGTCAGAGAAGCCACGGCAGTAATGCCGCAGCAATGGACCCTGTGGAGAAACAGCATCAAAATTGAGGCCTCAGGCTAGGCAGCAGCAATGCTCTTAGTAATTCAAGAAGCCATCGCCTAGGAAACCAGGCCCTTGTGAAGGTTCTCACAGGAATCCAGGGCAGTTACGTATTGCGTGCAAAGGCATGTTCCCAAATAGCTGTTCCTTCTGTGACCAAGTTGTGCCCAAAACTTCACTGGAGAATAATTTCTGCAGCTTTCTAGGGCCGGAAATCCATCTGCGTGACATTTTTGCTCCTGGGAATGAGGAATGATGTCTGTGTGTCCCTAACCCTGGCATGTTGCCTTGTTGCTATGTGGCCAGGGGGTCCCTGTCTGACCGTTCCAACAAGTTGCTGCCAAGCTGTGGCTGCAGAAGCACCCCCCGTGGATGTGCGTGTCAGGGATGTCTGAGAAACAGCAGCCCAAGTCCTCCCCAAGACACACCCCCTTCAGCCCCTCTCCGATCTTTAAAACGTCAAGAAGCAAAGTAGCAAACAGAAAAAGGATCTTCCTCCTCCAACAGCGGTGTATGCATCCTAGGAAGCTGATGTATACTAAACCCTTCCTTTGCTTAGATTACATGCCTCAGCAGCATTTAGCTCTCGAGAGCACTTTATAGCTTTGCTCAGACCTGCATGGAATATAAATTACTGTTGAATTATACACCATTGCATCAGCGGCAGCCAACAGGCAGGTCACATGGGGTTTTACATCTAAGGTGCCTTAGGGGTTCACTGGGATGAGGCAGGAGGTGGTGACGGGCTCCAGAGCCCACTGCAAGGAATGGGGTCTTGAGTTAGGACAAAATCATACATCACTCTGCAAACTCTGCAAATGCTCTAGGCAGAGACACTGCATGACTGACGCCACACCCCCAGGGCAAGCAGTGTGTGTATTCCCGAGGCTGTGTCTGCATGCTACAAGGCTGCACTATGTCCAGACATGATTATGCCAGAGCAATGCAACAACCCCAACTCAAGCAACGAAAAGGACAGACCCATTCATATAGGTTGGCATTGGTTCTAAAGAGAATGCTTCCACATCCCTATCATAGAACCTGAAGGCTTTTCCCTTGGATTTTACATACCTACAGGGTGGCCACCAAATCTGGAAACACAGGTGTCATGGACTGAATTGTAGCCTTGAAAATTCATACACTGAAGCCCTAACCCCCAGCACCTCAGAATGTGACCGTATTTGGAGACAGGGCTGTTAAAGAGGCAAATAAGTTATAACGAGGCTCTTAGGGTGGGCCCTAAGCCTCCAATCTGACTGGTGTCTTTGTAAGAACAGGAGCTGAGGACATACAAAGTGCTACCAGACAGAGGAAAGACCACGTGAAGTGGCAGCAAGAGGGCGGCAGTCTGCAAGCCAGAGAGAGAGGCCTCAGAGGACACAACCCTTCTAACACATTGGTCTTGGACTTCCAGCCTCCAGAACTGTAAGAAAATAAATTTCCCTAGTGTAAGCCACCCCGTCTGTGGTATTTTGTTTTGGCAGCCCTAGCAATCTAATACAACAGGTGAATACATAAAATTAGCTTATTGATATAACATTACAATATATGATAAAATAAGACTATGTTTCAAGACTTTATGGCTACCCTGTAGCTAAAACAGGCATCTACACATGGCCATATAAAACAACAGCTGCTGGGCATCTTGTGTTTTTTTCCATCTAGTCTCCTTCACCTATGTATCTATGCTTACTCCCACTCAATACCCAGCAATCCATTTATTTGCTTGGGTGTGTTTTTAGATTTGATCACAAGATCAATGGCCCTGGTGGCCACTATACGAAGCCAGGGACTTGACAAACTTGTGAAAACATCTAAAGGGCTTAGCAAACAGCAGAGGGCATTGGTGAATACTCAATGTGTTTTGTTACGATGGGAATTTACTAAGGTCAAAGTGCCATTGTCCAGTCTCCTTGACTGGAGTCTGGCATTTCCATGCCCCACCCAGTCTACATAGAGTTCTTATAGCTATCCTTGCAGCTGCTCTTTATGGGCCAATCAAGTCCCGAGTCTCCCAGTGACTCCCGAGTATGGCCAGTGAAATATAATCCACACTTTTTCTGAATCCCTATGACTTTCACTGTCTGAAACAGGCAACCTGACAATTAATTATAGGGACCTGCTCTTGTTCTCCGTTTTAGTTTGTGTACAGCTAGACTGTAATTTTCTCCAGAACTGGTATGGTCGTGATGTCTCCTTTTGTATTATACACAGCACTGAGCAGTAAATCCCATCACTAGAAGAAATGAGATTTCCAGGCTATGGAGATTTTAAGTGAAAATATGGACTTTGAAACCTAGAATACAATGAAGTAAACACCATGCCTGGTTCTCCCATGCTCCTTTCCTCCTCCTAAATTGTTTTGAGGTTGCTGAGGTGCTTGTGTGTGTGTGTGCGCACGCACGTGCGTGCCCACGCATGTACTTGCCTACCTTGTGTTTCAATGGGTACTTTGGATTTCAGGAAGCATTTTTATTCTTACAGAAGTTCGGCATCAGAATAATACCCTCTCTGCAGGATTATTTTGAAGAGCAATAATAAATATGAAAAGGCTTAGAGAAGTTAAAATTGCTTTCTATATGTAAGGTATAATATTAGAAATGGAAAGCTTTAAGTGAGGGTGAAGAAAAATTGTTCTGGAGGACAAGAAAAAATGTGGTTGCTGTTTTCATCTCCATCATCTGCTCCATTCTCCCCAGCCCCGGCCAGGGTAAACGCTACACCAGGAAGCAACTGCTCTCAACAGAAACCAGAGGAAGTGCTCATTCAGGACTCTTCATTCTGTGGACTTTGTTGGAACCAGAACCATGGAAGCTGGAAGATCTCAGAATACACTTCTGAGACAGACTCTCCTTGGGAATGGAACTTATCTTTGGGCTCAGAGAGTTTACAGTGCCCAGTGGGGGTTACACTATGACATTGGTGGGTTTGTGAAGAGGCTTGTAAGGCCCGTGGCTCAACCAGAATGGATAAAAGGAATTAGCCCTAAGAGAAGTGTTGGGAGTTGTGACATAACATGAGTTGGGGACCTTTTATAAGTGCTGTACAGGTTCTGACCCTGGTTCCTCTGGGATATAGAGGTGGTATTTAGAGTTATCCTAGACTCATTTATTAAACACCTACTATATAGTGGACTGTGAGAGCTATGTTTATTATTTTTAGTCTACACAGTACACTTCCCTTTCTTTCTTCTTTTGTTAAAACACCACCACCATTCTTGCTCCTGAGGAAGCTATTCTGTGATCACAATGATTAATTCAGGCGTAGGCACTGGACTCAAGCCAAGTCTCAGTTTCTGTGTCTTCTGTACCTCTTGAGGTTGCTGTGAGATTACATATATATGCAAATTATACATATACATGGGTATATGTATTAATATATATACAGCTGTAGTCTAAGCCCTGATGACTGGGCTTTTCTTTTTGTCATGCCAGTGCCTGACTTAAGCTATGATTGCTGAGGCATCCACTTCATAGAGGCATCCGCTTCAACAAAGGCTATCTCGAATAAACACATTACCAGCCACAGGACTAGAGAAAGAGCCAGAACGTGCGCCCCTACACCCTCACCATGAGGCTCCTTTGTTTCGGAAATCCTAGTTGATTTAGATAACTGGCCTTTTGGCCGCTTGTTTGGTTTTTCCTTTTTTCTCTTCCCATGCTTTAAATACCCACTCTTATGTTTTAAATTCACCAATGAAGAGTGAGCCCATGAAACTCTAGATGCTCACTCTCAACACCAAAAAAAGCAGAATGCCAGGCCTGTGCTCTCTCTCTCTACCCACAACCTCATCGTGTGGCCCCACGTGTGCCTTGTACATTCTAGGGTCTGGAAGTAATAAACTCTTTTTTTCTTCTAAGCTTCCTAATGGTTATGGCTGAAGGGCGTCTTGCAATCATAATAAGAATCAAAAGGGGTCGGTCCAGTGGTAACATTGGTTTGGAAAGGGGAGATGTCCATGGGAAGCTCACCGGGGTCCAAGTAAGTACTCGCTGGCATTTCCAGACATTACTGATAGGCTGAGAATAGCACAAAACAACAGCAAATAAATTATATAATTCACATAGTAATCCCAAATTAAATTAAATAATTTGCTGAAGGTCCCAAAGTGTAAGTGACAGAGCAAATATTTGATTTTGCTATAAAGCCTCAAACTATTGATTGTAGAAACATCTGAGAACTATCCATTACTTGCTTCCATGGCCCCATTAAAAATATATATATATATATCCTCCAGGGGAAGCAATCACTGGCCCACTCCACTTTTGTCCACCTGACCTTGGATAGTTCATGCTTCACAGAATAAAAAGTTGAGAAGATCTGAAGTGGGTGATCTGTGGTGAGCTATGAGCTTTCTAAATAGAGCAGGAAAGAAAGTTCTAGAAAGAAAATGAATCAAGAGTGCAGCATCCCATCTTTCTCAATGTGAATCTTTGCAACTTCCTATCCATCTGGGCCTTGGTTCAGAGCTGAGAGCGGGATCCAACTGGCTTCTTAACTAAACTGAGAGTGGCATCTACAGCTGTGCAGAAAGCAACATTCTCAAGCTGTGAATGGTGAGCTTCCAAGGGTAAAGCCACTTAGAGCATGCCATCTTCCTGCCCCTGCTTCTTTTTTCTTCATCTCTCTCTAGGCCAACTCTTTCTGGTGGATGACAATGGTCCATGGAGCAAACTTTGAGAACCTCTAGGGCAGAGGGCAAGGTTGCCCTGAGTTTCTTGCTGGGGAAAGAGCTTGAAGTAATAATACAAAACCTCCTGCTGACCATCTCTGACACTACAGCTTTCTGGCTGCTCTGGTCATTCATCTTCCTAGGTAGCAATCAAGGCTTTTGCAGAGAATGCCACATCACCCCCCAGGGCCAGCATGAAGCCCAGTACAAGTAGATCTATCATTACATTTGAATTCCTGTCTTGGTAGTCAAAGGCTCTCCTGACCCAGAGGTGCACCAAGTCAGCCTGGACCAGCTTCCTGGTAGGAGAGCTGCTACCGATGGAGATGTAGCTTAGTGGAAAGATAACTCCACCAAGAATCAGAAAATCCATGTTCTTGGTCCCATCCCTGCCCGTGAAGTGGGCAAATCACTGTTTCTCTCTGAGCCATGCTCCCTTCAACCATACAATAGAGAAGGTAGGACAAGATCTCTAAGATCCTTCCAGTCAAGTGATCCTGTGACTCTAGGTATTGGGGTAAGAAGGTGCCATTCTCTCTGAATTGCTCTAGGACTGATTGTCACTTACTTTATCAAACATGAACCACCTGGAGAGAAGGTGCTGCTTCTCACCTCCTGACATGCACAGAAGGGCTGGTAGCTGAGACCATTAGATGTCATTATCCAACATCAACGTGCATATGAGGCTCAGCTCTAAATTGCCTTGACTTTAAATGTGGAAGGATTGGGACCCAGCTGTTTAAGTGTCTGGAAGAAATTGGCTCCTGAAAGAAATCTCTCTGGCTTCTGCCCTATCTGGTCTGAGCCAATCCTATGTTAATTAGTAGAGGAAGGGGCTTGGGGTGGTAGCCAGAAGATCAGGCGAGCCTGCCACCTGGTTTGGTTTATGTTTCCATATGCCTGGCACCTTTGTCAGCTTGGTCTGGCCTTTCTTTGAGATGAAAACCTGTACCCGAGTGATTTTTGCATGCTGTCACCTCACTGCTGGGTCACTGAACACATATATATAGCTTTATATGGATCCGACACTGATATATAATATTTCTAATTTGATAGGCATTGTTTCAAATGCTTTACAAATGTTAATTCTTTAATCCTCAAAGCAACCTTATGAGGTTTGGATGAGGAAAGCAAGGCACAGAGTGCTTAAGTAAACTGCCTAAGGTCACACAGCTAACAAGTATGGGAGCCAGGATTCAAATCCATGCTTCCACCCCTTGTTATGTTGTCTCTCATTAAAGCTATTTCTTGTGCATGTGTATTGTCTCTGGAGCTGGACTATAAGCAATGTAAGCAGAGAAGCTCTTTTTCCTTTCCCAATAGGGTCCTATGCCCAGTGGTGTTTATTTTTTTTTTTTTATTTTTTTTGGTGAGAAAGATCAGCCCTGAGCTAACATCTATTGCCAATCCTCCTCCTTTTTTTTCCCCAAAGCCCCAGTAGATAGTTGTATGTCATAGTTGCACATCTTTCTAGTTGCTGTATGTGGGACGCGGCCTCAGCATGGTGGGAGAAGCGGTCGTCAGTGCGCGCCCGGGATCTGAACCCGGGCCGCCAGTAGCGGAGCGCGTGCACTTAACCGCTAAGCCACGGGGCTGGGCCTGCACAGTGGTGTTTAAATAAGATTTATCAACTAGATGATGAGATTGGGAGAAGAGGCCCTATCATTATCAAATGCAGCCCTGAGGAGGTTCTGGGTGCCTCTCAGACTCATGGCTCAGTTAATAAAATCTTGTTGCTGACTTGTTCAGAGAACTAGGAAAACCTATCACAATCTGTACAGAGCTTCACTCCTCATCTGTGTCAGGTGGAAGGGTGACTTCCTGTGGAGGGACACGGGTTTTCTATGAGGGGTAGGACAGAGAGGTCAAGAAAGGAAAAGGATCAAAATCAGAGCATTCACTCTTCTTTCGGTAAGACTCTTTGTAGCTTCCCAACAGGCCAGAAACTAAACCCAGTAGACAGAGTAAGCTGGTGGTCAGAAGAGGACCCAGTCCAGAGTATGGACTCCAGCCTATCAAAGGGGTCTCCCTCTCCTGCCAGCTCCTCCCCCAAATCCTACTGCCTCATGAATAGGGGTCTATACCTAGGAACCCTTGTAGCTCCTCTCTTCTCTTAGAGATTTGGAGAATGATAATTACTCCTCTTCATTTTCTGAATTTAAACTCTAATGAAAAGAGCCACAGAAAGGAGGTAGACAGGGCAAAAAATATCAGCTTTATTACTGATAAGGCTAGTGTGGCAACTTGGCTTGACCCCTGGCCACAATCAAGCACACCAATACTTTCCCCCCAGACTGACGTTTAAGGATGACCTGCCTAAGGGAACGTTCAGGTTTGTAGAGCAGATACACTCATCCAAGAAGTGTTGACCTTCACTGGAGGGCCAGAGAAAGAAAGAAAAATAGGCCTCCAAACTGGCCTCCTGATGCCAGCATGGGCCTTGGGCCTTGACTCCAGGAATACAGGCCACGTGGAGGAGTGGGCAAGGGCAGAGGACCCAGGTGGTACTGGGCCCCACGAGCTTGGCCTCCTCTCCCAACCTCACCAATCAGAGAAGTCAGTCACCTCTTTTCCCTTGGGAAGTAGGGTCTTGAAAAGTGGAGTTGGTATTCCTCTAAAGAGAGGAGAGAAGTTTCCTACCATATGGGTCCCGACGGGAATGCTGAGGTAAGGAGAGAATGCCGTCCAACTTTCCCCTGGCCACACTAACTCCAAGACCCTAAAAGCTGTGACCTAGAGGCTTCTGGGAAACATGATTTCAATGGAACTTGTCTAAACTGTTAAGAGCTGAGCCAGAGGGAGCATTTTAACTAACTAATTATTATTTTAAATAAATTGTAGCCTAGGAGTGTGGTGGAATATTTAAGAAGAGATTCCTAGGTTTTGTTAGGGGGCAGTGGGAAGGACACAGCCATTGGCATTCCTTCCTCCCCAGGGCCATAATTAGGAGGTCAAATATCATACTAAATTTACATTTTAACTTTACATAAAGCTGCTTAAGCATTTTTTTAGATAAAAGGGATTTTTTTACTTCATTCACAACAGAGTTTAGTTACATAGAGATATATAAAACGGAAATGTATTAATGACATGTGAAATCCTAAACTAGAATGAATAAATAAAGACTTGGCATACTGCTTCTGAAAAGTGGCCAACTCTAAGTCTAGGAGCAGTTTCATTTGATAGATGGATGTTAAAAGCCCTTTGAGGGGCAATGACAAGAACTGGGCAAGTTAACGGGTTGCTCCCTCAGCCTCAATCATTAGCTTCCCTGTGAGGCTGCTCTCGATTCCCCAGCAGAGAGAGGCCCCTTTCTCTGTACATCCTCAGTCTTCTCTGGCATGGCACCAATCTCTGCCTCCACCACTTGCCTGGGTGCCCCTTAAGGAGAGGGACCATACCTATTCTTATCTGTGTGTCCTGGGTGCTGGCACAATGCCTGGCATACAGTAGGCACTCAATCAATATTTAGTGAGTTCAACTTAGTTTGAAAAGCAGATAATTAAGAAGTGTAATAGAGCTGTCTCCAAATATTTGAAAGACTGTTGGAGGAAGACGGTACTGACTTTAATTTATGTTACTTTAGCAGAGAGGACCCAAACCCAATAAGTCCAAGTTACTAGGAAACATATTAAGGTATAAAATGAAGAAGAGCAAAATAACAACTTCATTAGCCAACAAGGAAGAGCCCCCCTGCCACCACGGAGGCTTTGACCCTGAGGAGAGATAGAAGATGAACTAGATTTCTCCTCTCCAAGATATTCACAATGAGGTAAGTGCCATCAAAATGGTACAAAGTGATGTTTGAGTTCAAAAGAGGAGTCTGGTTTTAGTTAAGATGATTTGAAAAGGTTTCTGGAAGATGCTGACTGTAAGTTGAGCCTTGAGGAAAGCACAGGGCTTCAGCAGGCAGTGAAAGGGGGCACGGAGGCAGGCAACGACAAGTGGTCAGGAGGGAGCACAGAACATGTGGCTGAAGGCGAGTCTGAGACAAGACTGTGGCCAACGTCAGACTCTAGGCTGGGGACATTGGCCTTCATTCTGTAAACAACATGGAACTCAGGGTTTTTCCTCAGAGAATGACACGGTGATGGCGTATTTTAGCAAGACTGTATGGTGTAAATGTCGAATTTAGTGGAAAGTATGGAAATGAACATTTACGAAATACTAATCCTCTGCCAGATGCTTTTCCTATATGTTATCTCATTTCATCCGCAAAACAAACCTACAGGGTAGGCAGCACTACCTCAATTTTACAGGTGAGAAAATGGAGGCTCAGAAGTTGGCAACTAAGTTGTGGGACAAGGATTTCCACCAAGGGCTAAATCACTGCCAAACTACTGCCATTGCACCAAGGGCCTCCATGGCACTCAGGGAATGGAAATGGGCCACAAAGAATAGTGCAAAGGAAATATTGGCAGATGTTGACAATTGATGGAAAGGTGCGAGTGAAACTGTAAAAGTGAAAAATGACTCAGAAGTGACTGACAGACTGATGTGCTGAGGAAGTCAAGAAAAGAAGCTAATTTCACTGGGGGAAGGGAAAGGATAGAAGCTGACATTTATCAGGTACCAACAGTAAGCCAAGTGTTTAGCACATATGCAATAAACATAAAGCATATTTACAAAGTATGTGGAGAAAAGACAAGTCTAGTTGAAGGCATGTTCCAGGTGCCAGAAAGGTGGACATGTTTAGTGAACAACTAAAAACATGAGCTGGAGCTCAGAAAAGGCCGTTCCATTCAGAGGTGCCAGACTTATCTGTTCAGAGATAACTATCATTATGAGGGCGGGTGTTGCTGACAAGGGATCACTGTGGGAGATCAAAATTGGCCACCCTGAAATATATCTCTTTACCTTGATTATTTTCTCTGACAGACATTTGACCTCCCTCACTAACTGCATGAAGGAATTTAACTCGGTATGGACAGATTGGCAGGGTCCTCGCTAAGCCCATTCTTATCAAAGTTCTGTTTACCAAATATTTACGTTTGTAAAGGTATCTCCCTCTGTGTACTGTGAAGAGGGGGGAATGGCCTTATCTCTGGAAACTCTTATCAGGACAGAAGGAGAGGACTTAAAACTGCATACTCTTGATTACTGTCTCCCTCTCCACTACCCCCAATACCCTCCTTTGTCTTTATCTAAATCTATTTAAGGTGAAAAATCGCTGCCCTGTGTTGAGAAACTCATTTTCTCTGGTTTCTCTCATGTATACATATTACTAAACTTTGTTTGATTTTCTCCTGCTAACCTGTCTTTTAATTATTTGGCCAGCCATGAGAACTTTAAGGGAAAGGGTGGAGGGGGATTCTCCCTCTTCCCCAACATCACGTTTATAGGGAAAAAGAAAAGAGAGTTGGAGCGCACATTTACAGGTAGAGCAAAGAAAACAGAAAAGGCACAGAGAAAAGGAAAAATCATGAGTGTGCTGTCACAGAAGACAAGAGATGCGAGTTTCAGGAAAGATGGAGAGAGGTTAATCCCAGTGAGGTCAGGAAGAGGAGGTTCAAGGAGAGGCCACAGGAGGAGCAGCCAGGAGTAAGCAGGTCTCCCAGAAAGCAGCTTCCATGAGACGGCGGGAACAGAAACCAGACTTAGGAGGTGAAGTGAGTTGGGGCTGAGCTATGGAAGTAATAAATAAGGATTATATTTTTTGCTACATGAGTCCCAAGCTTTGTCTGTTGTCTCAGAGTATAAGAAAAGATAAGAGCCTCAGCCAAAGAGGTTCATTTTCCTATTTCTTTAGGAAATATTCCTTGAACAGAATCAGCCTCATCTTTTCTGCCATCCCAAGATCAAACTCCCTTCGTTACCATGATGAGATGTCTTTGTGGGGCGTATCTTAACCTATCAGGTCAAAGCTGCTGGAAGATCAAGAATGTGTCAAGTTACTTATTATTTGGGAGATAGTGCTCCATGATAATTAAAAACCCAGGCTTCAGAGGCACAGAGATTTGAGTTGGACTCTTTGGTCCGAGAACTACGTGACCCTGGGCAAGGTACTTAAACTCTCTAAGCAAGCGCCAGGAACTGCAAAGGAGGTAAGAGCCAGTGATAAACTGAGCACACATGAAAGAAAATGTAGGATGCGCTCATTCTGTGCCGGGCATGGTTCTTGGCATGTTACACACCTTAACACATTGAATTCTCACAACAATCCTACAAGGCAGGTCTTTCTTTACAGATGGTGAAGCTGAGGTATAGAGAGGATAACTGTGCCTAAGGTTATAGAACTTTGATTCAGACTGACTCTGTGGTTGATCATCTGGACCTAATGCTGTTGTCAACACTTGGGTAGTAGAAGTGACTCCCTTTGTACCTTCTTTATCTGTCTTCCTCCAAACGAACATCTACATGAATGTAAATGAATGTTCGTGAGTAAGCCTGTGAGTGCCTTGCAGGTTAAGTCCTCAGGCCTACTTCTTTATCCCTGGTGGCCTTGCCTAGGATCCTTTTCATTTTTCCCACAGGTCCCAGGAAGAGAAAAGAGTGGGGATTAGTCTGAAGACGGTAGACTAAGCCTCCACCATTTACGTAATTGCATGACTCTAAGCTGGTTTCAACT
Source organism: Diceros bicornis minor (assembly GCF_020826845.1). Taxonomy (NCBI): domain Eukaryota; kingdom Metazoa; phylum Chordata; class Mammalia; order Perissodactyla; family Rhinocerotidae; genus Diceros; species Diceros bicornis. Next base: position 88,718,996 of record NC_080742.1, on the reverse strand, counting down.
AGGCTCTCTGGACCTAGTTCATTGTATGCAAAATTAGGGTGGCAATGATGCCCTTTAAGGGTGGCTGGGAAGATGAAAAGAGATAATGTTTAAACAACATCTACCACTGATACAGTATAGATGCTCCGAAATGTGAGCTCTCACCTTCTCCCTCTCTGCCTCTTCCTCCTGCCTCTTCAAGGAGGTTTGAAGGTCAAATGAGACCTTAACCTTCCATCGGAGCTCTATGAACTGAAAAGTGTTACCTGAACCGTAATTACCCCCTTTCCACCCTGTTTTGGCGACCAGCACCTTCCTTCCTCAGGAATGTAGATGGGTAGATTGAAGATGTCCTTGTCCTCTTCGCTGCTGAAAACTCAGACACAGAATTCTTTTGGTTTTAATATTTTTCATTTTAAAGGTGTCAGTCATTAAAAGGAAAACAGCTAATTTATCCCACTAATTAGTTTAGGTGTCTGACTTCTCCCTAAGATTATGAGCAACTCCAAGGCAGGGATGAGATTTATTTTATTGAGTAAAATACCTAGTTAAGTACAGTACCTAGTACTTAGCAGGTACTTAACAACTGGTTGTTTATTTAATGAACAATAGCGTTGGGCAGGTTCTAATGGTCACTAACGTGGGGATGGGGCTTGCCTCTTTCACAGCCACATCTTGGACATCCTTCATCTTTTGATGGCTCCCATGAGTAAGGTGAGTGTATTTTCCAAACCCCAAATCAAGACACACAGTATGAGACATGATCTAACAGGAAAGTGTATTTGAAATCAGGAGACTTCCAGAATGCCAGGGAAGACAGCAGCTTTACATAGGCCCTCACTCTCCAATTATTTTATACTTGGGGATAAAATGCAAGTCATTACCCACCTATCCTAAAAGCCCAAGTTTGGTTAGAATGAATAGGTACGTCCACTAGAGCAGCATTCATTTTATGGCCCCCCGCTCCCCCTATCTCCTGGGGCTGTCTTCATTAAGTCCTCCCCAGAATCATTCTCCCATGGGCTTTAAGGCCATCACCAGGCCCCTGTACAGTGTGAACAGCTGAAGAATTCAGGCTTGCCAGGCTCCTCCTGACCCCCACCCACAGGCAGGCATCATCCACAGTGAGGTGCAGGGGTGCTGCCCTGGGCCCAAAGGTGTGCCTGATTGTGCATTGTGGGGGCTGCCTGGCCCTACTCTCCAGCTCTCTGATCTGGGCCAGTTCTCTAAGTCAGCTCTCCAGTACCCAGAAGGAGCTGGGGCCCTAATTCCAACTCGTCTGCTGGGGATGCCCTCTCACTCTATCTCAGGGGCTCTCTGTGTCTGATCTGGGCTGGTTTTCCCTGGTGCCTGGTACTCTCGCTTCAATCCCATCCCCCAGGCCCTGTACACGTAGTGCATCTCAGCCATCCAAGTAGTAGGGGTAACAAGGAGCCTCTGGAGGATAGAGACCCCTTCCCCCAATCTCTGGGTCGGGCTACTTTTGATGCCACTTCTCACCTGTCCTCAACCCGGCTGCCCACCCCGACCCCACCCTACCCCGGACAGAGAGAGGAAATTCCTCCTCACTTACACCTGCTTCTCCTTCTTAATTGTTTCCCCAGGAGAGCTTCTAAGTCCAATAGGAGGGGTCTCTCCATTTACTTCAGGAACAGCATTTTTCTTTGATTTATGACTTGTTCCAAGGGCCAGAAGCTTGCTTGACAAGTTCCCTTTCTCTGAAGCTTGCACACCTCTATAAGAATATCCCAGAAGAGCTACAGAGAGGGAGGCTCTGGAAGTTGCTTTAGAAATTACCTAAATTTCCATGGTAATCAAGCACTGTGGAGTCACCGCCACATTCTGGGTCTGTTTCCACTGAAAAGGCTGTTGGAGAAATCTGTTCTTTCTCAACAGACACCCTAGTAATGGAGATGGTCTTCAAGCCACCCTGCCCTCTCTCTCTTCTCCTCCCTGCCATTCCCTCATCCCACTCTTGCCACTCAAGACCATGGCATGGAAGCAAGGGACCCTAATTTAGTGCAGTGGTGTTGTATTTCCACCCCAAGAAAGACAGGGTCTTGTTACCATGGCAGGAGGAGACCTTAGGGTATCAGGGGCCCAGCGTGAGTCTGGACTATATTCACTCAATAATTCAGACGTGTCTGAGCATGGCTGTGTTGGAGGGATCAGGTCATCCAGGAAGGCACCAGGATGTGGAGAAATCATTCATCCTGAATGAGACTCCAAACCATCCACCCCACACTCAGCCTAGACACAGAACCAAAACCACACCTCACTGTCTATAGTAACCTAACTTTGCTATTTCCTTGCCTCCTTTATACTCCTGGGACTGTCCTGCCCATGTAAGCAGTTTGACTGTTCATTAAAGAACTTCCCAAAAGATACATCAACTCTTCCATTGAAAGCATCAACGGTGTGTGCTCAAAGATTTTTTGAATCCTGCACCTCAAAATCCTCATCTTGCTGTTTCCACCAATCCTGGGCGTTATCGGTATTCTCACCCAATCTTAACCAAATATCTGCATTGAAATAATGGCCTTAAACCAAACTTTCCTCTCTCAGTCAATTCTGACCGTACCTTCCCCACTCTGAGACCCTGCCAGTTTTGCAAGGTGGTGTTCTCTCTTATCGCAGTAAGCAATAAACTCAGCTTTGTCTTATTAGCAGGTTGAGTTGGCAATGTTTGGGGAGCCAGCTTTTCACTCAAGGAAAGGAGAACACATGTTTTATGTGATTACTCAATCAAAGACTAGGGGTAATTTTAAGCACAGCAGACTTGGCCTGAGTTAGGGAGAAGGAGAGCTGCACGCAGAATAAAGGAAAGATCTGATTTCTCAAGATCTCTGGGAGCCCCTACAGCAAACAGCTATGGTGTCTGGGGATCAGGGAGCTAGAGCGTGGACAATGCTGGAGGCAGAGCTGGCCTCGTGGGCCAATGCAGTTGTGTGCTTGCTTTAATGCTCTGTTGCCTCTGTCTTGAAATTCTTAATAATGTTTGAATAAGAGGTCCCCCACAAATTATGTAGTTGGATCTGGTTGGAGGGGAGAAATGCCCCCAGGTAGGGGGGACTGCAACACCTTCAGGGGGCACATGCCAGTCCCCCTACCCTGACCTGGCCACCCAGGCATAGATACCACGCCCCCACTCGCTGGAACTGGGCATGGCAGGTTGTAAAAGTCCCAGCTGTAGGTACCACAGAAGGAAGCCAGACCCCTGATAAAAGTCACACAATATCACATGATTGCCCAAATGATCGCCCAGGGGAGAAGTCCAGAGCATTCTATGAAATGGATAGAAGGCAGGGCAGAACGAGGATTGATGCCCCTTCAATCAATCAAACCCTTACGATGGCCTCCAAGACCCTACATGGTCTGCCTACCTTTGTGGTATATCTCCACGTCACTCCACTCCTGTCACAATCGTACTCTTGCTCAATTTCTTCAGAGTCAACAGGCTCAGTCCCATCCCAGGGGCCTTACACTTGCTGTTCTTTTCGCAAGGACTGATCCTATCCCACATCTTCCTATTGTTACTACCTCCCTTCATTCAAGCATTTGTTCAAATGCTACCACCTCTGAGAGGCCTTCCGTGTCCACCACTGCCCCTTCATCTGCACTGATGCCCCCCATCACTATCTCCCTCCCAGCTTTATTTTTCTCCATAGTTCTTATCACCTGACATCGTGTCAGATATTTATGGTACTTGCTTTTTGTCTGTCTCTCCAACTAGAATGTAAGCTTCATGAGGACTTGATCCTATTCCGCACTATATCCCAAGTGCTTAAACAGTGTCTGGTCCATAATATGAATTAATATAATTTGAATGAATGAGTAGGGTGGTGATTAGCCAGATAGATGTTATCTGTTCAAGAGAATTCATCTTTATCAACCCACAGCATGTGTGTCTTTGCATGGTGTTAGTAGTAATAGTATGGGGCTGCTCAAAGCAGTATCACTGAAGGTGATTATTAAAAAAAGAAGCATCTCAGTAGCTAAAATAATATCTAAAAATTTATTAAGAACAATGCCAGGCATTGTCCTAAGGTCTTCACATGGCTTAACTCTGTAATTCTCACAACTATGCTTCGGGTGGGTACTATTAAATAATTAGCCCTCTTTTACAGAGGAGAAAGTTAAAACAATACACGAAAGGCAGTTATGTAACTTTCCCAATGTCACACAGCTAGTCCAAGGCTCCTGATCCTGGACTAGTTCTCCATGGTAAAACTACGGTTTTATGAATCTACTTCTTGAACAAGGACTTTAACCCCCACTTAGTGGGCAGGGAATGGAAGGTGGCTCACGGGCAAGTGTAGGCAGGGACATCTAAGAGACGAGGGTTGGTTCTTCCCAAAGATGCCTTCACCAACCACCCTCCTTTCTGTCTCCTCCCAGGGTCTGTTCTGTCGTAGGATTTCTCTCTGGAACCTCAATGACAAAGCCTCCCCCTGCTCCAGAAAATATGTAGCACTTTGGTTTTCTTGAATGTTTGGGCAGGCAGGTTATACAAGGCATTCATTGACCAGATTGGGTTTACAGGGCCAAGGCTGCTTCCTGGTGTCTTCTGAAGCACAAATCTGTAATGGAGGCAGGTCCCATTGGGTGGCAAGAGTGTAACTCCTTTGGGGTCTGTTCCAACTCTAAGGTGAAAATGAAGCCCCCCTGCCGCCTGGGTTGCTGGAGTGATTAATCCTGGCCACTCGTTCCACATTAGGCAAGTGTGGATGTTATTTCCTAATCCTCCTAACAATGTGTCTCCTCCCCTAAATGTCTTTGTTTTGAATGTAATTGTCAAACACTAATAAATATTCAAAAATGCACCTTCCAAAGGGCAAGACATGTTCCAGGGTATGAAGTAGTTTATGAATCTCTGCTTTGGATTCTGAAAGAAAGGTTGCAAGACAAAAATGAGAAGAGTTGTGATGTTCTAGTGAACTACAAAGAGCCGTTTAGCAGGGTAAGTCGATGGGTTTTATGCCCTTGGTGGGTCGTGACAGATTATGGACACTTCTCTGCCTACTAGAATGGACTTCACTTAGGGTGCACATATAATAGTAACAGCCACCATTTTTTGAGGGTTTCTTATAAGCGTTGCATCATGGTAAGTCATTGGCTTACTGAATTTATTCTCCCTCCCCAGAATATATAATTTACATGGTCTCCCTTCTCTTTGCCCTGAGTCATGAAGTTTGAGTCATAGTGCCTTCTGGACTAACAGATACACAGACCTAGCCATGTTTCTAAGTAGTGTTGAAGCTGGGAATGAAAGTGGGGAGAGGCTGATGGGGAAACCTGGATGTTGTTCTACTTCATAGTAGTCTCTAAAATCACTTTGCTCCCTAAAAGAATAGTCCTCCAGGCAAGACACCTATGCCTGGGACTTTTCATTTTAGGCTTCTAAGTTTTCAGAATTGCTGGGCTTTTATCAATGTCTTTGTCTATCAGAAGAGGGGTACCTGGGGGTTCACTGCACAGCTGAGCTGCTCTCTGATGAGCTTGGAGGAGGGGGAGCCATTGGCATCACTGGTTTGCAAATCACTGCAATCACTCGAACCTGATAGCTTGAGCTTCTTTAGGGCATTCTCTTCATGCTCCCTGACTGACTGAGAAGGTAGAAAAGGTTACACCGACCACAGGTGGTGAGAAAGGATCCTTAATGATTGCCTTTTCCTATTACCACTCGTGCCCTCAATTCTGGCCACCATCTCCTCCATATGCCCCTTTGTGCTTTGAGAAGGGAGGAACAGAGAAGGAATGGAGTGAGATTCTGGGAACACTGGTACCTGCTTAGAAGCACAGAATTGGAGCCATGCTATTGTGGGAAGACGTGTGGGTGGCACAGGGGGTCATGGAGATCTTCAACATGGGGTGCTGAAAGCAGAGGCAGCAGTCTGGGTGGCAAGAGTCCAGGCTGGGTCATGGGCTGGGCTCTGGCTCCAGTTCTGCCACTCACTAGCTGGGTGGACTAGGACAAATGACATAACTACTCTTATCTGGAAACACAAGAATATCAAACTGGATGGTCTCTAGGTCTCTTCCATTTCTAACATTCTAGGAGGTCAAATTAAAGACAGAAAGCTATTCACAAATTCATGTATAATTCATACGCTACTTCCAAAAGGAATTTGAGACATTTTATATCAGAAGTACATAAACCCTAGGACTGCTCAGATAAACATAAAAAAAGGATAAGGAATCCCATGGAAGGGGAGAAGATCAAACCAGGAACAGAAGATAAGATAGGGCACTTTCCTGACGGATTGCTGCTCTACCGAGACAAAATAAAACACTTTCTCTCTGTTGCACATAATTCACTTTAGCAATGCATGCAATCAGCAGATATTGAGAGTGCGACACTGTTCCCAACACAGGGATTCCTTGGAGAACAAGGCAGATAAGGTTCTGGAGCTTATGGGGCTTCCCTCTAAGTGGAGGAGAGAGAAAATGAACAAATAGAGAATGTTAAAAATACTGCAGACACGTAGTACCCAGATCTTGGTTTCTAATACCATTCTCCAATAAAAGGAACCAGCTCTTCTTAGAGAAATGGCTGATTCTAGGACTGCGGCAGGAAATATACAGGATGAGCACTTTGTAGAGCCAAAAACTAACAAAGTGCTCAAAAAAACAAAAACTACCAACAAAAAACAAACAAAACTCCACATTGGTAGGAGTATGTCAAAGGGGCACGGAAGCCAACTGAAAGAGCTACCAACGGCCAATGCCGGAAAAACTAGAGCAACAAAATAAATACAGTATTGGATTATAACCCAAAGGAAAAAATAGATACCCATGAGTCCACATTGATAACAAATAATTGAATAAATCAATAAATGGGGAAGAAGAGTCAAGTATCCCGTGTAGAGGAATTCCAAATAACTTACGTAGATACTCCATCCTAAAGGAGAGGGAGCCTCACTCCTCATCCCTCATGTGTGGGCTATGTCTAGTGACTTCCTTCCAAAGAGGAAGGGACAGAAACAAGGAAAAAACAGTAACTTTCCAGCAGAGAAACCTGATACACACTACTGCAACCAGGTGATCAGGGCAACTTCAGCAGGGTGATAGGATGTACCCTTGACATGATCTGATGTAAATGCCACTTCACCTGTGTGACCCTCCTCCCCCAAACCCATAATCCATCTACTCATGAGAAAAACAACAGACCAGTTCCAATAGAGGGAAGCCTACAATATGGATGACCAGTTCTCCTCAAAACTGTTGAGGTCATCAAAAAACAGGAAAGTCTGAGAAACTGTCACAGCCAAGAGGAGCCCAAAAAGACAGGACAACTAGATGTAATGTGGTATCCTGGATGGGACCCTGGAACAGAAAAAGGACATCAGGTAAAAACTAAGAGAATCTGAATAAACTATGGACATTAGTTGACAATAATATACCAATATTTATTCATTAATTGTAACAAATGTACCGGACTAATATATTAATAATAGGGGAAACTGTAGGCAGGGGCAGAGGGTAGTATGGAAACTCTCTGTACTATCTGTTCAATTTCTTTCTCTCCTGCTGGCCTTGAATAAGCAGGCTTCCACGAGTCCTACAGCTGCAAGGAAATGAATTCTGCCAACAACATCGTGATCTTGGAAGAGGACCTCAGCCCCAGATGAGACCCCCAGCTCCAGCTGACACCTTGTTTTGTGAGACCCTGAGCAGAGAACACAGTTAAGTTGTGCCTGGAATTCCGATCCATGCAAACTGCGAGATAATAAATGTTTAAGCTGCTAGAAAAATCAACCCAAAACAAAACATAATAACAACAACAAATATTTCAAAAAGTAGTGAGTGTGCTGTAGAAAATTAAATTAATTAAAATGTGGAGTGACTGGATGGCCTTATTAAACTGGGTGGTCAAGGAAGCCCTCTCTGAGGGGGTGACTTTTAAGTTGGAATCTGAATCCGAGGCAGGGGCAGCAGGAGGCACTGGCCGGGAAAGCACCATGGGCAAAGGGACCAGCCAGCACCAGGGCCTTGAGGTACAACTGCGTGTGTTCTAGGACAGAAAGGCAGTGAAGTGAGTGTAGGGGAAGGAACAGGACAGGGGTGAGAGAGGAAGTAGGAGCTAGATTACACAGGACTTCCGCTATGGAATGAATATTTGTGTGCCCCTGAGACTCACAGTTTGGAATCCGAACCCCCAAAGTGATGGTATTAGGAGGAGGGGCTTTGGGAGGTGATTAGGTCATGAGAGTGGCACCCTCATGAATGGTATTAGTGCCCCTATAAAAGAGGCCACAGAGAGCTCCCTCACTCACCCATTCCACCACATGGGGACACAGCAAGGAAGCATCATTAGGAACCAGAAAGTGGGTTCTCACTAGACACTAAATCTGCTGGCGCCTTGATCTTGGACTTCCCAGCCTCCAGAACTGAGAGAAATAAATTTCTGTTGTTTATAAGCCACCCAATTTCTGGTATGTGTTATAGCAGCCCAAGCTGACTAATACAGCTTCCAAAGAAGGGTAAGGAATTTGGATTTTAAGTTTAACATGGAGCCTGTGGAGCATTGATAGTGGATGAGTGACATATCTGATTTACAGTTTTTAAAAAATTATGCTAACTGCCCTGTGAAGGACTGATTGCTGAGTGCCAGAGTGGACTCAGGACATCTAGATAGGAGGCTCCAGAATTAGCCTGGACAAGAGCTCAGGGAGGCTTAGACCTGGGTGATGGCAGAGATGACGGAATCCTCCAAGAGTGTGGGAAGATATGTGAGAAGGGTGCTGATGGGGTGGGGCATGCGCTGGATGTTCACACTCATCTTGTAGGTCTGTGTCCATGAGGTGGCTCTGAGGTTCACCCAGCGAGTGAATTACCAGTAACTATAGCAGTCACATGCTCCCTCATCATGCAGTCTTTCCCCCATGTCATCCTGTTCCTGTGCTTCTGAACACCACTGATGACTCATCAAGACACTTGTCTCTGGCAGTTGCTGGCACCCAAATGGTGCTGTGCCAGCCTGGGCCAGATTCTCCCCTGGAGGCCCTGCCAAAGGGGAAACTGGATCCCACCCACCGCCCCCAGCCTCCTGGCCCGCCAGAGCTGCCCTCCTTAATTAATTGCCTCCGCTGGGTTGAGTGTTAATTAAACAATTTGTTGCTAGTTATTTCACAAGTTGTGGGATGCCCTCTCTTTAACCTGGGAAAAGTTAAACTTGGAACACAGCAGTGCCCACTTTGAGCCATCTTCCTTCACACCAGAACAGAGAAAAGGTTGTTAACAGAATTCTTCCATTTTTGTTTTGGCCCTGGTACTTTCATCTAAAGTCAACTCTCATTCCATCTTCGGACTCTTGACTCCAAATTTACCTTTTTCATTCTTGCCAACACCTCCTTTTCTACCCACTCATCACACCCTTGCCTGGCCAGCTCCCGAGCACTGCTGCTGGTCCCCACCAGCTGTTCTCACTCATCATCCAATCCAACCCCTTGGGCACCTGTCCGTGCTCAGTTACAGACGCTGAAATCCACTCTGGGTGAAAGCTAAGGCCATAGGCCTTTTTGTCCCACTTTGCCATAAATATCTGTAGTTTGAATGACTGTTTTGCTGTGTTCATGTGGTGGCTGTCACAGGTAGCTGACTCTCCAAGCTCTTCAACAGGTAAACCCTAGAAGGTCAACTCCCAGAAGGCAGGGACTGCTCAGGTTCTGGGAGGGGTTGGTGCTGGCTCTCTTTGGCACACAGGGTTCTATAGGTCAAGGCATCATTTCAGGGTTGACACCCCAGCCTCTCAGTTTAGCTCTCTCTGCTGAGCAGGGATGGAAGCTTCTCTTCCTGAGTCTGCCCCTTCTCTATCTCCTAACCAAACCAAACTCACAGGGTCAGCAGACGGCAGCTGATCTGGGCATCTGGACTCCCACGGCTATGTCTAGCCCAGTTGGAAAGCACACTAACTTGAGAAGAAGAGTCCTCCCACTCCAAATAGCTTTGTCTTCCCAAAAAGACCCCTGTTCAAGGGATCAGTTCTTAGTGGCTTTGTCCTTCTTCCCCTCCTGTTGAGGCCTGGCCTGATGGTACCCATGAGGTGTATGGACACCATATCCCTCCCCAGCCTCTTTTAGGAGGGTAGGGCTCTACCTACGGACACAGGTAATAAAGCTCCAGGGTGGACAGGATGGTTTCGTTCTAACCAGGACAAGGCCCCACTCAGCAGAAATAGCTCTTAGAACAGCAACTTCCCCAAAGCTCTTCTTGATGCTAACATTTTATCATGAACTATGGTTTTGTCGTTTGAAAAACTAGAGTACAAGTCCTGGAATAGCAGATTTAGCTGGGCCCCTCAGTGGTCAGGGCTCAGATAGGTCTCCACAGTAGTAACTGAAGCCCGGTTACAGCACTTCCCCATCTCTTGCTGCATAGGGCTTGGAAAAATAGTCATAAGAGCTGGAGGAGTACAGGGAAGAAAGAAACAAATCATGAGAGGTCTTGGCCAACTGGTTCATCCCTAGAACCATAACATTTTACAGCTGGAGAGGACTTTAAAGTTCATCTATTGCAGTAGCTCTCAGCCCTGGCTGCACATTAGGATCACTCCCAGAAGTTCTGCTTGGATTGGTCTGGTGTGGGGCCCAGCATCAGTATGCTTTAAAAGCTCTCCAGGTGATTCGAATGTGCAGTGATTGAGAACTACTACCCAGGCGAAAGGTAAGCAATGCTCTCACTCATTAACCCTGTAGGGAGGGGCCTCAGATTCCTCATCAAGCCCAAGGGCTTTCAGACTGTCTTCTCCAGAGCCCTAGGCTTCTCGGAGGTCCCTCAGAAAGTGGGGAGCAGGGCTCCATGCATCCTCCTGCCCCTCACTGTCTGTCCCCACACTCCTTTCTGGGAGAGAGTTCCCATTCAAGGTCTCAGGTGAGCAGGAATTGTCACAATAACCCCACCCCACTCACAGCTGTTGGCCCAGCCATTGTCACTCAGTTCTTCCCATTTATTTTCTGACCAGTGGTGTGGGCCAGTCACATTCTCTCTCTTTCTCTGGAAGCTGACTTAAGCAGCCCAGAGGAAAGTTGTCAGAGTTGAAGTGTCCTGGAAACTTAGCACCTGGGCAGGATGTGAGCTATGTGCCTGGCCTGAGGGGAGAGAGGAGACCATGGGCAGGGAGCTGCAACACCTTGAAAGAGGTAGGGATGAAAGAGAGTCAGTTCCCTAAGCTCCCGGATTCCTGTTCTGCCCAAGGCCTGTTTGCTCAGCTTTTCTTGGATTCCTGGGAGACCTCTCTAGAGCCTTAGAAAAGCCTCGTTTTACTGGAGCTTGTCTTTGTATAACCAAAAGATTCTTAGAGAGAACCCTCACTACAAACAGAGCCACTCCACTTTTATCTTTTTCCATTTCAGGGTCCACGGAAGATTTTGATTGGAAGGTGGAAACAAAAAGATTCCACCGCTGCTAAAACAGAGTCAGGGAGTCTGGGCCTAGTTTGACTCCCAGGTTCACTGAGGAGGATGCCCAGGAGTGGAAAAGGTGAGTGTGGTTGGTTTCGTGGGCCTCTGTCTCTGTGGGAAACCAGAAGGAGTGGTGTGGGAAATGCCGCCTGTGCCCTCCCTCCCCCAGTCTGCCTGAACTGCAGGTGTGGGACCCAACTGCCAGGCCCTAAGACGAATCCTGCCTTTCTCCTCCTCTCCCAACCCACAGCTCACCAGCTCCCAGAGACCTCTCTGCACATCTAGAGGGACAGCCACCCCCTTTCCCAACTTGACCCACTCCACCTCCCGCCTCTGCTCGGAAACCCGGAGTCAGGCTGGCTGTTCACCAACGGGACCTGAGTTGGGCACATGCTCATGGTGCCTAAAGTCTAACTGGCATTTGTTTCCATCTGTAGGACTCACCTCCTTTCTTCCTATAAATATTTCTAATTCCCCTATCCAAGCCCAATTCTCCTCCACCTAGTGCCACACCACTCATTGACCCACTTTTCTCTGAGGAGAAGACTACGATGGGCATACTCAATGGTTAGCTCCAGCTTTGGATTGAGACTCAAACCAGGAGACCAAACAGCACACTCTAGCTCTTCAAGGAGAAAAGAGGCCCATGGTTCTATGGCCATGACAATAACAGAGAGTGAGGGAGACAGAGCTAGCCCTGAGAGAAGGTCTGGCCCTGTCCCGCCATCTTTGGAGTGGAAAAGGAAGCAGCATCAGGACCCATAAATCAAGGGTGAAGATAGGTTTTGAAGGGGAAACTGCCCAGATAGCACCTGCTTCCCACACCCAAAGTCTAGTGTGTGTATAAAATGCCTGAGTGTTTCCTGGGTTCATGCTCACTCCAGGTCTGACAATTCTCTCAATGCCATAGCCGTACAGTCTCTCCCACACCAGTTAGTCAGACCCCCAGGGGTAACGACTATGCCTTATCAGCCTTTGCATCCCCAGCAGCTGGCACAGTGGTGAGTGGCGAGTGGCTAAGAGGAACTCAAAAAATGTCTGATGAATGAATGAGTGAATGAGTGAATGAGAAGAGACCCCCCAGAGTCACAGCCTTCATCCGCCATGCCTCCTCGCCATTCTCCTAGAATCCCAGTAACCAGGACCCATCTATGCCCACAGCCCCTCAAGCCTGCAGCCTTACCTCCCATGAGGAAGAGAAGCCCTGCCACATACTGCATAAGGCCTCGGTCCCAGCAGCAGCCCAGCACGCCGATGATCCAGCCGAAGAGGATGATGGCCACCGCCATGCCCATGAAGCCGGCCGTCATCCTGCGCAGGTCTGTGGGGAAGCAGGCAGGCAACAGTTAGCATCAGAGCCTGGAACTCAGGGTCAGGGCGCATCCCAGCCCTGGGCAGAGCGGGGAGGGTGGGGCACTGCAGCAGCTGGAAGGCAACCTGCTCTTTTCAGATAGGTTTGTACACTAAGCTTCCTTTGCAGAGGAGAGAGCCCTCGATGGTGACTAAATCCTTGTGTGCAAAAACATGCCAGGCCAGCTTGGTCCGTAAGCACAGGGAGAGGTCATCATCATAACAGTTGTCTCTTGAACATCTCCTTTGTGCCAGGTGCAGCGCTGTCCTTCGCAAGCAGCCGTCTCAACTTTCTGAGACAGGTACTGTCTTTATCCCTACTTGCCAAATGGAGCCACTTGCTGAAAGCCGTACAGCTAGTGAGTGGTGGAACAGGGCATCAACCCAGATCTGTATGGCTCCCAGGACCTAACCACAGCATCATTCACCTCTCAGGGAGAAAAGGGCCCTAAGAACTGGGTGGGGTCTCAGCAGTCTGGCTGCACCTGCCAAGAGCCCACTCCCTTCCCTTCAGGGTTTTGCTGGTCTCTCCAGGAAGTCATGTGAGGGGGAAGCCGCCCACGTCCCGTCCTTCCCCTCCAGGTAGGTTCCCAGGGGCTCAGCATTCCTTGAACGTGGGGTTGTGGAGTGGGGAGCCACAGCTCCTGTTGTCAGACAGAGCCCCTAAGCAGGCCCCCTCAGCCCCTCGACCCCAGGTCAGCCCAGCTTTCGAGGTCAGGCCCCTCCCTGCTCCACAATGCCCTGACCCTGCCAGACAAAGCCTGGCGCGGGTGCAGGGTGGAGGAGGGCTGTCTGGAAACATGGTATTTTTAGTGGAAGGAAGAGGGCAGAGCCACTGTCACGTCTCCGTCAGCCTCACTCAGCATTTTGCTTGGCTCAGCTTCCTCCTGGCTCCCCCACTGTCCTCCAGCCATTCCCCCACCCCACCAGTCTCACCCTCCTTCCCTGGAATCCAGCATTCTTACTTCCTCCTGGGTAACACCCCACCCCCTTTTCATGGGCTCCTTCCATCCTGCCCCAGCACCCACCCACCCGCAGCTCCCTGGCCACCTCTGCCACCTGTGCAGAGTCCATCCACCTACATCTGAGTCTATCCACCAGCCCCACCAATACGGCTCCAAACAGCAGCAAAGCCATTTGCCAGGGCCTCTGCCCGAGGGGTGAGGGGTGAGGTGGGGTGGATTGCCAGAGCAGCCTGGTGGACCCCATGGGCATTCCTCTCTCAAAAGAAGGGAAGGGGTGTGAGGGTGGCAGGGAGGGTACCTGCCAGCAGACTGTAACACCCTGTGCAAGCGCACACAATCTCTTCTCATCCCCGCGAAACAAATACCTCCCAGGTTTCTGTGAGAACACCTCGCGATCCGCACACCTCACGAGGGCGTCCCATCCCCTCTCCTCCTCTCTCCAGTCACCCCCGGTCCTGAGCCACGGCAGGTACTGGCACAGTTTGGCTTGAGGCCTCCCGGCCCTCTCCCCTCGGTAGAGGGATCTGGTCCATGTTCCTCGTCCTGACACTGAGGACCAGACACTGCAGCCCCCAGCCCAGGAGGAGGCTGGTTGGGGCGTGGGGAGGGAGGGGCAAAGGAGAGCAGCAGCTGAGCCTTCCCCTGAGGAGGAGGGGCCTGGACAGGAAGCAGGGCAGGGCCCTGTCACAGAGGCAGAAATCCACCAAGAGCCACCTGAGCAGGTTCCCGCTCCACCCAGTTCTCCTCCATCCTCCCCCGCTCCCCCGGGAATGCCTGCCCCAGCCAGGTCACGTAATACTCATTACAGTCATTTACGTGAACTGCCAAGGACACGTAATCCTCATGCCCCACTGCTCCTATCGCCAAATGTGTCAGAGAAAACTTTGTGGAGAGCACTGTTGGATCACAGCACTCAAACGTGCCCATGCTGCCTGAGCAGGCTCCTTGCTTATCTGCTCAGTCATCCACAGCCAGCCTGAAATAAGGGAAGGAACATTCCTGCCAGTTGGGCCCGCAACTACCTATGGTCCTCCTCGCCCCTCCATCTCCCTCAATGCTTTCCCCTCTGCCACCAGCCTTAGTTCCCTCTGCCTTTGCCATCACATCACAACGCTCAGGGAGCCGGGTCTGAGCTGCCTCCTCGGTGGAGAAGGGTCCCCTCTTGACGTGTGAATCTGTTGGGACTGATTCCTGGAAATGGGATACTCTGCTACCGATGCTTTGTCTACTCTCCACTGTAGTCGAGGGCAAGGAGGCGGTGGGAGTGGGAAAAGAGAGGCCAGGGTATTTTCAGTGTAAAAGAAGTTTACATCCCCTTAAACAGGTCGGGAAATTTCTCTTCTATGTCCCTGTGAAACCACTGGTTCCCTTTCCAGGGGAAATCCTGGCCCCTTCGGCAGCACTAGAGACAGATAACCCTGCTGAAGCCAGAGCCCCTCCCTGCTGCACTTGGCCTTGCTCATTGGAGGGCCTCCCTGCTCCCCGGGGCTCTGCAGACCCCCAGGAGCACAGGTACTGCCTGGAGGATTGATGGATAATGTGCACGTAAGGTGTGTCCACTTGGGCCAAGGCTGGGAGGAAAGGAAACGGTAAATGCAAATCAGAAAAAGAGGGAAGGTTATCGTTGTTGGAGGAGGAAAGCAGAGTGATTTACTTAGAAGAAAACAGAGGAAAAGGCAGAAAGGCAGGGAAATGGAGAGAATAATTCCTCTTCCAAAAGTTCCAAGATCAATAGTCATCTGTGTCCCAGGTCAGGGAGGGGCTGTGGCCTCTTACACAGATTAGGTGCGCTTTGCTGTCCCCCAAGGGCTTTGTCAACAAATCTGAGGGTCCTGTTAAATTGCTGATCTGGAAAGAAGGAGGAAAACTAGAGGTCAGGCCTGAGTATTTTCACTGACCCAGGAGGATATTCGCCATCACCCCGTGAGCCTGGTTTTGCAGAGCCGTGCATGTACGGCTGGTTATTTTGTCCTTACACTTACGTGGCAACTCAGGGCAGCTGCAACAACCTATAAGGTAGGTAGGACAAGAAATATGCCTGTTTTACAGATAAGGAAAGCAAGATCCAAAGATATTAAATACTTTCTTGACAGTCTCAAGCCAATGAACTAAAAGAAGAGTGAGTTGGGTTATTGAGTTGTGTGGGAAAATAAAAGTAATAATGTAATTTAAGACCTGCTGGGTTATCATGAAAGATTGAACAAATGTGTCTAGCATTTCTTCCTCCCCAATAAAGCCAGAATTATAGTTAAGAGATTTTTTTTAAAGACAGAAATCTACAAGAATGGGGAAAATAGGAAAGGAGATGACAACAGCAACCGAAGGTTGGAAACTGCGAAGCCGATGGCCGGTGTAGCTGACTTAGCAGACTCCGAGAGGCAAACCTAAAGCCAGCAGCTGGGAAGCTGAAAACCAACCTATCGAATCCCCAAAAGGCTCATGAACTGGCACCAACAGGGCCCTTTGCATCAGGTGGTTAAACAGAGGGGAGGGACATAAAAGAAGGATTTGGTGGAAGTTGTTTGAGAAGGGGCTAGATCCCTAGATCCCCTCACCCACTCCACACCGCTGGAGGACACCCCCACTCCCCTGCCCCTGCGGTGGAGTGGGAGTACTCAGGACTGGGGTCTACAAGTTCAGGTGAGGGCTGGCTGGCCAGCACAGCTGAGGGTCATCATACAGAGGGCGATTGAGTGGCTACGCTCATACACAATGTTGCTGCTTACCCTCGAGACCCCGGCCCTCTTCTGCTTGGCTCCCAGAAGCTGACAGCCCAGCCTTTGCCCTCCAGCCTGGAGGCTGGGAGAGGCCTTTCTGGTGATGACCAGCAAAAGAAGAAAGACCTAGAGACACTGCCACTGGGGTTGCCCCATGAGCAGCTCCTCTGAGCACTCCACAAGAGCTTCCAGGCAGCTCTTGAGCATCCCAACCACACAAGCCAGCATCCCCAGATACCTGAGAAAAGCCTATAACCTGGGAAAAAAAGAACTAGAGGAAACACTGTGCATGAAGAAGAAAGAATAATTAAAAGTTATTGTTAATATCCCCAGAGAGATCAGAGAAGAAACATAGCTTGCCTCCATGAAATAAGAACAGGATACTATTGAAAAGAACTATCTGGAGAACTTAAAATTGCAGAATCAAAGTCACTGTAATTTATATTATAAAATCAATTCTAATTTATGTATTAACACTATCCTGTCCCCAAAAAAGATTTAAGAAGTCTTACAAAACGCACACAGTGTAACAGGATAAAAATAATGGATGAGGAAATGAAGGAAAGAGAAAAGAAAGAAACGAAAGGAAGATGAAGCCAGATACCACATTCACACACAAAATTTGGTCCACGAGCTCCTTAGGAAAGTAACTATACTCACCACATTTGAATTTAAAGGCATTAGATATTATTTCCATTGTCTTTAAATATTTGTTCCTTCTTGTTTGCACTTGAGTAAACCCTGAAGGCCACTCTGCCTACGGAATGTCCCACGTGCAGACAGCCCCTCTCCTGCCCATCTGCATTAACCTGTGTGGCAATTTTATCTCTTCAGGAGTGAGAAACTGCCTTTTTTATTCTTTTTGATTGCTCACAGGGCCCACAGCTGTACTTTGCACCCAGGAACTTACATAGCTTGGCTTTGTTTCCCCATCTCTTCCTGCCTTTTTAGGAAAAAAAAAGAAAGAAAGAAAAGAAGAGGAGGATAAATGAACTCACCTATCTGAAGCAGTGGAAAAATATTAAGCAGTGTTGGCCTAAGAATAATCCCCTTGGAAAGAACCTGAAATGATGAGTTGGACTCTGTAGGCAAAGGCAGAGATAAAGAAAAATCTTCTCATGGATCGTGTTGGGTTTGAGTCCATTATCTGTATTCTGTGACCCTAATGTTTAACATTCTAATTTTCAAAACAAGAAAGGCACATTCTAAACATTTTAGAAAAAGAATTCTGTTCAGCGCAGTGGAAAGGAGTGGCAGAAGAAGGTTGATAGTGAGGGAGGGTAGAGGAGGGAAGGCAAGGAGAACCATTAAATAGAACTGGAAAAAGCAGTTTTCTCTCATGGAAAAATTTTGCTTTTATAAGTTTACACTCTTATTAACATTTAAATTGAAAGGTATTGCTTGCAACTCTGCAGGGGAAAGCAGGATACTGCATTTAGAAAAACACCTAGAAAAGGAAAATATATGCAGGCTTTCCAGATCTATTTGCTCTTTAAAGACCTTGTACAAAAAAATGATGATGATTGAAATTTTTTTTTCTCATTAAAAGACAGAAATGGTGAGAGTGAGTATGCATTAGACCTTGTTGTGATGGTAAAGACTGGAGATAGGGAGGGAGGACACTGTATTAATTGCCCCAGCATCAAGAGCATGGAGTGACCAGTGGGCCATGGTCCTCCTCTGCCGGCCACATGGGGCGCCTCTGGGTGAGCCTTGTTTGCGGGAAGCTCTCCCTTCTGCATGACATGAGCACGTCACCCGGGCTACAAGGGTGGAAGAGTGTCAGCTGTCCTGGGAGCTGGACATTCATTCACAAGTTAGTCCCTCTGAGCTTCAAGGTCACAGGAATTGGAGGGAAGAGTAAGGTGGTGAGAACAGAACTCAAGTGTTTTTGTCCCAAGAGGTCAGTCTGGGAAGTAAGAAGTGAAGAGAGTCTGCAGTGAGCATGCTAACTGTGGGACCAACTCAAGACAAGCTGATTCAAAGGAGAAGGAATATTCCAGGAACCAATTCCTGCACAGCAACTATCTTTGAAAGAAGTGGGGATTTTGATTCTGAGTAACCATACAGAGATTCAACAGATCTGGAGATGGAAGCGTGGATTCTTGGAACCAGGCTACCCCAGTTCAAATCTTGGCTCTGCCATGTACTGATTGTGTGAACTAGAGCAAGTTAGTCCATCTCTCTGGATCTGAGGTTCCATATCTGTAAGCGGAGGTTACAGCAGTACTTACTTAAAAGAGTTATTAAGAGGATTAAATAAGTTAATATGTGTAAACTGCTTAGAATAGTACCTGGCACAAAGCTAGAGCTATGTAAGCGTAACTAGAAATGGAAGTCACTTACATTAAAGCAGTTCTCTTTCTCATGCACCACATCCCTTGCATTTGCTGTCCACGAGCACATAAGGAGCCGGGTAACATGTTGGGCTAAGCCCCTAGTTAAGGATGTGGTACTCAGAGGGAGCAGTCTTCTCGAATCTGTTCTTGTTCCTCTCAGGTACCTGGAGAAGCTGAAGTGAAGCCTTTATTTTTCCATTTATTAACATTGGGATGCATCCACCCTGGAGTGTTGATGCCTCCTATCCTCTGAGGACCAAAACAGCTGGAGGCTACAGCAGCTAATAGCAGAGGTGCCGGTGGCCACAGAGGCCATTTGAGCCCTTGGTCTCGCAGTGAGCACTGCACTGATCTAGAAGGAAGAGACATGTGCAAGACTGAAACTCTGTTGGGAGGGCTTCAGAGATCTAGTTAATTAAAAGGGAAACAGAGAAGTAGCTAACAGGAGGTTTTGCCCATAGCTTTCTTCTAGAGTGTAAGTTGGTTCAGCATCATAATGTAGTTATATTTAAGAAATTATTTTTATGTGAAAACGAAACAGCTCTTATGTTTCCATGGCAAAGTGCCTGACTTGGGGCTTTAATCCCTAAAAGGTCCTTCAGAACTGCCTTCTGCCTACCCCTGGACTTCCACCTTTCTTCAAGCCCCCTGGGCTCCAGTTATAACAGACTGAAGTTCCCTGAAGGGACTGGCACTTTCCTTGATGGCACTGTGCTCTCTGCCAACATGGCTGCCCACACACTCCACGTGGCAAGCTTCACCTCATCCTTAAAGACTTCCCTAACAGGAAACGTCTGGGAGGCCTGCAGGGTACTTCAGCAGACGGAGTCCTCGGGGCTCCTGTAGCGCATGGTTGATGTCACTCCTCCTGTACTTCCACATATCTTACTGTGATTATTTATGTCTCCCTCCCTCCAGTGAATGTGAGCTTGTTCAGGGCTGCTGTCGTGTCTGTTTATTTTGTCTTCCCAGTCCCCAGTCTGTTGCCCGACATAAGCAGGTGCTCAATAAATGTTTGCTAAATGAGATCCCCATCCCACCCTGTAATAATTACTACAACTGTGTGCACCATGGAATAAAGCAAGGCGAGGAGGATGTACCTACCCAACTCAACCCATTTCAGTGACTCAAATGTCATTGTGACTTGAAGCCAATTTGTCTCTCCTCCAATCTTTTTTTTTTAATTTTTAATTTTTATTTTTGTGAGGAAGATCAGCCCTGTGCTAACATCTGCCAATCCTCCTCTTTTTTTTTTTTTTTTTTTTTTGGCTGAGGAAGACTGGCCCTGGGCTAATATCCGTGCCCATCTTTGTCCGCTTTATATGGGACGCTGCCACAGCATGGCTTGCCAACTGGTGCGTCAGTGATCAGTGAGCGCTGGAGATCCGAACCGGCAAACCCCAGGCCGCCGCAGCGGAGTGCATGCACTTAACGGCTTGCGCCACCCGGCCGGCCCCTCCTCCAATCTTATTTTTAAAAGCCAGCATTAACTATCACTTAACAATTCAATAGAATTGTTTATCATATACAAACAAAGCACCAACATAGGTCCAGATTCCAGATCCACAGAGCCATGCAACGTGGGGCCTCCTTACCATAAAGTTTAATGAGGACCTATGATAACCCACAGATTATGAGCCCGATAGACCTTTCTGTACCACCCCCAACTCAGGAAGACGTTGTGGGGGAAGGTAATTGCTGTAGAAACGAGAAGTGGTTTCTGGGTCAGAAGACAGGCTTGAAACTTCTTCCTCCTCAATCCTACCTCCGGATTAGAGAGCTGCCATAAATAGGGACATTATGTGATGCTGTCATATACAAATCACATCCATTGTCAAAACAATGGAAGGCAAATTGCAAAATTTATACTGGTCTGATGAAAGCTAGGTCAGCAGCTAAAGCAAGTGCCTGGAGAGAAGAAAGAAGGGGGAAAAAACCCAGAACTGAGAGGCAGAGTCCCAAACCAAAAAAATCACAAGAATGACTCCCTTCCCCTGCAGCCACACTGCTAGGCCAACAGCAGATACTGCAGAAGGGAGTGATAGGAAGGAAACTGGCTCAGCCAACTGGATACACCTGGGTAGACCCAGCATGGCGCCTGGTTCTCGGTTCCCGGGGGTCTTCCTACTGTGATACACCAGACCAGCACAATCTACTCCACCCTAGAGAAGCTCCCATCTCTCCTCCTCTATATCACGTGTCACTGAGAGTTGCTCTGAATGCAGAGTACAGAAATCAGGGTCACGTGGCAAGAATGAGCTCCCAGAGTGTCCCCCCAAACAATCAGAAGATGGGGGATCTTTGAAACACATGGGCACCTTAGAGTGTGCTATGCTTTCCAGAAAAATGTTTCGGGTACCTAAGAATTGGTTGATGGCAAAGAATTTGAAAAGCCTAGGGAAGGGGAAGAGAACAGCCATGAAGATTTATCGTTCGTTTACTGTGTGAAGGCACTGTGTTGGGTGATTTACATAGGACGTATCCATTGAGCCTCCCAATGGCTCTGTAAGGTAGATGGCTACTTTTCTTATTTTGTAGACTTAGCAGTTGAGACAAGGGAAGACAACTGAAGTTGATCAAGGTCACACAGCCAGTGAGAGGCAGGTCTGAGAAAGGGCCTCAGTCTGTCCATGCCCTTTCCATTCCTTAGTCCCTTTCAGATTCCATGCTGCTTCAAACCCCAGGAGGGAACTTAACATTCACTAAAATGTAATAGAATATTATTCAGCTATTAAAATTACTCTTGACATTGAAGATGTCAACGACAAGGGAAAAGTTCATAACAGAACACTAAATGAAAAGTAACGCACAAGCCCACGTATCGCATATGACCCCTACACTGTGGGTGTGGATATGTGCATCCACACGGGTATACCCACATGGGCAGAGCAAGGGAGAAGTGCACCATATGTTAACAGCGAGCCTTTATGGGTTCTGATATTTTGGGTTTTGTTTGTTCTTTTCCACAATGAGAATGTGTTACTTTAACAATCAGATTTCTGAGTTCTTTGGGAGCTGTGAGCTTTCTTGTGTTTTCAAGTTCTAAGTACAAATAATGAGGCAGCCTGTCCTTGAATTCACGGAAGATGGTGATCTCAGGCCTGGCCACAGATTCTTTCTCACGAGAACTGCCTTTTTAAGGACATACTGCCGTGAATTAGTTTCATTTTTCGTTTTTAACAAATGAATTAAAAGAATGTGCTATTCTGCCTTCATTATACTTTCACTTTTTAATTGAGGTATAATTGACATATAACATTAGACTAGTTTCAGGTGTATAACATAACAATTCAATATTTGTATACATTGCAAAATGATCACCACCATAAGTCTAGTTAACACCTTTTTTCTCTTTAACAATGAAAGTGAAAGGCCTGCTGTGCTCCTCCTTGGCCAGCGGCGTGGACCGTGGGAATAGCTGCCGTGGGAGGACAGAGCTTCCTTTACTCAGCACAGGCCGGCGCTGGTTGATTGGCGGGAATGGGCTCTAAGACGTCATGGCCCACAGTTGCTATCATTTTTCACACATGATGGTTTCAGTGAGGTGTGCATGGTACTGGGTGCCCTCAGGACCCACTCTCTGACTATATCTCACACTTAGGGACCAGGCACTTTGGGGCTATCCCAGAACCTCAAAGACTCACATGAATGTCTTCATAGCAATCTCCTTCCCCAAAAATGTCCCTTCAACTACTGAGGTCCCAATGAACAAAGCATAGAAATTTCTGTTTGAACAGCATGATGATGTGGAAAAAAACAAACAAAATACTGAAGATGATGTTAGAAGACCTGTGTTTGAGTCCTGGTTCCCCACACGCTGGCTGGAATGCATTGTACAGGTCACATACTCCTAGTTCCGAGGCCTCACAGCTGAGAACAACAGATGATGAGTACCCCCCACCTCAACACACACACTCCATGTTCTAAAACTGTGTTGTCCAATATGGTAGCCATGAGCCACATGTGGGTGTTGAGCACTTGAAATTGCTATTAAGCACTTGAATTGAGACATGTGTAAGTGTAAAATACACACCAGCTCTCAAAGACTCAGTATGAATTTTCATAAAATAGCTCTAATAATTTTTTATATTGGTTACATGTCAATGTGACAATATTTGGGAAATATTAGATTAAATAAAACATTATTAAAATTAATTTTGCTTGTTTCTTTTTACATATTTAATGTGGCTAATGTAAAATTTAAAATTAGATGTGTGGTTGCATTCTATTTCTATGGGGCAGGACTGTTCTAAAGAGAGTAGTGTAAGATCTTGTGCAAAACTTGCTACAAGGGGCCCCAAACTAGTTCTGCAATTGGTAGTACATTCCCCACCTTCGGTTTACATATAATAGGAGACTAGGAGATTGGGGGAAGAGATTCTTCTCCCACTGGGAGATTGGGGGAAGAGAGGAAGGTTTCTTAGAGAGAATTCGCAGAGGGCTATGATTTCCCTTCCCTCCCCCTGGGAGCTTCCCTACTCCTACCACCGGCACCACCACCTCAAGCCAAGGAAAGGGCCCTCAAGAGAACCACTTGGAGAGCTGCACACAGGCACCCTAGAGTTTAGAGGACACAGGAGATGGTACCTACTTGTGACCTAAAAAAATGAGATGAGAAGCTGATTAGGGCTGCCTGTGGTGGCAGAGCAAAGACAAAGCTATGGATCCAGAGCTTGGCCAGGGAAGGATCTTGTGCTTTTTCCATGGGCCAAGCGGACACTGATGAAGACTACAGCTGCCTGGAAAAGACTCCATCCCAGAACTTTGCCTGTTAGGGCGTGATGACTACAACAGAAAAGTCTTTTTGGGAGGGAGCACCAAAAGCAGGGACTGAAGAGGGAGTGGGAGCCGGTCAGCTGGAAGGTGCACTGCCCACGTCAGGAGGCTATGGTGCACAGTCAGTCCTTGCGAAGCTTTTCCCAAGGAATCACAAAAGTGCCCTACAAAAGACAGAGCCAGCATTTGAGCACTGTCGCACGGAGGGCGCCAACATAGAGAGCAATAACACCAGGCAAACTCGACCCCTTGAGCCTTTTACCTGTCCTTCTTTCCCCTCCCCCACCCCCAGAGGAACCAGAAGTAGTAGGGCTAAGGGGGGCAGGTGCGGCAGTGAGAATGAAGAAACCCAACTGCTCTCTTCTTACTGCAGGTTTCCAAGGTGGGTCAAACCAAGCTTTAGGGAAAGGAAAAGATTTAAAGCAGATACAAGACTGAAATTGTGACATTAGATCTCACTTGAATTCTAAAATCTATAAGTGAAAATTTACTAATTCCTGAAAGTTTCCCTCCGAATCTGTGAGATCTCCCATAGGTGTCATGGGGCAATGGGGATGAGAGATCAGACAGAATGAGCTTAAAAGGTTGCAGTGAGAAAAAGATCAAGTTGTAGATGCAGCCTTTTCAATAAATTGGTTATAGATGACCTTTTATAAGTCATATCTGAGACAAGAATGATAACAACAATGATAATAATAAAGCTAGCGTTTTTTAGGTGCCAGGCATGTCCTGAGCACTTTCTATATATTATCACATTTAATCTCCCCAACAAATCGATGAGTTCATCATTCTCCTTTTACTGATGCGATAATAAGTAACCTGCTAAGTCACTTGCCCCCAGTCAGGCAGCTTGAAAGTCGGAGACTCCAAAATCCAGGCTTTTAATCACTGTGCCCTACAGCCTCCTAGAGTCATTGATCAAATGAGATCTGTGACAGCCCTTTGTAAACTGTAAAGTGCTACCACAGATACTAGTGATCATTTATGTTCACTGCCAGGCTACAAGGCAGAGGAACAAACATAACGGGCCCAGTGAGTACTATTGGTATCATCTAATGTGTATTTCACAGCTTCAGGGCACACCAGTCATTACAAACAACAAGAAAAAGACAAGACAACTCTTTCCCTCCTCCCCCAAATCTTTAAACTTGCAATCCTGGCAAATTTTGTTCTCTAATTTAGAAGAATGAAAAGGAAGGGGCCTAAGGAGTCTGTGCCCACCTCTGTCCACATGTAGACAGAGGTGTTTTCCAAAGGCCATGAGCCTAGGATGGCAAGAGCCGGCAGTGTGGCAGAAAAAAGGGTGTTTTGGAGTTGTAAGGACCATGGAATCAGGTGATCACTGCCCCAGGAAACAGGAGATCTGGCCTTTGACCCCTGCTACTAGTCCCCCTACCTCAGGTAAGTCATATAATTTCTGCCTACTTTCTGCAAGAGGATGAAAATACCTTTCCTGCCTGGATGTCTGGGGGTAGACCAGATGATTCTGCTCCAGCTGTTGTGATTCTCAGTCCATTTTTTGCAAGATACCAGCCTGTCTTTATCTTGATAGAGCACAGTTCAAAAGTAATGAGTATGTTAGTAAAATGCTAATAATACATCATGGAGCTATTTTCAAGGAGTGCTGAATGATCATAAATCAAGTAGATAACAGGTTATGCACCACCCACGAGGCTAGGAGTCACTGTGCACGAGACAGCAGAGCCTCCTCCACCCCTACCTCCTCCGTGGTCAGTGCTTCCTTCCCCCACTGTGGTTCTTTCCCCCGTGAAGGGGATGCTTGATGGTCACCGGTAAAGAGTCAGTGGACTGGGTTGACCTCTCCTGTCCCCTGTGCCTTCCTCTGTGACTATACTGACTTATTTTGGGAGGCTGTCTGTGACCCAGTCTTCTTTGGCAGATGGTTAAAGCTTATCAAATAAAGATTTTGCCAAGAAAAGGACCTCTGTGGAAGGAAACTAAAGTTACCTTGAAAACAATTCCATCAATGGAAATTCCCTCTTTGGGGTCGTCCTATACTCATTTATTCATCCAAGGCATGTTTATCAAGCAGCAGCTATGTGCAACAACAAAACCGAGTCCCCGGCTTCAAGAAATGTACTTTCCAGGGAGACAAACTACATACATACACACATACATATATATGTCAAGTGGTGATAAATGCTATGAAGAAAAATAAAGTAGGTGAGAGGGATGAGACATAATGGGGTAGAAGTGGGGAGTTGCTAATTAATATAGGGAGGTTAGGAAAGCTCTCTTAATAAGGTTAGATTAAGCAGACACTTGAGGAAGTGAGGGAATGGACATGTGGATATCTGGGGGAAAAGCATTCCAGGAAGAGGGAAAAACATGTGCAAAGCCCTGAGGCAGGAATCTGTTTATCATATTTGTGGAACAATAGGAGTCAGCATATTCTACATAATCCTGTATAAGAATACTCTCTTCACAATTATTATAACATGCTTAGAGCCACATGATAAATCTTAGTGACCATTTGGAAACAAAGAAGTACTTTCTGTAACCAGGTAAATTCTCTTAGAACCTAGGAGAAAGAAGCAGTAGAATTGAGAGGAATTGGTGACTGATTGAATGTGAGAGATAAGGGAGAGGGATAAGCCACTGAGGACTCCCAGGTTTCTGGCTTGGATGATGCGGAAAATGGTGATATCGTTGACCAAGATACAGAATAAAAGAAGAGGCATAGAGTATTGCTTCTATGTTTGGATGGATTTTTATTCCTTTTTTTTGGAGGGGGGATGGGAGGAAGGATAGGTCTTGTAAAAGAAGAGAGGATGTTAAGTTCCATTTGTTAAGTGCCTAACACACATCTAATTGGAGATGTCCATTATGGCACTGGATGTATGGGTCTAGTGCATGGGAAAGAGATTAGTATTTGAGATATTGATATTAAAGCTGTAGGGTTGAATGGCTGCTCTCCCAGGGTAGGTGTATAAAAGTGAGAAGAAAAGAGGGCTGAGGAGAGAGTTTAAACACCAATATTTAAGTGATGAGAGGAGGGAGAGAGGAGGAATGAGAATGGATGGCCAAAAAGGGTAGGGCAAAATCCAGCATGAGTGACATCATGGGAATGCAAGGAAGAAAGGCTTTCAATCATGGCTGATGGTGCCAAGATCAAACAAGACATAACGTCATTAGGCAGCAAAGACTCACTGAGCCCCGATTGCGTGCCAGGCATTGTGCGAGCAATAGGAAACACAGCAGTTCACAAAACTGGCCTGTTCTCTTCCCACGAGGAGGCTTACTAGATTTACAGCTAGGGGGACCCTCATGACCCTGCCAAAGGCTCTTTTAGTGGAAGTCAATCTCATTGAGTTACTAGGAATGAATGGGAGGCAAGGAAATAAAAGTCATTCTTCAATACTATGCTTTCAAGTAGGCTGACTGTAGAGAATAGGAGGGAAATGGAGTGACAGGGTAGGACACAGAGGGAGGAGGACTTTTCTTTTTTTAAAGTATGCAAGACTTGGGTATGTTTCTATGCAGAGGAGAAAGAATTAGCAGAGAGAATGCACCTGAAGATACCAGAGACAATATCCTTTCACAGGCTCTGAGTCTTATCCAGATCAAAAGGCCAGACTCACACACAAGCTGATTCCACTTGACAAACGTGAGCAGCAGAGCTTCATGGTGAAAAACACTGAGTCTGGGGGATCAGACTATCTGGGCTTGAATTCCATATCTACCACTTACTAACCATGTGACTTTAACATCTCTGTGCCTCAGTTTCCTCTTCTGTGTACAGGGATGATAACAGTACCTACCTCAAAGATTGTTATGAGGATTACATTTGTGTATTACTTAGAGGCTGGCACCGAGTACGCGCTATGTAAGTGCGCAGAAAGTAAGGCCTAGAAACAGACACACAATGTGCACATACACCCACACGTGCACATGCAGAGGAAGGAGTTAGTTGAGAGAGAAACAAGAGGGGAAGACGCTTGGTAGATGTGATGGGGGTTAGAAAGTGGGTGAGTATACAGGTGAGAGACACCTTTCCTCTTCCAAAGTCACTCAGGGCTCAGCTCAGACCCCTGTCCTCTCTGAGACTTCTCATCAGTACTTCTTCCCAGAATCCCCCATTCTGTATGAAGTGCCCGTCACGTAGCATACTTGTGGGCCGAACCTCTCGCTTAGTGCACATGTATTCACTGACTCATTCATTTGTTCATCATTTGCGGAGCTGCATCTCTCATCCAGGCATATTGTTCTACAAGTGTGGGTAAGACACCAGCTCTTCCCTTGAGAAGGTTGCTGGTCCATAAAGCTTTGGTCTTCTCTCCTACTGTCTGCCATGTCTTGTGTGGTCATTCAATCACTTGGAGAACCGAGGTGGCATTATTTCTTCTTTGCGTCTCTCACAGCATCTGATACCTACTAGGAGTTCTGACTCTCCAGAGAACGAAGGAATAAGTCTCTTTCATTCAGTAGATACATGAATGAGCAGGAGCCCACAGTGTCTCTCGCGGAAGATCAGTTAGCAAGGGATAAAGGAGCTGACATTTATTCATCACTTATTCTGTGCCAGGCACTGTTGACAGTACACAGCTCACTTAGAGCCAATCAATGAGAAAGCCTTTTCTACTTGTTTTGTTGGAAAGTGATGCCTAATGGCTTCACTTTCATGTTTTCAAATGTTTTCCATTTTGTGCAGTTTGCTTTCTATGCTTCAAGTGTCTCACGTGACTAGAAATGTTTTTCACGCTTCCTGTGCAGTCAGTTTCGAATTTCGCCAGTGTTTGGCTGCTGGGTTTTTTGTTACGTAAATGCTCGTTCTGTACCCTGGTTCTACAAGAGACAAGCATGCCCTCCCCTTAGGCCTCATGTGAGCCTCTCTCTCCCTCCACCCTCGATGTTGTCTTTGTTCTGTGGCAAGCCATCAAAGCCTGTTCCAGCAAGGTGCTCGTTAATGAGGCCAGGGTCATCAGCAGATATGTGAAAACCTAGAACAAAATGGGAAACACTGGGCAAAAACTTTTTTTTCACTTCTCCCAAAGGAAGTGGTGTGTTTGATTTACCTCTGAGTTGGAAAAAAATAAATAAATGGATCATAGGGGTTTTTTTTACACACGGATAAAATATTTAAGGCAAGATGTTTATATATTGATACCTGGCCTTTTCTACTCCTCAAATGACTTCTAAGGAATGGTAGCCAAGTTGTTTATCTGACCCTGGCTCACCAAGTCTTTACACTCCCTGTGTCTTCCCATCCAGCAGCACAGAACAATTCTCAAGTTCAAGATTCATTTCTGCCTTCTGGGGACACTGTCACTGGAAAAGGAAAAAAGAGTCAGGGCCTTCTGTGCTTGTAGGATTTGGATGCAGGGGTGGGGGAACATTTCTGGACCCTGGGCTGGACCTCATGGGTCTGTGTGAGAGAGGACTCTATGAGGACTCTACTGGTAGAGTCACCTAGATGTTCTTGAGTAGATTACAAACAAGGAACTCCTTGTCCTGCCAGCTCAGAAGGCTCGGCACCAGAGAACACAGGGCAAGAAGACTCAGGGTTTTGGAACTGGAAGGAAGTTTAAACCTGGCTCCTTCTGGCTCTGGGACTTTATGACTCCCCAAAGAATTTAAAGAGAGTATTCTCTTTATTGAAAGGTGAGAGTTTAAACCTATCTGAATCTGTAATATTAAATTGTTCTTTGGCTGCATTCAAATATATTTGTAACCTACATAAACCAGAACTCAGTTTTTACTAATCTGATGTCTATTAGCTCTACATCAGTGGTGCAGACCTTTCTCTTGGGCTCCTGGTCCATGTAACTCACGGCTTTTTGGACATGTTGACAAGAGTGGTCTTCTTATGCCACCCATTCTGAGCATCTAAAACCCATTTCCTCATCATCACTCTCAAAGTGCTCCTCCTCTATTGATGCTAATGGTATCACCATCCTCATGACCATCTGTCCCCTAAACTTTAGCAGCGTTTTGAATCCCTCTCCTTCCTTGACCCCCTTCATTTGTGACTAGTTGCCAAGTTCACCATATTTTGCTTCCATGATAACTATCGCATGGATACCCTCCTCTCCCTCCCCACTGCCTCTGCCTGGCCCTGGCCCTCCTTGTCTCTCCTCTGCTATAGTCAAACAAGCGTGAGCTTCACTAGCAGGGCTAACACCTGGCTCTGTAACTCTCTGGCCACATGACCTTTGGCAAGGCTCAATTTCCCCATTTCTAAGTATAGGTGATAAAATGAGAGAATTTACATAAAATGCCATGCACAGTGCCTGGCCCTTAGTAAGAGCCCAATGAGCACCAGGTCTCTTCCTCCTTGCTGATCCCCCCTCACTTCCTCCCTGGAGTCCTTCCCTCCAGGATTTCTCTGCTCAAATCCATTTCATGTTCTGCTGCCAGATTAACTCTTCTGAAGCAAAACTAACTCTCTCTCCCCTCTGTGCTCAAAATCTTGAATGGCTTCCCACTGTCTGCCAGAGTAAAGACCACATGGAAGGCCTAGTTTTAGGCCCTTCATATCTGACCCTCATTACCAGCACAATCTCTTTTCTCTCTTCTCTCTTCCATACGCTCTGGGCCGTGGTCGCCTGATGGCTTACCCTTCTCTGAGAACGCTCTCTGCCCTCCTAGTCTCTCATCTGTGCTTACGCTGGAGGGAAGGCACCTGCTCTGTCTCTGTGTGTCCAGTTCTTACCCATCCAGCTCAGCTCCACACTTAACCCTTCAGAAAGTCTTCCTAATACTCAAGTGGAAGATGCTCTCACCTCCTTATGACACATAAATGATAAATTTAACTCGATTTGTGGCAAAAAAAAACAAAGTAAATAATAACATACATGTAATTTACTCAACTTTTAGCACTTCGCAGGGATCATTTAATTGTCAAAGTTAAATAATGTTTGTTAAGGAGATGTCATTACTAAGTTTTTAAATTTATATTAGCTTAGTGTATTTGTGGGTGTCTGGGAATAAATAGAGATAAAAGCTAGACACTAGCTTTCTATATCAAAATTTCCGTATTTCTATATAGTAAATTAATTTGAGAAATAAAGATCATTTGCAAATATTCTCCAGTGAAGTAATAATTTCCAAATTAATAATCTAACCAAACATATCCTTCTGAGTAAGAAGTATATTGTAGACAGTAAAAACCCTACTATGAAAACTGAAGCAACCTAAACCATTCCAATAATTGGGAAATAGTTAAATAAATTATGGTATACTTACATTATGGGCTATTACACAGCCATAGAAATGATGTTTGTGAAGAAATTAAATGATGTTGAAAAAAAGCAAGATATGAAATTGTATATTCTGTCTGCTCCCGGATATGCAACAATAACGATTATAAACACTAATGATAATAAGAAATAAAGACAAAAAGAAAATATGTCAAAAGGTTAATAGTGAGGGAAGAAGATTATGGGTGATTTTTATACTCTCCTTTATCCTTTTTGTGGTTTCCAAATTCTCAGTAATAAGCATGTGTTGCTTTTACAATCAAAGAGGAAAATATTCAAAGCATGAATTAAAGACAAACACAATCAAAGGTCCTTGAGCTGAGACGAGGCGCATAGGGACAGAGGAAGCTCCAGCACCTCTCTCCAGCACTCTCTGGCCGGAAGTCGCCCCTCCGTGGAGGCGTCTGGTTTCCACAGCCCGATCACAAAGAAGGTTTCCTCGTCAGCAGCCTCGGAACCAAACTCCGTGAGCAGCTGCGTGCTCAATACCCTCAGAGGCTTGACTCCTAGGCAAGATGACCCGAGAACGCTGGGGAAAAGGAACCGAGGTCTTGCAAAAGAACCGAGTATTTTTTTGCTATACCATCTTTGTCTGTGATTGACAATGCATTCTGGTAGAGGTTTTTATTTCATTTATTTAGTTTTTTGAATTCTTAAGACGATTATGCCATCTGAGCACTAGGCAGTCTTGCAGTAGGCTTCTTTCAAGAATCAGAACATACACAGGAATCTCTGAAAGAAATGTCAGCGTGACTCGAAACAATTACAGATTTAGGGACACGTTGAGATTGGGGCAGAAAAAGCGCTGTGATGTGAAATCAGGTTTCTAAAGACAAGCAGGAAGAAGAAATGCACATACGGCCTGAAGAGTGCATGAGCTGCAAAATCCTGAATGTCAGACAGAGGACGGGGACCGCAAAAATTGCTTTGAATTTGGCACCATGCTTGGCACATAGAAAGTGTTTGAGAAATAGTCTTTGCTGACTGAATGACAATGTTTGTAACATGAAAGAACATAACAACATGGCGGTAGAACACTATCATCCGTGCTTCTTTGTGACGCTATGAAGCTGAGCGTTCTTCCGAAGATCTAAAGGAGAGCACAAGAGTCCACCAATCACAGTGATGCTTTTCAACTAAACTAAAAAATTTGAATCTTGAGAACCAGAAGAGTCTGGAGTCACACTGCCTGGGTTTGAACACTGGCTCTTGTTAGCCACGTGCCTTTGGTCAGCTCTAAGCCTCAGTTTCCCCATCTGTAAA
Source organism: Diceros bicornis minor (assembly GCF_020826845.1). Lineage (NCBI taxonomy): Eukaryota > Metazoa > Chordata > Mammalia > Perissodactyla > Rhinocerotidae > Diceros > Diceros bicornis. The sequence goes on along the minus strand of NC_080742.1, from coordinate 88,686,985 downwards.
ATGGAGGATGTGAAGGTTCGAGGGGATCACGCATGGCACATATGAGGTGAAGGGGAGCTACTTGGGGAACTGGGCCCTGGGTAAGCTTGACTCCAAGTTCCACTAAATACTCCACCTTGCCGGCAAAGCGATTCCTTTCTATTCCTTCCTCTGAATCTGTCCAAATACTCTTTAGCAAATGGCTGAAGATAAAATAAAACCCAATATTTTCCAGAATCTAAATGCATAAGGGAAAGATTTTGTCAATAAATAGCATAAATTTGGTCATCAACTAACTCACGCTGCTGCAAATCTCTTGGGCCCATGATTGAAGTATAAGAGATGATCCGTCCGCTTCTGCACCTGCCTTGATGCTGAAGCTCAGGGCACATTTACAGCAGGTGGTTGGACGAGGTATATTTGAATGAGGTAGATACAGAGCCTGCAAACCTTGGTCAGATGGTGCGCCGAGTCCCCACACTCCCCCACTCCCCTCCTCGGGGTCTGACGCTGCGCCTCGCTTCATAATAACGACAGCATTTATTCAGCACTTACCGTGTGCCGAATAAAGCACTGTGCTAAGGACTTTGCAATTATTAACTCATTTAATTGTCACAACAACATTATGCTTCGGAGATGACTCAGAGGGACACCCTGCCCAATGGGGTCATTTCCTACGGAAAATGACAAGCTGACTCAATCAGACCCTCTTAGGAATGGGAGGGGCATACAGAAAGCACAGGGCACTGAAGCTCAGCCTAAAATCCAAATAACACTGAGTCACTGTCTCCACAGAGTCCAGTTTTGGAAGCCCTGGGACTCAGGGACACTGCTTCCCTCCATATGTCATTCCCTTGTATCTTTGCAGCAAAAGACTGTCACCAAAGACAATCTGGGCCTGCATCCTCCTGGCAGCCTGCGAGACTCACCAATAAAACCATCAGAGCCCAGAGATGCCCGATTCCTTAAGTTCAGCGGCTTATTGAGCTACGTGTAAGAGAAATGCTGACCATTTTAAATCAGACTCAATTAGTGAGTTTGCACTGATTCTTTTGTTCAGTGTTGAGCACCATGCCGCCCACGTAGGCTCCATAAAGGTGCCGAATGAACAGGTGAGCTGAGTTAGACTTTTAAATTGAATACACCAAACACGATAATTTTGTGAACAACTCAAGTTATACGTACTACATTTTTACATCCCAAAGCTAAGAGAATGACTTTGAATGAGTAACTGGAGCTTTCAAAAAAGTTATTTTTATATTTTTGTTGTCCTCCAAATGTTCATTTTGTGCTTTAAAAATGTTTTCATGGTGGTTCCCTGCCCCCCTTTATAAACTGTGTTTATACACAAAATTCACCTTTTTAACCATTTTTAAGTGTACAGTTTGGTGGCATTAAGTACATTCACATTGTTGTGCAACCATCACCACCCCCCATCTCCAGAACTTTTTCATCTCCCCACCTGAAACTGCGCACCCATTAACACTAAGCCCCCACTCTGCCTCCTCCCGGTCCCTGGAAGCTACCTTCTACTTTCTGTCTCTAAGAATCTGATGACTCTAGGAAACTCATATAATTGGAATCATACAATATTTGTCCTTTGTATCTGACTTATTGCACCTAGCATAATGTTTTCAAGGTTCATCCATGTTGTAGCATGCACCAAGATTTCCTGCCTTTTCAAAAAATTATGCCAAAGTATGCATAACCTAAATTTTACCATCTTATCTGCTTTTTTGTTTTTGGTGAGGAAGATTGGCCCTGAGCTAACATCTGTGCTTATCTTCCTCTACTTTATGTGGGACACTGCCACAGCATGGCATGATGAGCAGTGTGAATGTCCGCGCCTGGGATCCGAACCCGCCACCCCGGGCCACTGAAGCGGAGCGCGTGAACTTAACCACTAGGCCACCAGGCCAGCCCCCATCTTACCCATTTTTAAAGGTACAGTTCAGTGGCCACAGTGGTTCATTTTAATATGATAGCTGTAGCAGCAGTGACAATAGATTGCACGGTACAGCCCTCCTAACTTTTCAGAGTTCTTCCAGAGGTGGTATCAGGAAAGACATGGGAGGCTGGGATTAGGACCTGACTCTGCTGAGGACTTTACAAGTCACAAGTCACCGTCACCTCCTGAGCCTGCTATTTCTAGGTCTCTGGTGCCTGGTCCCACGCCAGAGTGTGTGGGGGGATTATTACAGCGCACACACCCCCGGTTTTTAAAAAAAGAAAACACCCGAGGACACAGCCCCAAAAGAAGTAGTGAGAATGACAACAAAAGAGCTGGGGACCTGACTGGTGAGGGCGTCTGCTAAGCGGGTGTCGTTTGGTGGAATTTGTTGCGTCTCCACCAGCAAAGCGGCGCTGCTCTGGCTGTCAGCTGCGGCACAGGGAGAGACTCATCACGCAGGCCCGGGCGCAGCGCTGCAGACTGGAAGGCAGGCCAAGTCAAAGCACAGAGCTCGGAATAGAAACATGTGTCCTTTTTCACATCGGGGAGAAATCAGGAAATTTTCCAGAAAGTAGGTGATGGGGACGTTGGGATAAGAAGGAAGCAGCAGAGCGAGGATGCACACGACTGGCGAGTGTGGAGGTGGCACGTGGCCCGTGTCCTCCCGGCTGCTGGGTGCAGGACAGAGCAAAGACAAAGGGGTAGCCCGTGGCACATGTGTCCCCAGGCTCAAAAGAGGAGAGGCCACAACTCAAACCCCAAGTGAGAAAGGGTAAGTTTGCAAGGAGTCGAGAGCTGGAATCCCACATTGTGTTAATTAACAGAACTGTGATTTGCCAATGAATGCCCAGCAGGGGCGATCATCTGCCTGAGAGAGGCCCTGCTTTCCTGATGGAATCACAAGTGCATGAGCCATGAAATTACTTCTAAAAAAAAAAAAAAAAAAAGACAAAGACAGTCAAAGAGGACAAGCGCTTACGTTTGTGTACTGGAGAGACTCTTGTTCTCTTTCTTGAAGAAAACAGCCTAATTACAGAGACCAGAGATGAAACAGAAATATCCAACCATATCATCTCTCCTAAGAAAGCAGAAAATGCTAACTAAAATTAATAAAATACCGAACTTGTGTAGAGCATTTACAATGTACCCAGAGGCATTTTACTTACACTATCCCATATAATCTTCACAACCCACCATCATCCTCATTTCACAGATGAGGAAACAGCAGCACAGAGAGGTTAAGTAACTTGTCCAAGGTCACACAGCAAAATAGAATCAAAACATTCCATCTTCCTTCCTGAGACACTCAATAGCTATCTTAGGACTTTTAAAAAAATGGCCCAAAATGGAGTTAACAAGGGTCCCAAATAAAATGCAGCCGAGAAGAGTCTGTCTCCCCTCTTCCCACCAGACACCTGCAGTGGCTTTGCCTCACGTCTCTCACAGGCTCTTTGTCATTGCTCATGGCAGTGATATATGGTGGCCCGATTCCAGCTCGGGAGCCTCTGCATCTTCCTCCAATGCACATCTGATCTTGCCACTCCACAGCTTAAAATCCTTCAGCGGCTCCCGCTGCCTTCTGACATCCCAGCTCTTCCGTGTGCCATGCGAGGGCTTTGTGATATGGCTCCTGTTTCACTCTCCACCTCTCTCTCACTCTCCTCCTGCCACTAGTGCCCACAAATGAGCCTTTCATGTCAGTCACACCAATCAAGGAGGAATCCCCCAACTCGTCCTGGGCTCCCCGGGCTCCTGCTCTCCTCCTCCTGGGCCTTCTTGCCCGCTGCTCCTTGGGCATAAAATCACCTCCCCTTGCTGCCTGGATAAAGCCTCGTGGACCTTCCGAGCCCACCCAGGGCCACCTCGTCTGCAAAGCCTCCTGTACCCAGCCAGACTGAGTTGGCTTTTCTCTGTCCCCTGTACTCCCCATATTTACCTCTGCTGTACCTCTCCCCACTCTGCATGGTGATGGTATCTTTCCTCTGTGCCTCTCCCCCATGAGACTCGCTCACTCATTCATTCATCCATCCATCCACTCACTCACATATGTCAGCTCCATTGAGGGCAGAAACCACAGCCACCTCTGGTTTAATTGCTACGTCTCCAGCCTTGAATCCAGTGGTTCTCCAAGTGTGGTCCCCGGCAGCAGCCTCGCCAACTTGTTAGAAATGCAAATTCTCGGGCCCCAGCCCAGATCTACCGAATGGAAACTCCAGGGAGGGAGCTCAGCAGAGCCCGTCTTAACAAGCCGTCCAGTTTGGGGACCACCGCTCTAATACACGCTTGGCACATCGTGCTCAATAAAAGTGGAATGAATGGATCCACAGCTGTCACTAGAGACCAGCTACCCTGGAGCCTCTGGAGACCTCAGGGTTGCTCCATCCTCCCCTGGGGCAGTGATCAGACTTTCTTTCTTAGCTTCCCTGTCTTGTCCAGAGACTCTGGGATCACCGTATTTTCAATCCTGTTCTGGCCCTGGTGCAGCTGACACCTCACTAGGTGACTTTGGGATAAATCAAATCAATGGATCTTCAGGTCACGTGGCCTTTTGAAATATAATGAACCTCAGAGTCAGAAAACTCAGGGCAAGGCTCTTATTTGGTGACACACATGTCCCCTCTGGTCCTCCATTCCTCTTCTGAGAAGGAGATCTGCCTACTTCACGGGGTTGGCACAAGCAACAATAAGAATCTATGTGTCAAAATATAGAAAGCAAAAATTGACAAAATCACAACGAGAAACTGACAAATCCACCATCAAAGTGAGAGATTTTAAAAAACTCTATCAATAATTGATAGGTCACACAGATCAAAAAATCAGTAATGACAAAGAATATTTGAACAAGTTTGATTTAATAGACATATATAGAACATTGTATCGAATGATTGTAAAAATACAACCTTTTTAATACATATGGAGTATGTATGAAAATTGACCCTGTGTTAGGAGATAAAGCAAGTCTCAATAAAATTCGATGAATCAGTAAAAAAAAAAAAAAAAAAAAAAAGAATCTATGTGAACATGCTTCTTCAACTTGACAGCATCATAAAAATGTTCATTACAACTGACAGAATGAGGTACGCTGGGCTGGATGAATACCAAAGTGTGTTCAGCTCTAACTGAACACTGAAAAAAGATGGGCTCCTCACAGAGAGCAGTGGTCATGGTGCAGGTTCGGCCAGCAGACTGGGTGCTAACCAGCTCTGAGGCTTTCACGTGTGTGACGTGGACAAGCGACTTACCCTCCTTGTACTGCAGTTTCCTGGTCTGTTAAATGGGTCATTACTACCACCCACCTTCCAGGGTTGTTTGAACATATGTGAGATATTCAAAGTGTATTGTAAGCATTCAGTAAATGTGGGGGACCCTTGTTACTAATGCACTACTGCTGTTTGTTAATGGTGCTATTTTCATTCCTGAGGGGAAAAGCATAAAATAAGAGATCATCTGGGGGTAAACAATCTACAAAGAATGATCTTAGTTAATACAATCTTTTGATTACGTGACACCAGATTGTGAATTTTTTGTTCTCCAGTACTGTTTCTTTGGTTTTGGTTTTATTTGGTTGGTTCAGACATCAAGGAGGGCAGCCTTTCAAATCCTTCAAGTTGAACATTGAATTCAGGTACCATCACTGCCAAGAGGTTTACCCATGGGTGCTAAACCGCACAGAAGTGTCCAATAGCTTAGAGCAGGGTCAGCAAATCTTTTCTCTAAAGAGACAGAGAGTAAATATTTTAGGCTTTGCACGCCATAAAGTCTCTGTTTCCACTGCCACTTAACTCTGCCATCCTAGCACGATGGACGTGTGAACCGATAGGTATGTCTGAATCGGGCCCGCGGGCCGCAGTTTGCCAACCTCTGCCTTAGAGAACCAAGGAACTGGAGAGAATAGAATCATGGTCCCTTCTTTCCCCAGCCCCATTCAACACACTTCATTTTCTTTGCTAATTCATTAAAGAGAAACTATTTTATCTCTAGTTCATGCAGCCTGGGAGTGTGAATTCTAGAAATGTATAAATTATAGCAAAATTCTCCAACTTCAGAATTTGAGTCATGTGGAGTTCATTATATTTTTATCTTAAATTTATCTTAACAAATGACATTTGAAAAAAGGTGCAGTATTATAAAACAAAACTATTTCCATGTCTGCCCACACAAACTACTTTTCTCTCATCCTAATTAGAATATAATGCATAAAAGTGAAAATTTTACTATACTATATACATTTCAATAATTTCTGTTTTTCTAGGAGTTAATCAAAGTTCTGGAAACACAGTCCTTGTGACCCAGCATATACGCACAGCAATTATGTAAGAACATTAGTGTAATAGTAAATAATCTTAATAAACTTAAACAATGACCTCCACGTGATGTGGGGTTGATGAGTAGTTGCTTTGTTCTGTGAGAAGGCCTCAGGATTCATGAGTGGTGGGAGGAGTTCTCATTTTCACATCCAGCTCTGGCGTCATCTGGGTGAGAGAAGTAGGGTCTTGGTCAAGTGCGGGGTCAAGATAGAAGGCAGGGAACAGGGTAATGAGTGGAGAGAGGTAGGAACTTGCCAAGAGCTTGGGGCAAGGGCTTCGTGGGGTACAACACAGAGAAGAGGCCAGAACACAGAGAGATGGAAACCAGAGCCAGGGACCCTGCTGAGAAAGGAAGGAGCAGAAATAACCCCTACGAGTTGCCAGGGAGCCAGACAAATCAGATTTCAGAGGGCACCGCTCAGGCTTCTGACACTCTGGTAAAAATGTAACATTTAACATACAATGTGCAGTGAACAGATGTTAGCCGGAAAATGACAGGGTGGAGAGAGGTGGGTGGCAATTTTATCTGCCATTTGAACCTGAACGGCCCAGTTTTAGGAAAACAGATAAAAAAAACAATAAATAATGCAGCACACCTCCTCTGTACCTGGTGGCAATGGGCTTCCATTTTAATGAGGACTGAATGCAACATAGACATTTTGACACCCTGACACATCCACTAAGATGGCAATCTATCTGCAGAGCCTGTCACAGCTGCCTCACGACACCAGGAAGCCCAATCCCCATTCCAAAGAGACCCAGAGGTTTCCATGGCAGTGAGAGAAAAAGCCCCACTGCCATTGTCACGGCGCATGCCTCCTCCTTTAGGATGGTCCCCAGGCCCCAGAAGGCGGGGCCTGAAAGGGCTGGGGGAGCTGCCCTCACCTGCTGGGCAGAAAAGTCTGCTTTCTCGGAGTCTGGGTTTTAGTTTGTGGGTCGGGTAGAGGGGAGTGGGAGGATAATAATATAATTAATCCTCGCACTTGCATTAAGGCACTTGTATATAAATTAGTTCATTTGCTCCTCAGCCTGTGAGACAGGGAGTGCGTTTTTCTCACGCTACAGTTGGGGAAATGGGTCCCACGGTCAAGGTGAGGTCAGGTCAAGGTAAGTTGTACAGACAGATCACAACCCTGTCTCTCTAGACTCTGGGAAGGGCCTCAGGACGGTGAGGTCCCTCCTCTGGCCCAGGGACATGTGGCCAGTGGTGCTGCCCTAGTCTGGGCTGGTTGGACACCAGGTGTCCGGCTGCCCGCGGGTACGATGCTAGGAGCCTGAAGGCCCAGTTGCCCAAATGGCACCAATTTGCCAGAGAAGTTGCAATTCCTGTGCTCAAATTCCCTCCACAGGGTTAGGACTCGAGGCCTCCAGATGTGGCTGTGCTCAAGTGCCTCAGCGGGACCGGAAAGTCTGCTTTCTCAGAGTTACAATGAAGTTTCCATTGTAAGGAATTAGCAGGAAGCAGCTGCCCCGGGCAGGTCACATAGGAAAGCCTGTGTTGACATGGGAGGGAGAGGAGGGGGGTCGGAAAGGCCCAAAGCAGAAACACCACAGTGCCCACGTGCTGCAGGGGAGGCTGCAAGGGGAACTTTACCTGTAGCCTTGCCCTTGGGTGTTGGATGTGGTCAGAGGGATGCTCAGAGTAGTGGACATGGCACCAGACCAGACACTGAAGCCTGGGTCCTGGTCCCAGCTGCGTTGCTATGTAGCCACACAACCTTGGGAAGGACAGGAGCCCCAATTTCCTTATAGGTAAAATGGGTATAATGGGTTGAATTGTGTCCCTCAAAAGATATGACCAAGTCCTAGCCCCTGATACCTGCGAATAGGACCCTATTTTGAAATAGAGTCTTTGTGAACTTAAATTAAGGATCTCAAGATGAAATCATCCTGGATTTAGGGTGGGCCATAAATCCAATGACAAGGGTCCTTAGAAGGAAAAGGACAGGAAGATTTGACACACGGAGACACAGGGAAGAAGGTCACGTGAAAGGCGAGGCAGAGATTGGAGTGATGCTGCCACAATCCAAGGAGTGCCTGAAGCTGGAGGAGGCAAGGAAGGAGTCTCCCCTCGAGCCTCGGGTGGGAGCGTGGCTGTGCCAACACCTTGATTTTGGACTTCTGGCCTTCAGAACTGTGAGACAATAAATTCCTGTTGTTTTAAGCCCCGTAGTCTGTGGTAAATTGTTATAGGAGCCCTAGCAAACTAATACAATGGGGACAAACACCTTATCCTGCTGACCTCCTAGGGTGGCCATGAGCTCAAACAACATATAGCTACTGAAAGGTCCAAGCAGTGAAGGGGATGCATTTTCTGCTTGCGACTGCCTCCTTCCTCAAGGGTAGGGGGCTGTCAGGGCAGAGGAGTTTCTGTAACAATAGACAAGCTAACAATGATCAATAGAGGCTAACTGCTCCAGGCGTTGATCTAAGTACTTGGTGTCGATGATCTCCCTCAGTGTTTTCACAACTAGGGGAGATAGGTCTGATTATTATTCCCATTTTACAAATGGGAAAACAGACACCGAAAGTGAGCACGTAGCCCAAGATCACAGTTAGCAAGTGGCAGAGGCAAGACCCCACCCACGAGAGTCTGAGCTCCTCCCCATCACAGGAGAGTAATAGCCAAGCCCCTCCCTGTGGGGCTGGACCCCTCCAAATGGGCAGTGGGAAGCTCTGACACTTTTACTAAATTCTGCTACAAGCATCTTTGACATGTTATCAGACCAAATCATACAACAGCTCTATTGTGTCCATGTACAGAAAAGAAAACTGAGGCTCAGGGAGGGTAAAGTCAATTTCCAGGATCACACAGCGTTGAAGTAGCAGAGAGAAGGTCCAACCAGGTGTCCCTGACATCAAACCCATGTTCTTTCCATCATAACACATGGCCAGCCCACCAGAACACCTGCCCCGCTGGCCTCCCCAGGGAGCCCCTCGGAAGGCCAGAGGTGGAAGAGATTTCTCACTGTCTCGTGCTTCGGCCTTGAACAGCCGTGTAGGCTTGTCTCTGGGGTCTCTGTGCACAGCCCAGGGAGGCAGAACACAGCGAGGGAGTGGTGAATCTCTGCTTGAGTCAAATCGATTCCCCATGCCTGCTCCGGGCTCATTTGGCGTGAGTGCCCTCTGCTTACAAAGAGCGGGAGAGGCCCTGCATGCTTAAGCCACCTCGTCCCTGAGAAATGGCCCCACTGCAGCAGGTTCCCCAGTGACCATGGTGTGGCTGCCAGCGGCAGCAGGCTATGGCCTCCCACTGGGTGTACGAGGGGGTGGGCATGTGCTCCCTGGAGATGGAGCAGGTCTGACTCTGTTGATAGGTCAGAGTCACCTCCTTCAGGGAATTGTCTCCAGAAGCTGGTCTGGCTTATCCATTGACTATTGGTGCTGGGGCTGCTAGGTCTCTCCCCTCTGTCTCCCTCCCTCTTTTCACACCAACATCTAAGTTTGAGGCCATCTATGCTCAGGCCGGATATGCTTTTCATTCATCATTCAAGAAATATGCAGTAAGAGCATATTTTGTTCCAAGTCCATTGAGAGACCCTGTCGGGGCACAAAGGGGAATAGGGTCTGCTGCTGTCTTGAAGGGGTCCCCGTGGGCAAGGTGGCATGTAGGCGGCCTCAACAACATATAAGACCAACTGTGTGAAGTACACTAAGCCATGCTTGAGTGTCACAGGAGGGAGTGATCTGCTCTGCCTGGGGAAGAGTGAGGGAAAGCTTCACGGAGGTGGTTACATTGAACACGCCTTGAGAGGTGAGTTCAATTGCTATAGATGCCTGAGGGCCCCTCCTTATCTAAGTGAGATAGGCAGAAAATGCAGGTATTTGGGGAAAGCACACGGTCCACTTCAGTTGAAGGTGAGGGCATGTAAGAGCTGGAGAGCAGGTTACAATTGGCCTTGAACGAGAGGGTGACCAAAGATGCATCGGGACCGGCCCAGTGGCACAGTGGTTAAGTTCGCGTGCTCTGCTTCTACAGCCTGGGGTTCACGGGTTCAGATCCCAGTCGCAGACTTACGCGCTGCTTGTCAAGCCATGCTATTGCAGGGTCCCATGTAGGGTAGAGGAAGAAGATGGGCACGGCTGTTAGCCCAGGGCCAATCTTCCTCAGCAAAAAGAGGAGGATTGGCAATGGATATTAGCTCAGAGCTAATCTTCCTCACCAAAAAAAAAAAAAAAAAAAGATCCATGGTGAATACACCTCCACAGTTGATGGAGTTCATGCATATGTTCCTTTCCTGTCTCTCTCTTTTCCTTATCCTAGCTGAGGCCCCTCCTTCTCCATCAGGATAGCTCTCTCCCAATATTTCTCAGCAGTGTATGCCCCAGCACTGAACTTGCCATCCATAGACTTGGGTTCAGGTTGCAACTCCACCACTGATTAACGTTTTAGCTGGGTGACCCTGTGCAGTCCTTTACCCCTGTGAGTCTATTTCCTCATCTGCAGAGGGAAAGGACCATTTAGGATCTCTCCAGCTCTAAGCTCTGTAATCAGGAACTGAGTGCATTTAAAGGAGTGAGGATAAGGACCACACAGACCAAAGCGTGGTCCCCCTCAAGAGTTTACCCTAACCGAGACGAGCCCTGTTCCCAAGAAGGGCTGGTCTTTCCTCAACCTGGAGGAACCAGGCTGAGCTCTGTCTCCTCTTCCCCCATATCATAGTCACTGCCCACATCATGTTGCTGGGCTACAGCGTCACACAGATGCAAAGCATGCAGGTGGAGTGATTCTTGGATCCAGGGACCCTTGTTTCTCCCTTCTACTCCTCCTTATGCTTAGAACCCAGAGCCCTCCCAGATTTGCTGTTGCTGTCAACACTCAGACCTTTGAGTGCTGGGGCTGCCTCAGGCCTCCCCTTGACATGGCTAAGTGCCTATGATAATAGGTTGGCTGGAGCTCAGATAATTACAGACCCAAACTAGCCAAGGTTGTGACATTTGTCTCCTCGAGTCTGTCTGTCTAGCTCACTCCACATCTGTCTATCACTTTCCTCCCACTTTTTCATCCCTCCTGTCCTCCCCTCGCTCGGTTTTGTCTCTGCACGGGAGCACCACCACGCTCGACCCAAGGCCGTCAATGGCACGGCTCTGCGTGGTCACGGAGCACAGCAGTTGATCTCTGCCACGATGCAGCCCCCATCATGACAGGGGAAATGTCGGCAGAAATGACAGGCGCAGCGGGGGGAAGGAAGGAATCGCTGAAGATCCCGACTCCCAGCTCTGCAGAACACGCAAAGAAGGGAACTCACACCCACACGTGCAGACAGGCAGACACTCACGCGCCAGACAAGGGGAAAGCCAGGTTAGCTAAACCCACAGGCGTTATGGAGCTTCCTTGAGAAGCCTTCTTGCCCTTTGCTGCCGGGATGGATTTTTCTCTCCCCAGAACTTTAAAAACATCTGTTGTCTGAGCCGCTCCTCTTTTTAATCCTTCCTTATAGCACCTGTTAGTGAAGTCCTGAAACACAGACCTACGCTTCACGCCTCCTTATGACCGCCATGGCACAGCAGAATCCCCTGCACGTTGAAGATGCTCACTAAGTGTTCACTGTTGTTATTAATGAAGGAAAAACAAGAGCAAAACCACTAAGCCCACCTTTCCTGACGTTAGAAAAAAATTGTCCAAGATTTGGAAATGGAGCAAAGGATTTACTGTGGGTCCTTTTACTTCAGTGCTGGGTGGGGTCTAGCTGGCGGCCTGGAGTTGTCTGATTCTTCAGGGGTCTGCCTCTTGGTTTGATTTGCTATTTACTACTGATGAGGATAGTTACAACTCTGGCAGGGTAGATGTTAACTGTTAGAAAACTGATAGCAAAGCGAATGATTCTACCCAATGGTCACGCAAATGAATACTGTCCTGTAGAGATACAAGCGATTTCTGGCCTGGAGAAAAGATAAGCTCAGCGCTTACTGTTTATTGCCCTGTGGTCCATGAGCCAGTTTTGTATCTCACCTAGCAGTATTATTTCTTATGCTGGTATATGTTAAATGCCTTGCCCTGTGCAACACATAAACTCCTGTTCTTTAATGGTCTTTGAACCAGCTTTACCATCTCACTGGTTCCCTCACTAACTAACGAGTTGGATAAATTTTTGAAACATGTTCATTCTATTTTGTATGAGACTCATGTCCTTAACTCTTTGGAAATTATTCTTTGGCACTGGATAGAATTGGGAGTGGCGGGCTCCCAGTCGATAGCTACCCTGGATAATCAACTAGCCATTTGAGACTTAGACCATTAAGGCCACGGGCTCACACTCTTGTTGCCCCTAATAGTGCTTCTAGGAGGTCTCTCAGGAAGAAGAGGTTCTCAGGCCTTTGGAGAAGGTTTGAGAGAGCAAAAGAGAAGAAAAATAGGACATTGAGACAAGTAGTCACCATCTAAGCTGAGGGCAGAGAGGACAGGCCAGAGGCAATGACACGCCACGCCATGTCCTTCCACACTCTGTGCTTCCATGCTGTCCCACCAGTGACTCCCTATACCTAGAATACCTTCCCTGCTCTACTCCTCACACCTCAAGGCCCCGCTCAAGGGCTACTTTCTCCTGAAGCCCCCCTTGACCACCCACGCCCCCTCCAGGAAGAGGCGGCTGCAGTCTTCTTTGTGAGAGCGTTACGGCGGCCCTCACTCTACAAGAGAACTTAAACGGCTTTTCTCAGAATCGCATGAAAGACTTACCTCCAGTGTAAAGCTGTCAGCTGCTTTAAACAAGAGTATGGGTAAAAGACACTATTCTAGGAATGGGTGGGTGTATTCCCAGCCTGGAACAAAGAAGAGGAGAAAGGAGGTTCTAGGAGAGATGAAACAGTCTTGGAAAAGGAAGGGCAAAATTGATCTGAGCTAAGGGAGACATGTTCATCTCAGGGCCCAAGTGGAAGCAGTGGGATAAGGCAGAAAGATGCAGCTGTGTTTGAGAGAATAAGCCAGGGCTGAGGGCTTCTGGGAGCTCAGGGTGGAGTGAACAGAAGAAAGGAGAGATAGAGGATATAGAAACTTCTCTGTACTTCTGAAACTCAGTTAATTTGTATGTATTTCTGGTCTTGTCATCTGGTAAATAGATTGAGGAAAGATAAAAAATCTAAGCAGTGAACTCTACCAAGGTTGGTCCAAAACTTTAGAACTCCCAGTGTAACAGGGTGGCCTGCTACCAGGAGAATCCCTACCAGTGGGTGAATGCTGACTTATAGCACTTGTGATGTCATATGCTATAATTGTCTGCCTCCATACCTGCACCTTCCACTTGACCATGGACTCCTTGAGAACAGAGAGCAGCTTATACTCATCTTTGTGTTTCCAGAATCCAACACAGAGTTTGATATACAGGAGACTGATTGTTTTTATAGTTCCTGAATATGTATTTTGTTGCCTACTAAGTTTTCTTTTCAAATGGAATATGCCTATGCATTTATTTTCAAACATAGCAAGGCAAGAAGGGGCAAGGAAAATCCGAAGTACCAAAGTAAGACACAACTTTAAAAAGGAAAGTAACACAGAAAGTCTCTGGGGCCAGCAGAAGGAACAAAAGGATTCATAGAGATATGGATATGCCCTTGATGACTTGGCAGTCTGGAAGTCATCTGATTCTCCCTCTAATGTGGCTCAATGTGCAGGCAAAGAAGGCTAACAAAATGACATCTATAAGCCATCTTCCAAGAAATGGCAAAGACACACACCTATGGCTGTGAAAATGGCTGTGAAACTACTCTCTTGGTCAGAGGCCCAGGGGTGTCTAGAAAACCCAGGACAACTTGTTTAGAAGGACAAGTTACCTTCTAGAACATTCATGATTATAGGGAACATTTCATTACCATAAACTGGAAAAAGGAGTCAGAAGGCCCCAGTTCTCATCATGATTCCGCCTTGACCGTGTGTCAGCTAATACATTAAAATGTGATTCCACCAAATACCATATTTCCCACTACCCTCCCCAAATGCTTATTCTGTCAATCGAGTGCTGTGTTGCCCAAGTCAGGGACAGACTGAGGTCCAGGGATCCAGTTAGATGGCTGCAGCCAAATCCAGGAGTAATTCGAAAAACACTTGAACTGGCCTATGCTGACTTTGAGATCAAGGCAAGGCCTGAGTGGGGATGCACGGTAGGCACCTGAAGACAAGAAACAAGAACATGAGAGAGAATTCAGGCTGGGGAGATAAATCTGGCTGGAATTTGCATTGATGTGAAACCTTTCCAAAATTAAAAAAGAAAGCAAAGAAAGCAAACAGGTGCTGGATCATGCTGTCCGCATATTCAGAGAACACTGATTACAGCTTGCTGCTTTCTAATTTGGGAGGACTGGGGAGACGGTGTGCTCTCTTACTGATGAAAGTGCCCTTTTGAGCCTCTCTCCTCAATGCCCCTTCCCTGGAAATATAGAAGGAGCTTCAACAACGACAAATAGTGGAGTCATTGTCCTGCCTCTGTCACCTCCTAGCTTTGTGATCTCAGAGAAGTCAGGTCACCTTTCTGCATCTCAGTCAGATTCCTCACCTATAGACTGAGAGGGTTGGCCAACAGTTCCCTGCCTCACTTGCCAGCTCTAGGAGCTCCCACCAGAGGCCATTAGAACACAGCTCACTGAAGCCCCTCTGCAGCATCTCCTGCAGCTTCCAGAAAGCACGAGACTCTCCATCAAACCGTTCTAGCAAATCGGATTTTCTGCTCCCTGCTTAACAGTCTAATTTGCCTCCCTTGTGCTCTTGCAGATGGCTTGGTAAAAAGACCACACTGGTGTCTGAGGCTCTAAGCCTTGGGGACAAAAGAAACCCTGCTGCAGTGGGGAGGGAGTGGGGAGAGGCAAAGGAGACAGGAGCAAAGCAGCAGAGAGGAGAAGGATGCCGGTTAGTACAGCTCCCCATATATCAGCTCCTGCACCAACCTGGGGTGCTTCCCAGGCTCCAAGGCATAGGGACTGGGTCATAGTTGCCCCTCAAGCAGCGCAGCAAAACTGGGAATCTCTTCATCTTCAATGTATCTAGATGGCAAAGATTTTTCAGAGGCAACAGGAGTGAAGAGGGTTCCTCCTTTTCGAAATGGAAATTCAGAACTTAAATTTACCTCTCTGGTTAGACTCCAAGAGTTGCTACAAAGTTCCAGCCTGTAAAAGTCAAGCAAAGATCCCAAATATCCTAAAGTTGGTCTTTGATACCACCCTTAGCCCCAGTCCAAGCCACCTTACTGAGTCCCCAGTGTGTTAGAAAGTCCACCTGTGCACACTGGCACCCCCCCAACCTTGTCTTAGTGACCTCTCACCTATTGTGCCCCCCTCATCAATCTCCTGACTCTGGAGATGGCCCTGACTCAGCTCCTGGTATAGCCAGAGCTGGGCCCTTTCCCATTTCCCCGGCTGCCGTGAGGTCAATACCATGGCTCCGGCTCTCCTCTGAGTTCCCACTTCCTTGAAAGCTGCTGGAAAGCAAGGCAGGCAGGACATCCCCTCTTCTGCCCCTGATTGGGCAGAAGAGATGGATTCCTGGCATGGCACGTTAGAAATCGGAATATAACCTCTCATGGAAGGGTTTGTAATGCTGATTAAATTTTATATTATTCAATAGGGAGAGATAATCAGCGTTCAAGTTAGAAAATCAGGTGCAGTGACTAAATGACTTGCCCATGGTCACATAGGCAGCTAGTGACAGAGCTGAAACTAGAATCCAGGGCTCCCAACTCCCAGCTCAGTTACAGTTGGGCTAACTGGGCTTTTCCTCACTGGCTTGGAAACCCGACTACCGTTTATAGCATGGTTTCCATCAGAAAATGTGTTCTGAGTTCCAAATCACCATATTACAGGGAAAATTAGGAACATGCCTCATTCTAAGTTGGAGACCACCAGCTCTGTCAACCACCAGCTCTGTACAAGGTCTGTCTGTCTGCGGGCTTGCTGAGGGGTCAGACTCAGAGAAGTGATGTTACTCCTGGACTGATCTGCCCAATAGAAGGATCTTCACGGTGCACGTGCCCTCTGGACTCTGGGATAATGGTAATCCAAAATCTGTCGGGGAGAGGAACCTCTTCTAATCTCCCAAGGCCAAGCTTACTTAATTATTTTTCTCACTGCACTATTTCTAGAGGAAAGAAACTGAATCAAACAGTTAATCGCTATGATTTTGGAGACAAAAATTCCATGTTCTCATTACTCCAACCACCAACTGAAGTTCATCTTGTGTGTAACCCTCAACCTTCAATGAAGGTAAGCCAACACATGGTGTCCTGGGGGTGACGGTGGCAGCAATGGCGATACTATTTCCACATCCTCTTTAACCCTACTCAGTGATGGTCACGGGACAAAAAAGTAAGTTCAATTTGGATGACACTTTGGCCTCTTTGCTCTTTTTCTCCCCTGAATGACAACAATTAAATGCCTTTGAGTGTTTTCTCCCTATACAGAATTGATGGAGGGATTTCAACAACACCTAACTTGCAGTGACTATTGAAGTGGTTTTTTTCCTAGCTCCATCATCACTTCCTCTCACATTTTTACTTTGTAGTAGCGACCTTTATGATCTCTCTCTTAGTATCATGTGGACTTCTAGGAGACGGTTAAGTGGTCACTATGCCAGCTCTCTGTGTTAAAAAATATTCTGTACCCTGAGCCTTGTCCCACTTCTCTTCTTTAAGGCCACATCTGGAGTGGCTTCTTGCCTCTGAACAGATGCAGATATGATAAAGAAAGGAGGAAGGCAGTGATTGGCCTGGGTATTGGCTAAAGCTTTAATGGCCTCAGCTCTGTCACTTCATCTTTCTGAGGCTCTGTTTTCTTCTCTGTCATGTGAGAGGCCTGGACCAGTTGAGTCCTGAAGGTCCTTCTGGCTTTCAAGACCTTTGAGTCTCCAATGCAGCAGGACCAGGGACTTCTATGGTGGGAGAGCAGCTGAGTAAGTAAGGGAAGCCTGTGGGAAACAGGCTGGAGGTTGGCGTGAGGGGTTAGTGAGGGAAAAGTGGTGGGGTGTTTGCCTCTTCTGACCTTTTCAAACAGACTCTCTGTCCTCTTCCTTCAGAAACTTGGACAGCAAACGCCTGGGAGGTGAGGCATGCAAGAAGACCGGGAAGAACTTGGAATGAGGAGCAGGTGAGGGGTGCTGGCAGGGTGTAGTGACGCCCTTCCTTCCTCCACCCTCACTACTGCCTCACTTTTCCTTCCCCCTCTCTGGGGAAGGGGGGCATCAAGACCCGAAGAAGCCCCGAGGCCTCTCACTTCACCCTATTTCACAGGGCATAGCCAGACGTCTAGCTGGGAGGATCCCGCATCTCCATGATGATTAGGAGGGTGAAGATAATTCCATTACCAGTAATAGTATGTTGTAAATATTCCATCTCCACCTGTTAATTAGCGCCACCCCCCCTTTCCTCCCAAATATGAAGCAATACTGTGTAATCATGGCATTTTGCGGGTGATGCTGTTTATTGCATGTGGTATTTCGGCGGTTTGTGTGGGAGAAAGCATTAATTATAGCTCTCTGGTTCCAGCCCATTCTCAACTCCCACCCCCGTCCTTTTCTCCCATTCCCCTGATATAGAAAGCCATGTATGTATAAATAAGCAGAGTAAATACATAGTGCTGGTTCACCGATCACTGAGGAGAGGAGGGCAGAGCAATGCAGACCAAGCACTGAATAGAGTCACAGGTCTGCCCCTGCTACCGCCACAAACTGACAGAGAGGCCTTGGGAAAACTGTCTGTCTCTGACTGTCTCTGGGCTTCAGCTTCCTCGTCCTAAAACAGGAACAACAAGCCAGCCCTGCTCATGCTCTGAGTTTGTTGCAATCAAAACAAGGAACCTCTGGAAGCTGTGCAATGCTATACACCTGTGCGGTTAAATTCTCAATCATTGTTCCATGCATCTGTGGAATTCCTTCTGCCGATTCTTCTGGAGTATATCTGTAGCCAGGTTTCTTTGGAAAACTAGCAAAACTAAGAAACTAGATTCAGAATTATTGGATACGAATAAGTCAATGGTGGTGGGGGGGCTGCTTAGGCAATAGGAAACAGGAATGAGGAGATGCATCAGGTGTACAAGCAGCAGGGGATTGTGGGTAGACAAAGAGAAGGGTTAAGATAGTGAAAGGCCAAAAGGTATCACAGGTTGGTACAGAATTTGTGGGGAGCACATATTTAAAACATGGAACAGGAATTTAAAATTGGCCAGCACACTGGAGGAAACTCAGAGTAAAGAGGCGAAGGAGGATTGGGGTGAGACACAGCTAAAGAAAAATATATATGTAAAAAAGAACTATTGATATAATTTACTTCATCTGTATCTTAGAATCTGAGAATATGTAAATGAACAGGTCATAGACGAAAAACGGAAAATGACAGAATTTGTTCAAAATACCATAGCTCTACGTTAACACTGGTGTTGGTGGAAAATAACAGCTGTGTCGTGGACTGTACCCCTGGGATGGAGGTGCCATAGACATTATCATTCTACACGGGGGTCATGACCTGGCTTTTGTTATCTGACATTATGGAGGGTGAGGCATTTTATAATTACAATCCCCTGAACAACTCTTGACGTTAGGTATTACTACTGAGCAGGAAACTGAGACTCAGAAAAAGGTGGATATCTTGCCCAAGGCCACACAGCCAGTAGGTGGCAGAATTGGGATTCAAACCCATATCCGACTCCTGAGTCACCACACTGGGCTGCCTCTCACAGCAGACAGGAGGGTCCCTACTTTATATATTAGGCCCACGTCGCTAGGATGGGGGGCCAAAGCCTAAGTTCTTTCCATCGCACCCCATTTCCTCATGGAAAAGCTCAACCTGTGTTCATCCCGGAAGCTTGTGTTCATCCTGGAAGCTTGGAAGAAATGAACCAAGCCGGCAAGTCAGGCTATAGACCACTATCACGAAGCTGCTGCTTTCCTTGCAGTCTTCCCAGAATCTCCTGCAAGGTGCAGAGCATGCCACCGTGGTTGTTCGAAGGAAAACCCTCGACTAAATTGTGTGGAATCAATCTTCAAACAAAATGCCCCAGAAATACAACTGCGAGTCAAGGGGAGGTCAAGTAACAGAGCTGGCAGATGACTTACTGAAGCAAAAAGAGGAGTTTCCGTCAACGTGTCCAGTCTGTAGGAGTTAAGGGGACATACATTAAAGCAATACATGGTCAGCTCCAAAAGTGAAGCCATCCCTTTGTCTAAAGAGGAAAAGAAGGATTCTAGGCAAATAAATTCTTCCTAAATGAAGGCAAAAAGCATGTCTTTGTACTAATTCCCCCAAAGGGAGTGTTGCACACCTGAAAGTCACTTGTCTAGTGAGCTTTCTCCAAACCCAAACACGGCTCCCACAAGAGATAACGCATGCATGTGGCCTGTGATAACCACATGCATAAAAACCAGTAGACAGAAAATTAAGGTCTTCTTGAGAGCATGAGCACATCTTTGCATGAGATTTCTGACATTCTCATCTCAGGGACCTTACTTTTTGGAGTACTAGCCGCTGGTAGGTGCCTCAAGTCATGAGGCGGGAGGGGTTTACATGAAGAGAGGGAGGGAGGGAGAACTAAGCTCTGACCCCATAATGCTGACAGGATGAATTCTTTCCCTTCTCCTGACCTCTTAGCCACACCCCACAAATCCTTCAAGACCCTTCAACTTGCGTCTGTTCCTGGAAGTCCTTTTCCTTCATTCTTCCTTGACCTAAACATCTACTACGCTTTGCACTCTGGGTTGAAAGCACTGATCCTGTAATTATTACACCTCTATTAGTTCTCTTTCTCCTGGTTTGAAGTGGTTTATATTTCCTTTGACTCCCCCTCAGTGCAGAGTTGTCACTCAGTAAATATCCCTGCTGTTTCAGTAACAGATTAAGGATTTAGGAATTCTTGGTTTCCTGGTTACCTATAAAGATACAGAGAGGGAAAGGAGGATAAAAGACTGAGTTGCCCTGGGGGAGAGAAACCCACTGAATCCTCCCGGATGGCATCCTTCCCGGTAACAAGCTCTCTTTACCAGAGAGGAGAGAAAGAAGCCTGCAGGAGAAAATGAATTATCATACACCTTGTGAATTCCCAGCATCTAGATGTACTACAATGCACAGGCTCAAACTGCTGCAACTGGCAAATTATTTACCTTAAATAACAGGACTTGGAGATGGTATATGCAGAACTTCTGGTAGCTCAGGAATGACTCACTGTAAGTCTTTTTTTCAGCCATGTTGGAGGTTTGGCGGGAGTATACGGCAGATGCAAGCCCCATTAATTAGACACGTGTGTGGTTTGCTTCAGAATAGGGAATTCACTCCTCAGTCTCTTTCTTACCTCCACCCCAAGAGTTACATCACAGCAGTCCTGAGGGGCCCATAAAAATGCTCCTGTCCGTGACACCAGATTTCAGTTTTGATCTTCTCTCTCTCTGCTCAAAACCTCCCATGTCTCCTTTTTATCTGCTGGATAGCTGTCAAAAGCCTGCCACGTATGACCCTTGGTTGCTGGGTTCTGGTTTAGAAAAAGAAATCCAACCACAAAAGACATTTGGGGGACAATTCTGGACATTAGAATATGAACTAGGAATAGGTGATGTCAGGAAATTACTGTTCATTTTGTTGGACGTGATAATGGCAATGTGAATATACAAGTACGCTCATGTATTTAGGGTAAGAAGTATGCAATTTACATTGAAGTGGTTCACTAAAAATCAAATATTTTTGATAGGTAGACAGAGACGAAGAGAGAAAGATGAAGTAAATTTGGCAAAATGTTAGCATGTTAGATTTGAATTATGGATATATGGTGTCTTCTGTTCCCTTCAGAAGTACAGGAGTATAAATTTTATTTCAAGGAAATAAATATCAAAAGTTTGTGTGTGATATGGAATTGAGTGCTAAAGCCTAGAACTCGGAAATTATGACCCTTGTCTCTCAGTCCCAAATTGTACATAACATCTCGAATCAAATGGCATTCTAGGCCAGAAAGTTTGAGAATTTTGTTTTGTTTTAAATCTGCGAGGTGAGTATCTGGGTGCTTATTGCCCTTTTCTTTCAACTTTTATGCGTGTTTAAAATTTTTCATAATAAAAATGGCACACCAATTCCTCAAAAACTTAAACATAGAATTACGATATGATCTAGTAATTCCACTCTGGCTACATACCCAAAGGAAGTGAAAGCAGACACTCAAACAGATATTTGTCCACCCATGTTCACAGCAGCATTATTCACAATAACCAAAATGTGGAAGCAACCCAAATGTTCCTTGATGGATGAGTGGATAAACAAAATGTGGTATATCCACAAATGGAATATTATTCAGTCTTAAAAAAGAAGGAAATTCTGACACATGCTTCAACATGGATGAACATTATGTGAAGTGAAATAAGTCAGCCGCAGAACAACAAATATTGTATGATTCCACCAACATGAGGTACCTAGAATAGCCAACTCATAGCAACAGAAAGTAGAGCAGTGGTTCCCAGTCGCTAGGGGAGGAGAGAATGGGGAGTTAGTGTTTAACGGGTGCAGACTTTCAGTTGGGGAAGATGAAAAATTTCTGGAGATGGACGGAGTGATAGTTGCACAATGACATGAATGTACTGAATGCTACATAACTGTACACTTAAAAATGGTTAAAATGGTAAATGTTGTTATGTCTATTTTACCACAATAAAAAAGTTTCATAATAAGCAATTAAAGGAAAGAAACTAAGCACACTAACAGGAGCTTCCTCAGCCTGACCTTCAAGC
The DNA here is from genome assembly GCF_020826845.1 of Diceros bicornis minor. Classification (NCBI taxonomy): domain Eukaryota; kingdom Metazoa; phylum Chordata; class Mammalia; order Perissodactyla; family Rhinocerotidae; genus Diceros; species Diceros bicornis. The sequence goes on along the minus strand of NC_080742.1, from coordinate 88,665,069 downwards.
CCATCCTGGCTCGGCTGAGAGCTTCCCACCGAGAGCTGGGCCCGGCACACACCCTACAGTGCCCAGCCCCTCTGCGCCTTTCCTCTTCCTGGTCCTGCCATCTGAACTTTCTCTCTCCTCCTTTCCCATCTGTCAAATCCCCCCCATTTTGGGAGTCAAGCTCAGATGCCATCTTCTTTTTAAAACCCTTCCCAGTTCTCCTGGCCAGAGTGACCCTTTCCTTCTCGGATTCCTGCTGCATCTTGTTCCCATTCTCCACAAATGTCTGTTTGCTCTTAAAAACAAAATCAATGCTCAGATTCAGGCCAAGTCTGGGTATACTGGGCATACAGTTCATTTGAGAATCCTTGCAAAGGCACAGGAGCATAAATTTTCTTTCACGGAAATATGCACATCAGAAAGGTTATAGGTAACATGGGATTGAGAGCTAAAGGTCATAACTGGGAAATTATGATCCCGACCCTCAATCCCAAGCTATATATAAAATTTCTAACCAAATGTCATCTCAGGATGGGCCAGGCAATTTGAGAATTTCTGGCTTTGAAACCCCAAAGGCAAAGTAAGTCAAATTGTAGAATGTAATGTGCGTCCTTAAACCCCACTAGGATACCCGCCAGCCTCTGTAGGAGCTGGGGATGCGTCTGGCCCCGCTGGAGATGGAGAGAAACAGGCAGAGAGCTCTGGTTTTCTCAGCAAGTCAAAATCACTTGATTCTGAGCAGGAGCTGATCCCTCCAAAACCACGGTAAAGTATTTTTGTGGGATAGAATATAGTACATGAAGACACAAATAAACAAACAAAAATGTGTCACTTGAGAACAGAAACCACTAAAGCTTGTTCATAGCAGCAAAGTGAGCAGCTGGGGCTTAGAGCCCACGGTGTGTTGACAAAGAAGAACACGTAACCACTTCCCGACTCAAAAAGAGGAGTATTGCCCCCAAAACCCAGGAAAGAAGGAGGAAGTTGCAGAGAGAGAAGAAATGATTTCTCCTTTAACTCAATTTTGGCCTGCCCTCTCTCATTCTCTCCTTTAAGCCTAAATGATTTTCTCTTCTTCTTTTTTTGTTTATTTTGTGAGGAAGATTCGCCCTGAGCTAACATTTGTTGCCAATCCTCCTCTTTTGGTGAGGAAGATTGGCCCTGGGCTAACATCATGCCCATCTTCCTCTACTTTATATGGGACGCCGCCACAGCATGGCTTGACAAGTGGTGCGTCAGTGCGCGCCCGGGATCCAAACCTGAGAACCCCGGGCCGCCGAAGCAGAACGGGCACACATAACCGCTATGCCACTGGGCCGGCCCCATTCTCTTCTTTTTTTTGAAGGGAATTTTAACTTGAAAGGAAATGGACTTGAATGCTTGAAGTATTTCTAGGTGAGAAGCTAAAAAGTCCCTTCGTAGTAATTGCTTGGGCCTAGAACAAGATGTTCTCCAGCCACGCAGTTGGTCCCTGAAGCCTACCTTCTGTCAGATACTGCTCAGTTCCCAAAGCAGCTGTATTTTTAAAAGAAAAAAGAGAATCTCTCATTGTTTTCTAGAGATCCCAGGCAGATCATTGAGGTGCTCATGACAGTCATGTCACTGAAAGACAGGTCTCTGGAAATGTCCTTTCTCCCCAAAGTCTCTGAATGACTCTGTTCAGACGCAAAGGGTTCTTGCAGAGCTGGATACCCCACACCATTTTCTCCATTCAGTTTCATTTAGACATCTCCCAACAATTAGTGTCTTGACACTGATCACGAACAGTTTTGAAAGTAAAGGAGATTGTCACTCTATTGATGACTTTGACAGCATGGTGCTGCCTAGCGACAGCTGGTATAATTGGTGTGCTAGTGTGTTATTATTGGCTAATCAGAGATCTTAAGATTCTAGGAACATCAGGGCCTCCCACACTCACCAATCCCCCCAAGCTCTAAGTGGTGAATACATGGCAGTTCTCACTACCGTTTCTTTTACCATACCGTATTAAGTTGTGTACAAATGCACCCTCTTTTTTCCCATTAGGCTGTATAAATGGAAGTCCAGGCTTGGATATGACCCAGTTTCAAAACCAATTTACTAGAGAGCCCACTCCATGGGTCCAGAATGGGCTCTTAGGAGAGCGGATGTGACTTACTCATTATTGAAAGCGTAATAGAGAAACAGGTCCTCTTTCCCTCTTCCGTTATACAGTATCCATGTAATTGACAGAGGAAAACCCAGAAGAGCTACACATCTTTTACTATGAATTTTCCACTGATACCTTCTGGACCTAATAAAAGTAGTGGTATCAGGAAAATGTGATAAACTTACTGCACGTTCCCGCTGCCTGGAGTTCAGAGTGAGGAGTTTCTGCCAGCATAAAGAAACCCAGGAAGGCCCCGTTCCCAGACCCTGTTGATCGAGGTGTGGTGACGCTGCGCTGGACTCAGTGAGGTTTTGGAACCTGGGAAGATCTACTGAATCCTTACTGCTGCCAGGAGTAAGGGACCGCAAGTCAGCTTTTGGACTGTCCCAGAACACTAACGTGGATGCGTTTGCAGAAATGGTTTATTAAAAAATCTGCAATTCTGTTTTTTTGGAAGGAAAGATTCAATGTATATAAAATATTCAATAATCAGCATAAAAATTAGTATTAGTAAACACATTGGCTTCTATTCCACTTATCATCTCAAACTAAAAATTTTTTTTCAACTTTATTGAGTTACAGTTGACAATTTAAAATTGTATATATTTAACAACCTTATGATTTGATATACATATACATTGTGAAACATTTACCACAATCGAGCTAAATAACACATCCATCACTTCAAATAGTTACCCTTTTTCTGTTTGTGCTGAGAACACTTAAGATCTACCCTTTTAGCAAATTTCAAGTATACAATACAATATTGTCAATTATAGTCACATTGTTGTACACTAGGTCTCTAGAATTTATCTTGCATAACTGAAAATTTGTATCACTTGACCAACGTCTCCCCATATCTCCCTCACCCCAGCCCCGGTAATCACCATTCTACTGTCTGTTTCTGTGATATGACATTTTTAGATTCCATATATAAGTTAGATCATGCAGTGTTTGTCTTTCTGCCTCTGGCTTATTTTACTCAGCATAATGTCCTCCAGGTTCATCCATGTTGTCACAAATGGCAGGATTTCCTTTTGTGTATCTATATGCACACACACACACACACACACACAATGGAATATTATTCAGCTTAAAAAGGAAGCAAATATATATAAATGATATATATAAATATACATACCACATTTATATACACACATATTTATATATAAAAATATATAAATATACATACACCACATTTCCGTTATCCATTCACCTTTCAATGGACGTTTAGGTTGTTTCCATACCTCGACTGTTTTGATAATGCTGAAATGAACATGCAGCATATCTGTTTGAGATACTGATTTCATTTCCTTTGGATATATACCAATAGTAGGATTGATGGATCACAGTTTTTTGAGGCACCTCCATACTGTTTTCTACAATGGCTGCACCAATTAAAACATCTGCAATTCTTAATAGAACTTCCAGGAAGCCAGAGTGTTTGATTTTCCCATTGTTTGTTTGTTTGTGTAGATCTTTGGAAATGAGTGAAAGTCTTGCTGACTCCTACCTAAATCAGCCCCAAACTGTGTATAAAACTTTCAGCACTGCAAACCTTCGGAACCGCAAGGGAGTCAGGCACGTGAGAACTACTGCTCACCCAGGCCGCCATGGCAGTGGGGAAAGTCAATGCCAAGCTAAAGCAGTGATTACTCTAGTCCTTTTTAACTAACTCCTCAATCATTTCTAGGATTAGGTTTCGGGTATCACAGTAGGGTCCTTCTGATTGGCAGGAAGAGGCTTAGAGAGGGAGTGCAACCACCTCGAGGAAGGAATAACAAACTTGTTTCCTCATTGTTTAGCAAAATTCAGCACGAATCAATTAAAGCGACAAGAATATTTTTCACCTAGAGAAAAGTAGCTCGATCTTTAGTAAGTTTGCATTTATACTCACAGCAAACTGGGTGGCGGGATTAGTGATGCCCTTTTTACGGTAGAAAGGCACGCTGATCATTTACCTCGGGCAAACACCTCCAGTCAAAGCCTGATTGTCCGAGTGACATGACAGAGGCAATCCAGGGTGAGTGCTTACAGAGAACCTACTATGAGCCTGGCATTGTACCAGGTCTGGAGGGACCAAGGACACACCCGAGCTGCTTCCAGCTGCTCTCCAGGAATTTTTATGGTCACCTGATAGACTCTCAAGCTGAAATAATAATATCTGAGTAAGGAAAGCTGCTTCACTGGCAGAAATATCCTCTATAAGTCATCTGGATGTACCCAAATGCCTCAATGGACACAATCTCACATCCATGAAAGCACACACCCCAGAGTCAGCTGACAAAAAGCTAAAAGGGTGTGTGGCCTGGCAACTTCAGCAAGTAACTACAGGTAAGTGAAGGAAGGCGTTGAAACAGCAGGTGGGTAGAGGGTGAAGAATGACTTCCTGTAGAAAGCAGTGGCCCACAGGATGACCACAGTGGGGGGGAATCTGCATGAGTTTGGGGTTGTGTGACAGAAGAACAGAGCAAGAGTGGGTGGATAGAGGCCCAGAAATGGAACAGTTGTGGGTGAGCCATGTGGCGATGGGAGGCAAGTGTCAGGCCACAGGGAAATGCAGCAGGAGGCAGTGGGCGGGCGGGGGGAGTCCACACCACTGGGTGACAGAAATGGGTGAATACGTGAAGGCTTAACGTTTCCCTTTATTAAAAAGGGGTGTGCTAAATATGGCTTCTCTTCGTGAAAACCTCGTCAAAGTCCTGGTTGACAGTGGTATAAGAAAAGATGGGCATATGAAGGGATTCATCTGTCCCCAAACCCATTTTAGGTGAGGACAAATATCATTCTGTAATTTACTTCTGACCTATTTAGATTAACTAGAAATAAAATCTGAATCTCTAGGAACTTAGAAACAGGAGTAGAATTTCTTCCCCTGACTGTAATAAGTTATGAAGAGCTTAGGGGATTCCAAACTATCTTTTTCTAAGCTGAGTGTCTCAGTTTCCATATCTGTAGAATAATATGTAATATGTACTTGAATTAAGGGGTCATTGTAAAAATAAAAGGAGATGGTACATGTGTTCAGCCTAATGTCTGACATAGTAAATGCTCAGTAAACAATATAAATATCATCTAAGCTTCCTTCCACTCTAATCTTCTGAGGTTCTACGAATTCTATCAAAACTAGTTTTATCTTCCTCCAAAGCAGGAGCACTGTGAATGCCCTGAAATTGCATGTGAAGTTTAGATCCTAGGAGGTGTGCCGACCTAGCTCACGATGTTTTCTCTACTGCTGGGAAGGGCCTCATGCTACACAAAGTGGATCCTAAGGAGCATCCCACACTCCTAGTAGAGCTGACTGATCTGATTCAAGCTAGGACAACTAACATGTTTTTCCTGGGATTTTGAAATTTGGGGCAGATATGGACACTGGGGATTATTGTAGCTGAGTCAGGAAGAAGACCACCCCCCAAACTCCAGCGGCTGAGCCCCGGGGACTGCCCTGGTTCTGCCCTGCTCTTATCTAGGTTGCTTATCTCTTACTCAATTCCATGAGCTACGCTAGCACCCTTCTTTTTGGTTTATATTAGCCAGAGTTGATTTCCATTGCTTGCAAACAAAGGACAGGCCAATGATGCACACGTGTACGTGCATAATCACATTATTTGGAAATAAGATCCATAGTTTTCATAATAGTCTCAAAGTATTCTTGACTTCTCCCCAGAATGATTAAAACCCAAGATACAAGAGCTTCATGGAATAAGGTAATAGAGAGGGAGCTCCATGGAGAGCAAAAGTCACACGTTGTTTGATTCACTGGAAGCAAAGTTCCTGAGAGTGGATTTTAATGCTTTTGACTTCTCCCCTATTTCAGAGTCCAGGGAATGGTGCTAAAATTTCTGCAAAGTCCCCAAACAACCCTTTGTACTAGAATGCCGCCAATAAGTTGATAACATTTTTAATCAAGTGATCACCCAGGAGAGAAAGGAGCTGAAGGAGGAAACAGAGACTAATTATATCCATGACACTTCAAAGCCTGGAAGATGGAAGCAAAATCTCCAAACCACTTCAGCCCCTCACAACCCTTTTAGAGGCCACTGCCCATGGTCCCAAGGTTTCTGGTCCTTGTGACTGTGATGAATGGATGCTGAAAGGTACTAAAAGGTAGAGAAATGTTGTAGAAAGTCCAGAGACCCAAAGAAAACCTTGTTGTCATTATGTAGTGTAATGAGTTCAAAAATAAGCCCCAGAAGAAGAAGAGTCTGATTTCTTGGTAATACAGCAAAGTCCAGGTGAGGCCAAACTACGAGTTGGAAGAGTTTTTTAGCAGAGGGTGGTGTAGAAGGAAGGGGCTATCTTCTAATTGGCCAGGGAGTTGCTCTTCTTGCAGAGATGGGAGTGGAGCTGAGGAACTGCTAACAGCTGTTCCTAGACTCACCTAGGTTAGTGATAATTAAGACCAACGAGTGGCCTGGAATAACAGAAAAAGTTCTAATGATGGAAGTAGGATTTATGCCTCAAAACATGGCTGAGAGTAAGTGGACAGAGAGGTAGGACTGGATAACATGTGTGGTTGACCCAGTAACTGTAGGATCATTTGAAACACTGCTTGCTAACAGTTAAGTGAGTGCTAATGGTATGCATTTGGAACCTACAAGTCTCTTTCCCTACTTACTCTAAGGTAGGAGTTACTTATAAATACAGACCAAGGTTATACGTAACATGTTTCTAAATCTTTTTAAAAATGTAAATCTTTATAAGTACAAATGGCTGGGTTGACTGGGGGATCTCTGCTAATCCAAATTGTGCTTACACAAAATCAGCCTACCTGTGAGGATGCCTCTAGAAAGGACCATCTGTTGGGAGGGACCATAATTTTGTGCAGTCATGCACCACCTAACGATGAGGATATGTTCTGAGAAATGCATCGTTAGGTGACTTCGTCATTGTGCGAACATCATAGAGTATACTTACACAAACCTAGACGGTATAGCCTACTACACACCTAGGCGATATGGTACTAATCCCTCGAACTCTACATACATACGTATGCACAGTCTGTCATTGACTAAAATGTTATGCAGGGCATGACTGTACATAGAGTTCAAGGGATCTGGTTCAACTTTAAGGGCTTGTCTTGCAACATGTTACTCTATTTCAGTGATGGACATATTGCATGTGCTGAAGGTCTGGCATAATTAAGGACCCCAAAACATCAGGAACAGGGTCATGCGAGTTACATTGAAAAATATGAAAAGTAGGGAAAGGATTCTCTTTTTGGTGGAAAAAATTGGGGACCTTTTCAAAAACCCATATGAATTTAAGTTAGGATGGTCACTTGGAACAAAGAATGCTTTGAATTTAATTTTGAATTCAGGGATTCATAACAAACTTAGAGAGAAGGTTTGGTTTATCTGAGAACAGAGAAATGTGGCAAGAGCAACATAATACCAGTGTGCTCCATAAGGGACAATAAGTGTTCAAATTATGTATGATGGCTTTCCATACTACACAGATCATCAAAATACTAGGTGATCAGTGGGATCTCAAGTAGACCTTGGCCTACAGAAAGTGGTGAGAACATATTTCAAAACATATAAGTTTACAACTCAATAGAAAAAAAACAAATAACCCAATTAAAAAATGGGTAAAGGATCTAAATAGACATTTTGCCAAAGAAGACATGCAAATGATCAATGGATACCTGAAAAGATACTCAACACTACTAATCATCAGGGAAATGCAAATCAAAAGCACAATATCATCTCACACAAGTTAGGATGTCTATTATCAAAAAGACAAGAGATAACAAGTGCTGGCGAGGGTGTGGAGAAAAGGGAACACGTGCACTGTTGGTGGGAACGCACACTGGTGCAGCTACCATGGAAAACAGTCCGAAGGTTCCTCAAGAAATTAAAACTAGAACTACCATATGATCCAGCAATTCTACATCCGGGTATACATCCAAAGGAAATGAAATCATTAATTCCAAGAGATACCTGCACTCCCATGTTCACTGCAGCATTAGTCACAATAGTCAAGGTGTGGAAACAACCTAAGTGTCTGTTGATGGATAAATGGATAAAGAAAATGCATACACACACACACACACACACACGATGGAATATTATTCAGCTTTAGAGGAGGAAATCCTGTCATTTGCGACAACGTGGATAAAACTGGAGGATGTTATGCTAAGGGGAAGAAGCCAGAGAAAGACAAATACTGCATGGTATTGCTTATACGTGGGATCTCTTAAAAAAAAAAAAAAAGTCAAACTAATAGACACAAGGAGTAGAAAAGTGGTTGCCAGGTGCTGGGGGGTAGGGAAAATGGGGAGAGGTTGGTTAAAGGGTACAAACTTTCAGTTATATGATGAATAAAGTCTGAGGATCTAATGTATAACATGGTGACTATAGTTGATAACACTGTATTGTATAATTGAAATTTATTAAGAGAGTAGAACTTAAATGTTCTCACATACACAAAAAAGGTAAATATGTGAGGTTATAGATATGTTAATTCAATGGGGGGAATCCTTTCACAATGTATACATATATCAAATCATCATGTTGTATACTTTAAATACCTTATAATTTTATTTGTCAATTATATCTCAATAAAGCTGGGGGAAAATTTTTTTGAAAAACACATAGGAAGATAAATAATTCTGCCAGTGAGCAGTCTCCTCCACATGTTAAAAATAAAAGCAATTCCAAGAGGAATGGTTCAATGCCAGTGTGAACTCAAGCCAAGCAAAGGCATCAGTGGCAACCAAGTAATCAAGGTTGGACTGCAGCCTCCTACCCTGGCCCACACACTGGCACTGCTTGGGCAGAAAGATGAGTTTGTCTTCAAAGCTCCCAACTTTCCAAGGGAAGTGGGTGGGGGGATACCACAGTGGTGGCAAAGGTACCTGAAAGGAAGTAAGGGGGCTTGTGTGCATTCACATTGGCAGATGTTGCTGTGACTTCTACATTTCTCGAGAGACTCCAGAGACTGAGGCACTCACCACTTTGCTGGGGCACAGCTTTGAACTGTGTGTGTCATGGGGTTTGTTTGTGGGACTGAATCATTTAGCTAGTGAGAAAGGCTAGTCTACCACCTGGTGTACCTAACTCAACGTATTAGCGTTGTTTTCTCTTTGTGGCTACACATGCATTAACACTCACAAAGTGATTATTATTCTAAATTGCCTTTCTTGTGAAAAAATGATCCATTAAAGGAAGCCAACTGCTAATTCTGATAATAGATGAGAAGAGGTCTTAGAAAGTGGTATTTTGCATAAAATAAAAAGTGGAATGTTGGATGTGGCAGATCAGACATGTGAAATAAACAAGCTCACTTACAGGGACTAGGGAAATTAGAAAATATAATTTATGAGTGTTCCAGCCAGTGCAAAAGCTGTAATTTATGGGGGAATTTTTAATAATGTAGTGATATTCACAAATTGATAGATTAAAAGGTCTTAGGACCCATCCCTTAAGAATATCATGAGATTGTCAGCTCCAGGAGGGCAGATTTTCTCTAGTACTTCACAGAATCCTGACGCCTAGAGCAGTGCCTGGCACACAGGAGCTTGAGAGACAGGCAGCAGTCAAGCAATGTAGTGCCCAGTGGTTCATAATGACGAATTTGGATATTGATCTAAGTGCAATAGAAGACTTTGCACATTTTTATGCAAAGGAGTGATATGATATGATCTATTTTAAAAGGTCACTCTGGCTGCTACATGGAGAACAGATGATAGGAACAGCATTGGTAGAAGGAGGTAGACCAGGTATATCTATGGAGAAGGCCACTAGAATAGACCAAGTGAGGGATTGCAGTGGCCTGGATTTGGGAGTTGTCCATTGGTTCAAGATAAATAAGAGACTAGAGCCATAGACTTACGGACTGGGTGTGGCATCGAAGAAAGAGGAATCAAGCATAATTTGAGCAACAAGGTGGATGGTGGTGCCATCTATCGAGATGGGCAAGACCGAGGAAAGAATTGGTTTAGGGAAGGAGAATCCAATTCTGTTGGGGCAGGTGAAGTTTGAGATGAGTATTAGACATTGTGTGGAGATGCCAATTAGACGTCAATTAGCAGAGGGTATCTGATCCTGGAACTCAGAGGTAAACAGGGTTGGAGATTTAAATTTAGGATGAATAAATGAATGCCTAAGGCCTACTCTCTGAATTAAAAATGGAAAAAGTTCTGGGAAGACAGAATAGAAGAGTGCAAACGCATTCAGTTCCCCTCAGTTACAGGAGAAAACATATTATCCTTGTGGGCAAAAAGGAAGAATCTGAATTGTCATTGCCCTAAGACATGAAAGTCCCTCCTACACTTCTCAACCTATCCTAATAACCCAAAACCTCAATGAAGTCGTTAGGATTTTTTTTTTTCTGAGGAAGATTCGCCCTGAGCTAACATCTGTGCTAATATTTCTCTTCTTGTACATGAGTTGCTGCCACAGCATGGCCACTGACAGACAAGTGGTGTAGGTCCATGCTCGGGAACCAAACCTGGGCCACCGAAGCGGAGTGTGCTGAACTTAACCACTAGGCCACTGGGGCTAATCTGGATTTTTTTTTTTAATGTAGGGAATGTTGGCTACTAAGACCCTCATTTTCTTGATTCATTTAAGTATATTTCAGACTCAATATGTCTCCAATAAGACAAGGTGGGAGAGATATCTGGAAAGAAGTACCGGAAATAGAAATAGACTTTTAAAATAACTTGTAGGTGGAAGTATTTGATGCTCAGGAAAGAAAAGGAAGAAATATGAAAAATGTAAGTCGCTTCTTCTAAGGAAGGAAAAATTTCACACAACACTTAGCTCTCTGAAAAACCAAGTGTGGTACAGGAAAATCAAATGGAAATTACTTTGTCTGCGACTACAGGGAAAGAGTCTACATCTTTATTCAGAATGGGAAGCTGGAACTGTCTGTTGTCTGGTTTAAGGAGCTAGAAAATTTTAAGAAATGTGAGCAAGGCAAGGAGAGGAAAATCAGGAGAAGCCGTTGCCTAATTAACTACACGACTCAGACTGGGGTGGGGGAGGCACATCACTGAATTACATGCAAAGGTCACAGTCACTTTGATGCTACGCTTGCCCCGACTTCTAGGATCTGGAACACATCCATCCACTTTCCCTTGCTCACTGTAATATTACAGGATAGTGAAGCAAGCATACAAAAGAAATATGCTGTGTTTGCATGTAAGATGTGCACTGTGTCATGGGGGGAGGGGGAGGGAGACAGTGATGGATCTGTCATTAGGGGCTCAGCAGCCACATATTAGCCTCCGTAATACCCAGTTACAGGTCGGCTTTCTTCTAGATATATATTTGAGTCTGAAATTTCCTGACAGACAGAGAGGTATAAGTTTCTTTTCAGAGATGATACCTGTCTCCAAAATGCAGTGAGGTTAACATGCTAAGACTACTTCACTTACAATGCAATGATCAGCTAAAAAGATCTAATATAGCTGTGGATGATTATGACTTACGTGAACAATTATCTGAAGGGTCAGGGTAATATGCTTTCAATTAATATTTGCTTGTAGAAAGGCATAGAATTCTCCCCCATAAAAAACACATACACACACAACAACAACAGCAGCAATAAACAGTCCAGTTTTTACTGTTAGAAGGAAAGGCAAACTATAATTCTCTTTTTTCTAAGTTTAATCAAAATATTGGGACTACACATAGCCCACAATAATCTTAGTAGTATATAACATATTCTATTTGAGTGAGACACTTGGTAAAATGTGTATTCCAGTCAGAAAGGCAAAAACACTAATAACCAAAAAATTTTTATACAAAACCCATCAAGGTTAGATATACAAAGAAGAGGATGTGGGATATCATTGTCTAAAGGTGCAGAAAGATTCCTGCAATTGAATATCAGTAAGATGGCGTCTGCTATTCAATTGCCTTAGAAAGGTTTTCACACACACACACAAAATATATGATTGAAAGATGCAGTTATTCCAAATGCTTTGCTATTAATCTAAAATATTCAGATATTTCATATGTCTAGATTTTGGTGCACAGCCAACAAATATCGATATAATTGACTTTTTTGCTGCCCCCCATTAAACATTGCAGACCTACAATCAGTTCTAGGATATTGAGGTGATTAGCACAAACATATGAAGACTTTAATCAAGTGTTCCCCAAAACACACATCTAGGCCAAAAATTTTGTCATTGAAATATGTATTTTTAATATTCAACTGAATTTGTTTTCAAATTTACATTTATGGGTAGGGGGTGGAATGCTAAGGAACTTCTTAGTCTCTATCTAAAGTAGTAAGAATAGGTAGGTAGAAAAAAATATCCAATGTGAAATTCTTTAAATTTACACCCATTTCCAAATTCTCCAAAGGTGAAAGAATTTTCTTGTAGAATCATTATACACCTGAACAATCTTCCAATTTGAAAAAAGTCTCGCAAGAACCTTGCTAGTGTTAGCCGGAACCAGAAACCATCATTTCTCATATAATGACACTCGGAATCACGGAAGTGTGAGTGCCACTTTGAAAGTGGCAGTTACACAAATGGAAGAGACTCTTACACTGGATGTGTGGGGTTGTCCTCACTCGACACACCAAAGTGTGTAGGGCTGCCCACCAGGGAAGAGAGCTTGGCTGGCAATTTTCTTTCACTCTGGGTACCACCCCTTTCTTTCTCCTGCTACTTATTCTCCAGTAGCAATGAAAGATCCATGGAAATCAAAAGTAGCTCCCATAAGGGAAGACCACTTCTCTAATAAGATGAAACCCAGCCTTTTTTCAAGTTGAGCATGAGAAGGAGAATCTCCAGGTTGGTCAAAGGACAATGTGGAGGAGCAGAGGCCAGCCAGGGGACCCAGGGTCTGCGCCCCTGAGGATCGCCTTTCCTCAGGGTCCACTCACTTCATACCAGCTCCACCAAAGCCACGGCCCCAGCATGTGTTATTATCTGACGATGCTCCTTCAAGAGTGGGCAAAAATAAGCTCCCCTTAGCTCAGCTAAAATTAACTACCGCTCTGGGTACTGTTGAGGAGGGAGGGCAGTACAGAGCAGTATTTTGTAAAAATTAAAAAGCATATGGGGGGGACTCTGTGACTCACTTCCAGAGAATAGAGTATAGAAAGGGAAAAATAGTAACTTGACAAAATAGTAACTAGAAAAATAGTGGAGAGATCTTTCAGACACTACCTTAACCAAGTGATCAAGGCTTACTTCACCAGTGATAAGCCATGTTGACATCATGCACTCCCTGATATAATGCCATCAGAAGGGCACCTCACCTCTGTGGAATTCTTCCCAAAGGCTCAAAACCCCAATCTAACTATAAGAAACAAATCAGACAAATCCAGAAGGAGGGACATTCTACAAAATACCTGAGCAATAGTCTTCAAAACTGTCAAAGTCATGAAAAGCAAGGAAAGACTGAGAATCTGGCACAGACTAGAACAGACTGAAGAGAGATGTTGACTAAATGCAATGTGGCATCCTGAAACAGAAAAAGGACATTAACAGAAGAAGGGGGAGATCTGTATAAAGTCTGGAGTTTAGTTAATAGTAATGTACCACTGTTAATTTCTTAAGTTTTGACAAATGAACCACAGTAATATAAGATGTTAACATTAGGGGAAACGTGTGAAGGATATACAGGAACTCGGTACTATCTTTGGAATTTTTCTCTAAATCTAAAACAGCTCTAAAATAAAAGCTTTAAGAAATATTTGAGCTCCAAATGAATCAAATAGATCTTAATACAAGATGAAATCTTAATTCCTTTTTGATATGTTTTATTTATGGTGATTTCCTAAAATGAGAGAGCCTCCATGCATTATGGAAAATTATAAAATATACACAAGTAAAAACTAAAAATCAAAACATTACATTTCTACCACCTAGAAATCATCTGGTACTATCTTAGGGCATATTCTCTTCCTAGCTCTCTTTCTAATATATATATGTACACATATATTTACCAACATGAGATCTTATGGTACGTACTGTCCTGTAGCCTTTTTTTTAATGATTTTTTCTTTTCCATTTCAGTAAATTTTCATTTCATCTAATACTTTTACTATATTCAAATTTCCCCCCAAATGTCCTTATAGCTTCTTTGTTCAAACCAATATCCAACCTAGGATGATAGTATCTGATTATTATGTCTTTTAAATATTTTTAAATCTAGCAATTTTTCCCATTGACCCTGATTTGTGAAAACACCAGGCCAGTGGTCCTGCGGAAAGTCTCTATAGAGAAGTGACTACTTCCTCTGGTGATGCTTAACTTGTTCCTCTATCCCCTATATTTCCTAGAAACTAAAATATCTATCTAAAGCCTTGATGAATTAATATTAAACTTTTTTTTTCTAGAAAATATTGTTAAGTGATGTTGAGTAGTTGTGCTCAATTACATCAAAAGACGTATAACATCAGGCTGTTACACCATTAGTGATGTTATGATTAGTTACCAGATTAGAGTGACGATAATCTCTTCCCTGTATTGTACAATTATGTTTTCTTTTGGGGACCAGAAAGTAATCTGTGTAGTCAGTGTAATTTTGGCAGTATAAGAAATACCCATTTTCCTAATAGCTACATATCCAGTGATTTTCATACCAATTAATAATACTTGCCTGAATCGATTTCATTGGGATTCATGAAATTATTTTTAAAATTTTTTTCTATTGTTATTAGTTGGCTCTCTTCTGTAAAGTACAACATTCCCTATTCATTTGGGTCTATATGGTTACCCTTAACTCCAGTTCCTACAGAAAAGACAGGAGAAATGCTGGCTGAAGTGTTTAAAAGGTTTTACAAAGCATTAAGGGAGAGGACAAAAGGGAGATAAACGCTGAGAGTATTGCAAATATAAAATAGAACTTGCTTTGACTTACAAAGATTAGGATAGGTGCCCAAAGGACTGGCACAACTTCAGGGTCACCTTGCCTTAGTCCCTGGGCTGCTTCCATGTGGCTGGTCCCATCTGAACTGCTCCAGGCCTAAGGCCCAGAGGGGTGTCCCTTCTATTGTACACTCAAGGCTCACCCTCCCTATTTCTATTTTATGTCTAAGAGTCTGGCCTCTTCCCCAAGAATGAGCTCTCCCTTTAAGTGAGAACCCCCACCCACCTCCTAATTAATATGGCAGTGTGTTAAATTCTTTCAGACGCATCAACATGACCATTCCTAAATATACTACAATAACCATGGACTCCTAAATATACTACAAGAACCATAGCCTCTGATAACCAAGAATTACACAGAGTAACAGGGGGCTCATTTCCCTGTGGCTTCCTTAACAGAAAATGGTGGAAGAACCTCTAGAGTCAAATTATTTCCCCTGGAACATAACTATTACCTACTGTATAAGAAATAGGATGTAATACCGTTTGCTTCTAACAGAAACGGTAGTCCTGTCTGCTAAAATCAACATCATAAAATGTTTCTACTATATTTTTAACTCGTTGTCTTTTTCACTTAAAAATAAGGGTCTAACTTTGACAACCTCTGTACAGGTACAATCAAGATGAATGTAATGAAAGCATTGACTTTTTGCAATTCACATGACACCTCACAATGACCCTGAAATGATGGGGCCAGTATGTTCAGGCTGCAAGCAGTTTCAAACATGGGCCACACCAAAACCATTTCATTGTGTCAGAATCTATCACGGTTATACAATCACAGGCATAATTTACTCCTGATAATTATTAAAATCACAGGAAGATGGACCAACATTTAAATGGTATAAAGGAGCAAATGAAAGCAAATAGTAATACTCATCATCCAATATATAAAGGGAGGTGGTGATCTGTCCATCAAATATGCAAAATCTGGAAGGGACAGCATCTGTTAGTATCCAAGGATACGTTAAATTATGAAAAAGAAACATATGGAAATAGGAAGAGAAACTCTCAAATCTCAGACATGGGAAGTGGGGACATATGTCTTAAGACAAATACAAAGTGAATACTGAATAGGATGCAGAGGTGTTATGTACTCTGGGATTTTGTAATTGTGGTTGGTACACTGCCTTATTACATTCAGCATACATCAAATCTTAGGAGTGGAAGGTCCCTAGTAATGATCTAGTCTATCAGATTAAATTTTCACAAATTGAGTTCAAATGCCAGAGATGGATACGTACATGGTCACAGAGAGACAACGGCCTGCAAAAGTAAACGCCACAGCAAAATCAAGGGACAAGTTGCTGGTTTGGGGAAGGAAGTCCCATGAATGCTGAAGTAATCATCACAGGAGATGATGTGCGAGAGCACTTGGAAAGTGGCAGTTATACCAACGGGAGACACTCTTACCTGGATGCAGGTGAGGGTTTCTGATGTGTACTATTGGAGTCGTTCTCACTCTACAGCCACCCATCAGCCCACTGCCTCCCTGGAACAATCACTGTTCCTCACCCACTTTTGCACTCTTCTTTCCACTATGACGCTACAGCAAAGAACAGGTAGGAGAAGACTGTGTGCAGAAGAGTTTGAGAGTGTTGTCTATACTGCATACCTGTATCTGTGAGCCTATATAGGTAATAATTTTAAAGGGTGTTTCGCCAAACAGAGTGTCTAGGTCTAAGAGATGCCACAGGCTCTCCTCTTAGAGCCACGGAGGCCTGCTGGTGGGGTCCTGTTTAAGTGCCGATTTCCAATCAAGTACAGATCAAGCATCACTTTAGCACCAGGTGGCTGCAAAGAAGGTGCTGCTCTTGGGTGTTTACAGTCCTGGGCTTCCCATTGAAAACACTGGAAACGGATGAAGCACACCGTGCTTCAGCCGTGTGGTGACCGGCTCAGGGCTTCCCCTCTCATCAGCTACAAAGTGGGCCTTAGCTTTCTCCTCATAGCCACTCTATAAGGTATGAAATGGGAGGAGAGGAGGGTTCTTTAAACATCATGGCCATTTTCTTCCTTGTCTGTTAAAGTCCATCCCACAGAGACGGGTTTGATGCATAACTAAAAGTTTGTCCATGTATGGAATTAAGTAGCACGGTTGGACCGCCCTCTCACAAATTTCAGGTTCACATTCTGACTGCTGAGCAGAGGTTTCAATACTTTCAATCCCCCAGCTCTGGACTCAGGTGGAGAAACAGAAAGCAGCCGTGTAGTGGATTCTGTGGGATGCTGCCCCGCTCAGCCTTCAGGACCAAGCCCTCCTTCCCCCAGCTGTCAGAGTGTTGGCTGCTGAAGGCTCACAGCTGAGGCCCTCCCCTGGAGCTGCCTCATCCAGGGTTGTGCCCCTGGGGGTGGCCTGCATCCAATGACTGGTCAACGTGGGAGTAAAAGGCCTAGTCCCCTTGTCTGAAGTGAGAATTCTCTAAGGGCCACTCAAATTCTAGAGCACCTCATAGGTGGTGAAAGCCAGGTTAGAGTGAGTTTGAGAGAGAGGGGAAGGAGAGGAATTGGACAACTCTTCTGTAAAGCTTTGCTGCAAAAAGGAAAAAAGACGTGGAAGACTAGCTGGCAGGGGAAAGTGGGTTCAAGAGGAGACTTTTTTAAGATGAGAAAAATAACAGATATTTGTATGCTCCTGAGATGGCCCCAGTGGAGAGAAAGAAGAAGATTAGAGAAGTGAGGAACTGACAGAGCAGTGTCACGAGTAGTGAAGAGGAGATGAGGTCTAGTGGGGTAGAGGGACTGGCTTTAGGTGGGAGGAGGGGGGAAGCAGGTGTACGGGTGGGCAGATGGGCTGAGGTGGCCTTAGCCAGTGGACACTGAGTATTCTGGCCCCATTGGCAAGTCTACCTCTAATGCGGAGATGTACGCTGGGAGTCGCAGCCTTTAGACCTTGAATATTCTGGTCTGGTGTATCCTGGTCTCATCAGAGGGACCAGAGGTGTCTGAGAGATGAAGATGCCTGGTTTGTTTTAGCCCGGTGCTGCTATACCCCCTTTCTATCTAGTCCTACTTATTCTTATTCTATGTTCACGTGGTAACTTCTGTTGGTTACAATTCCACTTTGCTCACGGATCTGCCTATGTGGGAGAAAACAAGAGGTGGTCATATAAGCCACTGGATATTCCTACCCATGTAACCACTGATCTGTCTGTGTAAGTGCACAGTCCAGCTTTTGGGTTTTGTACATCAGTCTCCTGCACTTGGTCACTGTGCATCCTCTCAGGAAATATGGATCCATTCTCAGAATGCTGACAACACCATGCTTCTGAGCCACCTGACTGAGAATAGTGTCTAGTGGCCAAGCAGTAGATGCCTTTGCCTAACTGGAGACAGATGTGCACATCTCCAACATTTGCCATGTGCAAAGAGGAAGGCTCTTCTTTTCTAATACTTGGGAGCAATTAACCAACCTCTAAGGGGTTGGCTTGACAAAAATGACCCCTATTAGCAAATGTGTCAGAGCCAGAGTCTAAAATGCCTTGCCCTTCCTGTCCAAATCTCATTCACCCTCCAAGACTTAGCATAAATTCTCTTCCTCTCCAACTATTTCAGGCTAGTTTCTCCTGCTGAGCACAGATGGAACTCCTCGTCTATTACCCACACTGGGACACTTAATCACACATCATTTTACACAACCACCTGTTGCATATATTAGTCTCCTTACCTGGAGGAAAAGCTCCTTGCGGGCAAAGGTCAGGTGCTACCCATTTTGCTCATGTTTCTCAGAACTCAGCACTGTTCCTGGGTTGGTCATCTGGAGCACGAGCCCAGGTAAGTCAAGGCCTATCTGCCAGTGCCTCTCCCAGCTGCCAAAATGGAGCACCAGATACCAGTGAGCATCCCTCACTCCCTGGCATCACTTTCTGAACTGCTGGGCCGTTGAAAACCTGGATCCTCACTCCCTTCTCTTGGCCACCACTCTTGATATCCTAAGACTGGATCTTCCCTTTGAATAACTTCTCTGCAACCTTTCTTATCTTTTTGCTGCCACGCCTGCTACTGATTCCTCCCTCTCTGTGGATCAGAAACACACTTGGGGGCTCCCTCACAGCTCCACCTGGCCCCAGGGCCCTCCTACCTAGGCAGACCTCAGGCCCAGCGGTGCAAAACCCACCCAGAATCTATTGTTAGTTGGGATGACTGAGGTCTCCTTATGCTGGGAGAAAGAGGGACAAAGTAAGCAGAAGTTTGTTCCTTGCTTTTTATTTTTATATTGTTTTCTTTGTTTGTTTTTCTCTAGGCTGTATCCATGAGCCTTTTCAACCAATGGAATATTTCTCCACTTGCTGGGCATATTTCCATTTTACGGTTTATCTAAAAGTCATGTTGAAAAAGCCATTGTGGATACAAGGTAGGAAGTAATCCTGGCTCCAGGGGACAGATGGAATGACCCACTGGGATTCTGCCATGTCTGTTTCCGAGAGAGAAAGTGGCAGAATGTATTGGTCTGAAGTGAATTTCCGTAAACCTGGGCTCAAAGCCAGTCTGCAGAGAGCAAGTGCCACTAGTAATGCGGGCGGAAGTGCTTCCCTGCTCAGCATTCTCACGCAGGGAAAAAGGAAAACACTTGCCTTTGAATTTTCCATTTTGCTCAGACATACAACCAAGGAAGTAAACAGGAGCTCAGCCATTTTAAACAGCTGGAGAAGCCCAGAAACCCTGCAAGGAGCTGCTGCTTTGAGAGAAAGTCAGTGCCACAGAGGCCACCAGCACTTCACCTTCTCTATGGTGATATTTATTCTCTCTCTCCTTTCCACACACGCATACATGCACACACGAAAAAAAAGGAGGAAATTCCCAGACAGTATCACTTTAAGAAATTACATCTTTCTTCATTAATTCAACAAACAAATCCTGAATATCTGTACCTCTTGGGGAATGAGTAGGTCCAGCAGGGAAGAAAATAGTAGGGGGACAGCAATTGAGAGGCCAAGCTGAGGCTGAAGGGATGTTTACCCCTTTCTACAGCTTGAAAGCCTCTTAGAGTGACAAGTCAGGTGGGGAGGGGAGCGAGCAGGGTCCCCAGACATTATTCCTGGGGTCAGCTTCATCTCCAGGAGGGGCCCAGGGCCTCACAGGTCAGACTTCCCCACCACCAAGGAAATGGGGTCTTTGCTGTCCTGTCAAACACTCACTGGTGATCCCTTACTTGAGGATTTTCTTTGTTCAGACCCAGATGTAGGGGAACAAAGCAGGCACAGCATGATCCTCTCCTGAGAGAGCCAGGGAGAAGTGAGGACAGCACGCAGAGGGGATTCGGGAATGTTTCCTGTTCTGTTGGAAAGCCTGGAGTAAAAATGAATCTTTCTGCAATCTTGCAACATGTCTCAAGAGCCTCACCTATATTCACACCCTTTTTCCCTGTAAGATTGCTATGAAGATAACCAGATATGCACCGACAGTTATATACAATATGTTCGGTGCACAGTACAATAGGGAAAAACTAAAACAAGAGATATGGAAGCACTGAGGAATGGATAAATTACGATGCCCCCTATGACAGAATGGTGTGCAGTCTTTAAGGATCATATTCTCAAAGTACTTTTAACAGTGTAAAATTTTTGTGATAAGAAGTTACATTAAAAAACACCATCACGGGGCCGGCCCGGTGGCGTAGTGGTTAAGTTCACACACTCCACTTTGGTGGTCCAGGGTTCACAGGTTCGGATCCTGGGTGTGGACCTACATACCACTTATCAAGCCATGCTGTGGCAGGCGTCCCACATATAAAGTAGACAAAGATGGGCACGGATGTTAGCTGAGGGCCAATCTTCATCAGCAAAAAGAGAAGGATTGGCAACAGATGTTAGCTCAGGGGTAATCTTCCTCACCAAAAAACAAAACAAAACGAAAAAACAGAATCACAAGTTTATATGCATAGTCTATTCACATAAACATCCAATGAGATGAACACATAAGTACACTTATGCACTTTACTGTATGTATGTTCTATCTCAAAAAAGTTTAAAATGTGTAAAGACAGCATGACACAAATTAAGAGGGGCTAGTAGTATTTCAGACCATTTTTCCCTTTTATATTTTTCAACTTTCCCCTGCTTTTCCAGAATGAACACGGCCTCTGCCTCCCTCTCTCACCTGGCCTTGGGTCATTCAGCCCCTCATGCTCTCCCGCTCCCCAGTCCAGCTGAGCCTCAGATCTTCAGAAGCTCCAAGGTCTACCTGCCCCGAGGGCCTTTGCATTCGTGGTTTCCTCTGCCTGGAACCCCATCCTCTCCACCCCTCACTCTCTGCCTTACTCCCACCTCTTCCCTTGGCTAACCCCTGTTGATCTTTCAAGTCTCAGCTCAGAGGTCATGGCCTCACAGGAAAGCCTTCCTTCCTTTCCCTCCACCTCCCACCAGATGGGGTCGGTTAGACTCCGGGTTAGTGCTCAGCACGGCCTGCCATTACATATTGTTTCTGTAATTACTCATGTATTGACCAATAAGATCTTCTGGTTTTAAGAGATGGCTTTACCTAACATTGCGCTCCTAGCACACAGCAGGATGCCTGGTCCCTAAAAGGAGCTGAAAAAGTAATTGTTGATGGAGTGAATGGAGAACCTTCCCATCCTGTTATCAAATAATTGGTTTGTAAAAGAAGTTCAAGCCTTGGCGGAAGGACAGAAAGTGTCTTTCCTTCTCTCTCCCTCTCCACAGCGCTGGCGTCGGGGGTGGTGCTGACTCCACAGGGCTAGAAGCCTTCACTCTGCCCTCCACCAGCACATGGGCCCCTCTTGGCTCTGAGGCCCAGAATCGCAGCCGCACAGCAAGAATCAACCAACAAACCAAAAGCGACATAAACAAGCAGCTGTCCGTGAAGGAGCAGCCCCACCTGCAAAACCCCTTGGATTCAATTCAGTATCAGCCACCCCTTTCGGGAGCAAGGAGATTGAATAGTTTTAAGGTCCATAAAATAGATTATAAACTGTCACAGGAGAGTGGCAGAGTATATTATGGGCTGGCCAGTCTGAGAGGTCTCTAGAATGAAAATAACGTAGAAGTTAGCCAAGGATCTCGTCCAATCTGATAAAGAAAAGGGAGTGAGAGAAGGGGAGGGAATCTGTGTTCTGGAAAGGGAGCAGAAGTGAAGCAGAAAAAAGGAAGGAAAATGAGAGAAATGGGGGAGAAAACATGGGGAGGGAAGAGAATTAAAGAAAAGCAGTGGAAAACCAAACAAAACGGTGGCATAAAAAGGATAAATGGAAATCCAAGGGAGGCTGGGAGTGTGCAGCTGAGAGAATGGGGGGGTTGAAATGCCAAGAAATCTGTGCCCTCTTCCCTCCTCCAAAACAAACGACCTCTGAGCTCCTATAGGCATGCAGTTTGTTAAATCCTCAGAAACAAATAGGTCTTAAACACAAACAATATATATGTCCATCTTGGAAATATGCCGTCAAGTCAAAGAGCCAGCGCAGATTTGAAAAGCAAAATACCTTAAGACAAATTTATTGTGATGCTCGTGTGGAGTTTATTTTGTCGAGGGGAGGGGAAACAATACAATCATTTCCTTCGTGGACATGCTTTCAGTGTGCGCATGAAGGAGAGGGCGTGGTCAGGAGAAATCAAGATGACAAGAGTATCAAAGGAGTCCATGGGCGGGCTCCTTAGCCTCCAGGGATCCAGCAAGCCAGTTATTAACAATAAATACAACAAGCTATTATGATCGCTCCAGAGGAATCCACACACGCGACAATCATCATCTCTGACCTTATCACATCCCTGCCAGGGTGACGACAAAGTACCCAACAGTTACAAAGTGCTCTGTGCTTCACAGAGAAGTTTCCTCCAGCATTATTGTGTTTGATCTTCCACACGGCTCTGGGAGATGGGTGAGGCAGACGGCATCTCCGTTCGACAAAAGAAGGAAGTGACATTCCAAGGGTTAAATGATTTGCCCAAGGTCACTGCTGTGGGTTGAGTTATGTCTCCCTAAAAAGATGTGTTGAAATTCTCTTCCCTGGTACCTGTGAATGTGACCTTACTTGGAAATAGGAGATAGGATCTTTGCAGATCCAATAAAGATGTAAGCTAAGATGAGCTTACACTAGAGTAGGGTGGGCCTTTAATCCGATATGACTGATATCTTTATAAGAGAAGAGACACAGAAACAGACACACACAGAAAGGAGAGAATCACGTGAACATACAGATACACAAAGAGAAGACGGCCACGTGACAACAGAAGCAGAGACTGGAGTGACGTGGCTGCAATCCCAGGACGCCAAGGATTGCAAGCAACCACCAGAAGCTCGGAGAAAGAGCACAGCCCTGGCAACACCTTGAGTTTGGAATTCTAGCCCCAGAACTGTGAGAATCAATCTCTTGTTTTAAGCCACCAGCTTGTGATGGTGATTTTGTCCGGCAGCCCTAGGAGACTAACCCAGTCAGAGCGTAGCTGTGGGATGTGGTTGCAACCCAGTCCCCAGACCTCACACCCAAGATTTCCTAAAGTTCTGCCAGTGAGGCTTATCTTACCACTGGCCACCCTTCCATCCTGGCCAGGCCACTCTAGTGTTCTTCTCTTTTCTCCCAGGCCACCAGGCTACCTCACACGGCTCATGGAGGCCCCATCACACAGTGCCAGTGTCTCTCTAGCACCAGAAACTCTCCCCATCTCTCTCGGCTCTTCTCCTCAACAAATTCCACTTCTGTGGACAGTGATCTCAGTTATCAATGAGGAAAAAGTCTGATTTTATGTCAGTAAAACTTTGGTGTAAAATAGAACGTAGTGGTGATATTTATCTAGCACTCTGTGCCCAGAACTTTATATTCATTTCCTATAATCCTAGAGCATCCTTACAAGTCCAGGGAGTGTCATTATCCCCATTTTATAGATAGAGGAACTAAGGTTCAGAGAGGTTAAGAAATGTGCCCTGATTTATACAGCTCCTAAGAGCCAACATATGAATCCAGGAGCCTTAATCCAAAGCCCCATTGCCCTGACATCAGAGCAGAGCTCCAAGGCAGGCCTTCAGGCTGGACTGCTTCATTTTACAGATGAGGAAACTGTCCTTTACTTTGCCAAGGTCACACCCCAACATAGTCTTTAACTCACATCATGAGGGCCAATTTGAACCAGAATGTCTATAGGAGGGATTTGAAGACAGCAACCTGGTTGAAAAGAGGAAGGGTCCTCAAAGCTGAGTTTACCCAAGGATTTACAGAAGATGAAGAAAATGCCAAGTGTCATTATTAAAGAAGAGAGTTGTGACAGGGATTCTGAGATAGAGGCTACTGTCTCCCCAGGTCAGTCCTTGGCACCATCACTGGGCCACAGATGTGTTTTGTTTAGTCCACAATGTGTACTTAAAAATATTTTTTAATAACTTATGACATCAGAAAGTCAGAAGACATTACCTTCAAATCTTGATTTGTAGCTTTTATTGAAAATAGAAGATCTGGCAACGTTAGGCCTACATCCTCACATACATCATTGAGCTGAAGCTGAAAAGTGGCAGAGTATGTTATCCTCAGTCCTCACCACTCCCTATTATCCCACACAGGGGCCAAATGACAGCTGCCTGTTACATCCAGTGCAGTGCTGCTTTTCTTACATCCAGCTTCCTTCACTCTTTTGGATTACTTGCTCTACCTGTAGAGTAGATATTTCAGTATGTGATCCTCGGCCCAACTTTTTAATACGTCCCTACTTGGCAGACCTCTTTGCTTTTAAAAGGCGTACAGCCCAGAAATACAGCACAAATGAATGACTCTCTAACTGTACTAAGACAGTTGCCTCTGGGAAATTATTTTAGGGCAGGAGAGGGGGATTGCTCCCTTGTGCAGATTTGAAGGAGTTAGTTACAGGACAAATAAAAAGAAGACACATTTGTTATTGTAGGCAGAAAGTATACAAATCCATTACTACCAGAAGATGTAAAGTTATAATTAGATCCAAAAATGATTTAGATCCATTCATGGGTGATAAAGACATAAACAGACATGCTGAGGAAGTCGACTCATGGAGCCTCGTCACCCTTGAAATGGCCTCAGAGAGGTCGACCACCAAGGATCCTCTTCCATGCCCCAGGCTAATCTTTACTCAGAACAGCACTTTGTTTCAAATGAGCAACTAAAAGAGATTTAACTTCTACAGAAATCTTTTTCCACCCCTGTACCTGAAGGAGAGATGCGAGAGGAAAATTCTTAGTGACACATGAAGAAGCTCATCTTGGGGAAACATTCCATTTTATCCTGGATAGTGGAGAAACAGCACTGCAGTCAGAGCCAGGTGCAGGTCCTGCCTCCCACTTATTAGCCTGACCTTGGCCAATCACTTCACTGATCTTCAGTTTCCCTCCCTTGAAATTTAAAACACTCCTGTCAACTCCAAGGGGTTACTTGAAGGGTCCTCTGAGACCATGTGAGGAAGCACTTGGTGAACTAAGTTATGATATCTTGAGTAACTGACCAGACAAAAGATACATGCAATAGACTCAGGAGGACAGTGATGTGTAATTGTTCTGCTCTAAATAATCTGGCTCTCGACATCAAGATCCTAAAGGAATTCCTAACTGTTTACTAACCCACAAAGGCAAATCCCAAAGGTGTCATGCAAGCCCCATTCGTGAGTCACAATGTTCTGACTCATGTTAAGATTCGCTCACGCTTTTTTCCACGCATTAATGAGCTACCCTGTTTTAGGCCCTGGAGACTTCTGCCCTGATTTTGTCTCCCCTAAAGTTTCTGCCCTGCCAGTTCTCCAGAACTCTCGGACCACTTTGTCTCTGGAGGACACACTCACTTTTGCCTTCCCTGCCCTTGCTTTGTCTGCTCAAAAACGTCCCTCTTTGTCTGCTAGGGAACTGACTTCACCAGGGTTTCTCCAGATGGCTAGGCAGATAGCCGCCCGGTCTAGATGGCAAGAACTGCCCCCTGAGCATTTGTCGGGGGCTCTAGGAGGGAAAGCTACAGAGTAGGTGATTTCCTTCCCAATCTTCCTGTAACTTTCAAACTGCTCGTTGCATCTCTGCCCAGCGGAGGTGGGGAACTCACAGATACTTTCTCAATTACTCATTGATGTCCAGAAGCCAGGCCCCAGGCCAGTCCTTCAGCCAGAATGTCAGAGGATTCACGATGCTGACCTCAAAGCACCAAATGCCCAACAGAATGCTCCCCAATCCCCAGAGCCAATTGCCCATGTTGGCGAGTCCTGACACTTTCTTGGATTTGACACTTTGATCATCAAATTATTTAGGCCTCCCTGTTCCACGGAGCTCTTTTCTTTTAGTGGACAAATTAATAGACTGGCTAATTAACAGGTCTTTTAAAAAATTGTACACATGTTAAGCTTTCACACTTATGAGAGAATCAAAGAGGAAAGCAGCAGTTTTATAGGTGCCGTAGGGACAGCATTTTACTCTGAAGCATGAGAGATGATCAGGCTGTAGGCAGCTTGTCTGTACATTTCAAAGCCAAAAAGATCCACTTTGGGATGACTACAATGTCCTATGCTTATTGCCTTGCAACAGAATTGAATGATTTTTGCCCCAGCAAATGGCCCTGGAGGAATGCCCCCTGCTACTGCAATGTAAAGGTCCTACTGACACCCAAGAATTTCTCAGTGACAGGCTAAGATTGCACGTCATGTCTTAATTTGTGGGGTCTAGTGAAAGGCATTAATTGTGATCACCAGATAGTGGGTTCCCTCTCAGACTCGGTGCACTAATTAGCAATGGCATTTGTCAGACTAGCTGTCTTGTAGCAAAGGGGTCTGGAAAGCTGAATTAATTTAGCCATTGCAGTGCACTAAAGATGCTTTGCCTTGTAAGAATAATCAACCTCCTCACCTCCCCTCTTCCAAGAAGGATGAGTCTGAAAGTGTCACAAAGACAAATTTCCATTTGTAGTCTGCAGTACAGTTATAGTCAGGTTAGCAAATTCCAAGGCCTACAGGTGTTGGTAGGAAGCTAATTTTAATGATAAAGTGGGTCAGGTATAAGAAACATGCAGCCTACTCTATCTATTCTTTTGTTTTCCCACTCTTGAGAGAGACAGTCTCTATTATGAAAAAAAAAGCATTGCAAGAGTGATGATAAACTAACACTCAGCCTCAGTGTCACAGAGACAATACAGAGAGTGATGGTGGCGAACTAGAAAACACAAAATGAGACAATGATTACTCTGCTCCAACCAAAGTGGCATGCAGAAATGCAGGCCCAATGTTGCCAGGATGTCTGATTTTTTGAGGCCAGAAACATGGATTTTTATGTAAAAATCTCCTGATTTTTAAATGTGGCAACTAATTTTTCAAACGTGTTAAGTGTATAGGTCAAACAATACACATCTTACCAAATCAGGCCTCTGGGATAGTCTTGCAATCTCAGCTCAAGCTGTTTGTTCTCATTCTCTTCTCCCCTAAATGTGCCATGAATACAGAGAAATTGAAGTTTTTTTTGGAAGACTGGCCCTGGGCTAACACCCATGCCCCATCTTCCTCCACTTTATATGGCACGCCGCCACAGCATGGCTTGACAAGCTGTGCGTTGGTGCGTGCCTGGGATCCAAACCCAGGCTGCCAGCAGCAGAGTGCATACACTTAATGGCTAAGCCACGGGGCTGGCCCTGAAGATTTTTTCATTTTAAAAATGGAACTGGTTTTTGGAGAATGTACTGGAAAACCAGTATTGGTTTTCTCTAAGTTACTTGACATTCCACTTGACATTCCACTTCGGTCCTTCACCCATTCCCTGCTTCCTCACCCTAAAACCTAGAGGGATAGCAGAGACAAAGGACCCCATGGTGCCCAGTTCTGCCACATCCCAGCTAGAGGAGTGAGGAGCAGAGAGGCAGCCATGTCACATGACCAGCCAGTGGCAGGGTAGTATCTTGGACCCAGGCCAGCATTCAAGACCCCCACACCACATTGCCTCCCTTGAAATGGCTTCTTATTCTGGCACACAACCCAGGAAAATGTCCATAAGAGGCATCACGCCTTTCCTGGTTGAATGCCTTTTTAACCTTCTCTTCTCTCTGCCTAAAGAAGCTCCATTCATTGATTCTCTTCTTTGAGGCCTTTTTTTGGCCAAATTGCCCATGGTGAT
Source organism: Diceros bicornis minor (assembly GCF_020826845.1). Taxonomy (NCBI): domain Eukaryota; kingdom Metazoa; phylum Chordata; class Mammalia; order Perissodactyla; family Rhinocerotidae; genus Diceros; species Diceros bicornis. The sequence goes on along the minus strand of NC_080742.1, from coordinate 88,637,071 downwards.
TAATATTCTCCTTGTCCGCTGCCTTTGGAGCTCCAAAGCATCATCAAATCATCTATTTTTTTTCCTTCCACCACGGAGGATTAGATGATGTTTTGTTCCCAAATGTCCTCTAAAATGTTTGATTCTTACTTATAACTACATCTAAAAACCAGAACCTAACCTAAATTCCAGAGGGAAAAGTGGTCAAAACGCTGTATTTTAAGCCCAGACTCATTAAGAATGTGTTTGGCTGCAAGCAACAGAAAATCTGAGTTATGAGAAGTCGAAGTTTAATTATCCTACATAACACCAAGTCTGAACATTACAGAGTCAGTGCAGGGGCTCAAAAATGTTAGAATGCTGGGTCAGCATTTTGTGTGTCTCTTGACCACTCCGTCACACTTGCAAGACAGCTACAGCCACTGCAGACATTATGCCTGCACACTAGCATGCCAAGCAGGAAGGAAGGGGCAGAGGAAAAAAGGCTTTCTTCTCACAAGGATCTTGCCATTTATTTGGAATCAAAATCCTTTCCAGAAGCTCCCAGAAGACTCCTCCTTTCCTCTGATAAGCTATAACAGTCCCACAGACACCCCCAGATGCATAGGAAGCTGGGAAAGGGAGTATCAATCAGAGCAGAATGGGATTACCATGATTGGCTCATATCAATCATGATTCATTCTCCAATGCTGTCAGAGGAACCCACCTTCCTCTCCTTATCCTTATGTGAACAGAATCTGGGTTCTGTTAGCAAGGAAGGGATGGTCGTATGGCTATTATATAGGCAAAGTATCCCACAAAGCTCAATTTACAAAATAAACATAAATTAATTCTCAGAATGAAATGGCATGCATCCAAGAGTTCTGAAGGAATTCAAGAATGAAATTGGCCAGAATACATAACCTACTCATACAAATGGCCATGAATTCTAAAGACTGGTTTATTGAAAATGCATCCCCTATTCATAAGAACTCCAAAGTGGATCTGGAGAAACAGCTGATAGAGCCTAAAATAAGAGGATATGAGCCAATGTGAGCCAAATTGTTTCAGCAACCATTGTAAGAGTAGCTTATCATCACAATTGTTTACAGCCATTATGGTTAGAGTAAGCCAACAATTGAGTTAACGATAATGGGTCAATTAGGAGAACTGGAGTACAAGTTGGGATAGAGTGAATCTGTGAGGTTGGATAAGAGCATGGCAGTTACTATAAGAAAATGGTAAAGAGAAATTCAATACAGAACTTCGACAATACCATCAAGTGTGTTAATTATGCAACCCTCAACTGGAAGGAGGGCACCAAATTGGTGGGCTATATCCTGAGGCAGAACTAATAAGTACATCTCACTAAGACCAGATGTACTCCGGAGAGGCAGGAACAAAACAGATCATCAATAAAACACTGAGAGAAAAGGCTTTAAAAAACTACTAGTGCAAGATTCTGGATTTTGCATAAAAGAGTTTCCCAAATAGAATTTTTTGGGGCCATTCTATTTAATGCCAAATGTAGCTACTATTTTATGAAAAATAGCTGGTCACTCTGAGTCAGTTATGGTAACTATGAACTGTCTGTGCAGGAGTACATATAGAGGTGAGTGTGTATGCGTGTGTGAAAGATTGAACATCTGGGAATGACTTTTAGTGACTAATAAAGCTCTTGAAAATCACAATTCCACATCCACTCATGATTGTCTAAACCCCATCTCCCTGAGATCTAATATTTTTTAAACTATTCATTTTTAATAGATGGTGATAAAATCTAAGGATTCCCTATCAATGGGAAGGCAACATGGTTCAAACAAGAGCAAACTTACGTCTGCCTACTTGTTAAAATTCATTGAGAAAGGAAGAAGGAATCTAAATAAAGAAGAACAAAATTTCTTTATCATTAATAAAAGTTTCCCCACTCAATGCTTTTTTAATTTATTGAATGCATTGTGATGGGATTGAGGAGATAGGGTAGGGTTGGGGATTCATACAGAGAGCTGTTTAGGGAACAAGGAGTATTTTAAAAGTGTCTCTGAGAAGAGAAGCATAATGTGAAGAGCCTGGTTTCTCAAAGATAAGCGCCAGGCCAGTCCCATTTAGCATCTTTAAAAACAATGTTGAGGAGAAACGACAAGGAGTATCTCACAGATAACACCAAACTGGTGTGGGAAGAGAAGAGTCAAGCTATTGCAAAAAGATACAAAAAAACTCTTTGTATCTATATATACCTATGGAATCGGCAAAAAAAGAAAAAAAAAGTGAAAGATGCATCTTAATGGAGGTAACTTAAGGTAATGCATTGCCATATAAATAATCCAAACTTCCCATATGGAATGAAAATACTGAATATTAGTTAAGAAAGGATGATTTCCTGCAGATACCTGAAGGACCAAGGTCAACAAAATGTTGGTCATCATCGAAATGTAAATTTGAAATAAGGCAGAAAGGTTTACCTTTGCTTTATATAAACTATAACATTTCAGTTTCTTAAAAGCTATGTTCAATTCTGTCCTTAAGAAGTATATAATAGAACTGGGGTTCCAGATAAGAGCAGTTAAAATGGTTTCCAGAACATATGAGCTGCTGTACAAAGACAGAATTCAAAAAAGCTTGAACATTTTTCATCTGTAAAACAGAGGTTCTTCACATTTTTGTGCCATGGATACCTTTAGCAGCCTAGTAAGTCTATGATGCATTCTCAGGATAATATTTTTAAATGTATACAATAGAATATTCCATATTACTAAGAAAACCAATTATGATGCTATCTAGTTTTCAAAATATTTTTAAAAACAAATTGGTGCTAAAGTAATGTATAAGCTTCTTTATTAACACAGTAACAAGTTCTAACAAGTACCAGTTCTAATAAGTATCATAATTTCAAAGTAGTGATGAGTATAAATGATATTTCTATTTATCTGTAATAATTATAACATGATATAAAAATATCTGTGATGTCTATTGGTGGTATTTGTAATGGAAGAAAATACTAAATTTCAATTAGATGTCAGTGAGAATAAAGATGCAATTTTTGCCATCCAAGTTCATGAATTCCCTGGATTTTTCCCATAGGCACCGTGGGGGTTTGGGAACCCAAAGCTAAGTACCCCTGCCATAACCACAAGGGTTAAGAAAGAATATGACCAATGCTTATCATGTAATGAGTAATGTAGATAAAATAAACTTATTTCACATGTAAACTTATTTCACATGTCCACAAACATGAAGACACGTGGGATGGAAGGCAAAAGAAATATGAGTGGAGTGAGTCTAGGATCAAAAAAGGGCAGTTTTACAACAAGCCTTACAAAGATGTGTATCTCATTATTTCAGCAGATTGTACTGACTGGAGATATGAAAAGAGTCAAAAAGGATTTGGACAAACTTGTCAATTTTAGCCATAAAAGGCTCCTAAGAGAGGAGAGCTGCAGGCACTTAACCTTTAAGGTTGACATTAGGAAAGACAGTAGAATCCTCATTTGAGGGTATCACTTGTAGTAGAAGATAAAGTTGGAGACAGTGGGTCTGAACCAATATCGCAATGTTTCTTTCCTTATTTAAGAATCTGTTCTTGTTTTACATCAGTTTTTTTTCTCCACACACAATTAAAAAATATTACAGTACAATCCACGATAATTACATATCTGTATTTCACCACAGACCCCTGAGGTACTGAGCACTAAAAACTTCTGCTCCAGTTCTTGATTTAAGGTATTGTATGGACCACAAAATATCATATTTACAGTGCAGTAGCCAGAGAGTGATTTTAGGGCCCAGAAAAGAAGTTGAAAGGAGCAATGGGGTGGGGTCATAGTGCCAAGGGTAGCAAAGTTCAAAGTAGTCAAGTTCTTAGGCAGACTCTCTGAGAATAAAATCAATGACCAAGAGGGGACTTGAACACAGAGGCAAATCAGCACCTCGGACAGCTCAGTAGTAGGCAAGATCCTCCCTACAGCATTTGTTCTAACAGGAACTTACTCCTGTTTCAAGGTCTATCTGGGCTTACCTGGCCCCACTTTGCCCTTCCTATCCAGCACATACCCACTCTACCCCACTCAAGAATTAAAAGGTCCTGACATTGTTATAGTTTCTTTCTTATGGTTTCTTAGTTTAGTTTCTTTCTCTCCTTAAGAGAATCAATGATCTTCATCTGTTCTAGATCTCTTTCAATTCATATCATATGCATCACTGATGAAGAGACTGTCAGGGGTCTTGGGGGACCCCAGCGCTTCTCTGAGGTTCCATGGCAAGAGGGAAGCCTCTAGTCATGACTTTGTTTTTGTCCTCAGATTTTCTAGCCCTTTGACTCCCTTTATTTCCTGAGTTAGTCACCAAGTCTGAACAGCAGCCAAAGCCCTGACAATATTAGCAAGAACATTTGATTCCCTTCAGCAAAACTGGAGATGGCCCTAAAAAATGATCAGTGTTCACCCTGGCTCTCTCTCTGCCTTCCCAGGAGACAGTCCTTCATCCCTTCCACCCTTCTCATCACAGCAACAGAGTGTCTGGTTGAGGAAGCTGTTTACTTGGTCTGGCAGCCTTTAGTGAATTTTTTTCATTGACATGAATAACTTTGTTCCATCTAAGCAAAACAAAAAATAAAAATGAAAACTCAAAGGGTAAAAAATAAATCTTAAATAGAGAGCAGCTAGAATTCCTTAAACTTATAAGGATATTCAAGATCAGTTCACAGAAAGGGTGGAGAAGGAAAAAGATCTGGAATCCGGAAGAGATGAAAGAAGAGGGAGAAAGTCAGAGAAATGCCCCAGGAGGTGGTGGTGCAAATGGCAAAGGCTCAGGAATATATGAAAGATATAGAAATGAAACCGAAGGGAATGCACAAGTGAGAACCACAGAAACCACCAAAGTGAAACTAGGTGGCGAGAGTGGGACAGAAAGATAGGTTGTCACCGTAAGCCTCTTAAGGCTTAAAAAGATTTGATTTTGGAGGTCAATAACGGAGGGAAGTGGGTGAATAGGTAGGAAGGGGATACCAGAGAACACAAGAAACCTTCCTCAAATGAAAGTACTTGAACTCTTGAGCACATATGCATGCACATACATGCACATGCACACGTGTGTGCACAAACACTCTAACTCCTAAATTTCTCATTTTCATAGACTATACTGAGATTAGTGGGTTGCTTCATTATTTTGTCAGAAGTGTATGTCATACCAAACTTGAGGTTCTAGGGTTGTGGCAGGAAGTGGAAGAGGACTTACTGTGTATAACATAAATGCACCGAAAATGTTTCCACTGAACATGGCATATTTCCCTGATACGATAAATTCTTTAATGTTCTTTGAGGATAGTTTATTCTAAGACAAGCAAACAAAAAGACTACAGAATTTAGAAGGTTATATTAAACTCAAAGCATAACATATACTAATACTCAAAGCATATGTATTGCTACTGCCTACCAGAGTCTTTACAAGTCACAGACCATAAACTGTGAAGCAAGGCAGTGAGGGAAGAACATAGATTCCTTGAAGCCTGCTATAAGGATTAAGGCTAGTTCTCAGTTTTGCGCTGCAAATAATTAGATGCTCACATTTTATTCTCTCATTTGATTCTCCTAACACTATGAGGTAGAAAGGGTAGGTTTATTCTTGTTTAGCTAATGAGGAAATTGAGATTTCAAAGAAGAAATGAGACTTCCTCGAGGTCAAAAGGCTAATAAGCAGCAAAGCAGAATCTTCTAGTATTAAGTCCAATGATAATATATGATACCTTGCTGCCTGTCCATCAGTGTAAGTAAAATGAACTTAATATTTTCCACTTCTTTCTGATTTGATTTCGTTCATTTGATTAATATTTATTAAGTACTAGCTGCTGGAGAAAGAAAGTGAAAAGAATGGGCTGCTGTCTTAAAAGAGATTTCAGATAATGAACAAAACAATAATAATGCAGTATGAATCTGATAGGAGAGGAGAAGCGAGGCTTACACTTGAAGTGGGAACAGAAGTCTGTCGTTAGAGACAGCAGCAATAGCATATGACTTGAGTTTCATATACAGCTTCTAAATAATGTAGGTATCTTTTTGAGAATAACCTGCCCTCAAAGAAAGTTAAAACCTTTAGGCAGACAAGTGAGAGAAAGGTTGTTCTTGTCAACAGGAACAACATATGTAAGGCAAAAGATTTGAGAAAGACTGATGCGTTCAAGGAACTATCAATGGTTTGGTTTTGCTCAACAATAAAATGTGAGATGAACCTGGAGAGATGGTGGGGTGACAGGATGCCAGCTCAAAAAGGGTCTTGCATGGCATGGATCTTTAGCTATGAGCCTTTAGGCTAGGGCGATCCATGGAAGAATCTTCACTGGGGAGTGATATGACGAAATGTGCATGTTAGAGGACATTCTGCCAGCAATGTCGACTTAGCCAACAGCTTGGCAAAGAAGGCAGAATTGAGGCAGGGGGACCAGCAAGAAGGTTGTGTTGTAGTCATGGCAACAAATGAAGAGGATGGAATTGAGGCAGTGGTGGAAGGGATGCCACTGGGAGACACTTAAAAGTAAAATCCACAGGACTTTGTGTTTGAATTTCGGGATGACAAAGACTTGGGGTGCTCAACAAACTTCTGTGAAATTGTATTGTTCTCACACATCTTATTTGCCTCTGTGGCAGCGCCTTGAAAGTGGGACATGTCAGCTGATGGTTTGTTTGTTTCCTATCTCTGGGAACACCTGGTTCAGATATCTGAAGTTAGGAATGTGCAAAAAGATCATGAAATTAGGAAATTTTCCAGATTAAAAAAAATGACTTGAGAAGAAAAAGTAAAGCAGACATCTAGACTGAAGTAAAAGGGTGAAATGATGTCAGACTTTGGGTAGATTCTTTACAAAAATGGCCACAATCATTCTATTCTCCTTCCTGCATCCACAGTCCTTTAAATGTGCTTTTGAAGCTCCTTCTACCAAGAAGTGGAATTTGTTTCCTCACCCCTTCAATCTGGACTGACCTTGTGACTTACTTTGAGCAAAAGAATGAAGCAAGAGTGACCTGTATTTGCACACTGCTGCTCTCTTTCAGAACCCTGCCCAGCCACCATGTGAACAAGCCTGAGCTGGCCTGCTGGAGGATGGGAAACCCCGAAGGAACAGAGACCAGCTATTCCAGTTGAGGCCATGCTGCTAAGGTCCTTCTAAACCAGTCATTCCAGCAGAGGCCATTCTGGACCAGCCAATCCACTGTAGGCCATTCTGGTCCAGCTGAGTCTCAGCCAACCTCAGCTAACTGTAGAAGAATGAGTGAGCTCCTGGAGACCAGAAGAACTGCCCAGCTGAGCCTAGCCCACACTGCCAACTCAGAAATGTGTGAGTTAAATAAACAATTGTTGCTTTAAGTCACCAGAGTTTTGGGGTTATTTGTAGTGAAAGGTATGGATAGACTTCTTTGTAAAAGGAATATGTAAGACACTCCTCCTTAGCTCCCTGCTTCAAAGGAAATTGATGCTCCAACTCCTATGTAGACCAGTTCCAGAGATAGAGTCCTGGTTGTCGCACTGCTAACACCACTCCCTGCTGCATACCACTCCATGTATCGTCCACATGGTGATAAGATTTGCTCAAAAGGATGCCAGAGGGCATGCAGGTCATACATGGCAGGAGTGCCCAGGTATGGTCCCACCACTGCTGGAGGTAGGGAAAATTCTCTGAGAGATGGACAAGACCTCTATGGTTTTCAAGTGACCAGGGGCTGTTTGTTACTAAGCATTGCTATTTTGAGCTTTGGAACTCAACCACTATAAAAAATCCAAGGAAATGTGTGTGTGTGTGTTGGAAAAAATTAAACAAAAACCCATGTAAAATGTGTATATGAATATTTTATGTACTTTTTTGTTTGTCTGAAATATTTCATAATTAAAATTAAAAAATCTTAACCTGGTAAAAAATATATTGCATTTTCTTACTATGATAACATTATTTTAATCCTCTCCCTTACACTGTTTCTAGGAGAATCTATGTTAATATTGGTTTTTCTGCTCACTACTATATTAGGAGATACAAGGTCAGCAAATCCATATTTAATATATCCCTCTTTTATAACACTTCATTTATGTATTCATTCATTCAACAAATCTTATTAAGCATCTTTTAAACAATAAGTACCAGGTATTGTTCTGGGCAATAAGGATATGGCAATGAACAAAACAAGGTCCCTCCTCTCAGAGCTTACATTCTAGTAGGGGAGAATAAAATATAAATAAATATGTAACAATGCCAGCAGTGATACATGCCATAAAGTAAAATAAAGCATGGTCAGGGAATAGAAAGGTATTGGGGAGGCTGATGGGATGGTCAAAGAGGACCTCATTGATAAGGGAGCTGAGCAGAGCCTAAATGAAGGGACACTGGGAGGAGAGCAGTATCGTAATCATGGGTTTCTTTGTCCAGGTCCTTTCTTCACTGTGACATCTGGAAGGTAGGGACCATGTCTTATTCATCGCTATAGCCTGAAGCCCAGTACAGTACCAGGTACCAATAGATCTTACTGGATGGATGGATGGATGGATGGGCGGGTGGATGGATAGATGGATGGGTGGGTGGGTGGATGGATAGATGGATGGGTGGATGAATTCCTCCTCAGGGCTCTGAGAATAGCAGGAACTCAGTAAATGCTGACTGGGGCCACCAGTGAGGCTTCATAGCACATTCTGCCCCACCCCACCACCAGCATACCCATACCCTTATCCCACTATATTTTTCCTTTGTTCCACAGCAATGTATACCTTCTGACATATCAGATACTTAACCTACTTGTTTTCCTTATTGCTTGTCTGTGTCCCACCAGCGAAGGTAAGCTCCATGAGAGCAGGGATCTTTGTCTGTTTTGCTCATCGTCGTAACCCAAGCACTTCATACAGTGCCCAGAACACCGCAAGAGCTCAAAACATATATGTGGAATGTTTGAATGTCACCCTGTCCATCTCAGTTTTTCTAGAGCCTGATCTAAAGTGTGTCTGGGTCCCTCTCCTGTCTAGCTTCTCCTGCGAGATGTCTGCTTTTAGGATGACTCATCAGTCATTTGTTCTACCCAGAGACTGCAGGTTCACCAAAGAGGAGGTGAAACAAGCCCCATGAGCAATTTACATTTAAAAATATATATTATTTTTTGGCAGTCTAAAAATTTGAGCAAGCTAGACACACAGAGAAAATATGAATCAGAAATAGAATACTTAAAAATATAGAACACTTCTGTTTATAAATAAAAGCTAAATTATTATCTACGAACCAATAACAACATCAACTAACTATGAAATAAAGTGAATAAGAAGAGTCTGATGGGAAAATTACAAAATGTATTCAAACCATCATATGTGGACATTTTTCCTTTGCCCATGTTTCAGTCGTGTGGGAACGTCTTGTGGTCTGTCAGTCACCGGTACCCTGCTCCTGGTACCCTGTCATGAACTCAGCCTGTCCCTCTCGTAAAAGGATTCTAACAGGTTCCTTGGTGTCAGTTCTGCTCACTCATGCTCTGATGGCGTTGTAACCTAGTTAAGGCTTCATTATCTTAACTAGGCTAAAGCTATTCTTTTTCAGACAAAATCAGCCTTCCACCAAGGGTAAGACACAGTATCTGAAATTGCTCCTTTTCTTCGCAGCTCCATTTCAAACTCGCATAGTTTTATTTCTTTGTAACCTAGCTAAGGTTTCATTAGCCTAACTAGGCTGGAGATATTCTTGTCAGTTAAAATTTGCCTTCAGCTTGAAATTATCTACACTTTTCCTGAAATGGTTGCATTTTTCTCACAGTCTAAATTAGATTAACTAATTTCAGACTGTTCTCCTCCTAAATTACAATTTGCCAGGATGGCCCAACGATGGTCTCTTTCTTCCACAAACCTGTCTTTCCTCTAATACCTGACTCCCCAGTCAGAATGCCATTCCTTCACAGCCTCCTCACTGCCCTGCCCGCCCCCAGAGAAGCCCAGCGCCCTTTAAAGAACCACACACACATCACCCATCTGACGCACGTGTTAAATGCAATATATTACCCAACTTCTTCAGATGTGCTTTTAGAAAACCTTTATTACAGAAGGACCTTTGATTCACTGATTTTGTGATCTTATTTGTATAGTAAAACAAAACAGCTGCAAAATTTAGAAAAAAAATAAACAAAACAAAATCAAAAAACAAAAACAACCCACTATGGCAAAAGCCAAGACTTAAGCTAAGACAAAACACAAAACACAATAAAATAAAAAGACCTGGCTAATAAAAAGCTCACAAGGAAGCAACAGAATGTGTAGCTTGTTGCTAAATGTGGTTAGATCCGTTTAAATTCTTCTCTTCTCCAACTAGTGTGAATATTGTTTTTAAGTTCTATGGTAATTAGATGTGGACCTCTGGAAATTCAATTTTGAAAGGTTTTATGACAGAAGCTGTTTGTGAACTCGTCTTTCCTAGGTAACCACTGCAACAAAGCAAGGTTGTTAGGGTAGATTGGCGCGGGGTGGCATTCACTTTACCCACATTTCACTGGCGGCAGGGGTGGTGCATAGGCGCCGGGCAGTCAGTAAGGGGTGAAGGAGGAGGACAGGAAGGGGAGAGAGGGAGGAGGCAGAGGAGAGACGGAGAGGTGGAGAGGGAGAGACAGACAAGACGTTGACCTGGTGCACGTGCCAAGACTGGAGAGGGGGTGAGCCGGCCGAGCGCCATGAACCTGCTGGCCCTGGAGGCACCCATTACCACGGCTCTCTCAGATATGAGCATCTTGCTACACAGAATGTGACACTGGTCCTTAATGATAAGTATTTTTGCACAATGTGGCTCCTCAACACAAACCAACTGTGTCATCTGATGTTCAGCTGAACAGTGGTCTCTTCCCACACCGAAGGCAAATCGGGCTCTGCTGGGCACCCTGAGAGGCTGTATGCTGATCCCCAATGTGGCACAGCCCAAAGGGATTCCCAAGGGAGGAGTTTCCATCTTACACCCTGACTTTAGAATCTACACACAGTACCATGATTGTTCTCTATGCTATATTTAAATTTCATGGAAAACCTAGGTAGAACCTGGTCTAGAAGATTCTATATGGGGCAGGAGATGTCTCTCTTTTCTTTATGAGTAATTTACTTTGTAACAGAAATTCACTTCCTCACAGAAAAAAATGTAATTCTATTAGTGTGTATGTGTGTGTGTACACAGAGATACCCATAGCCTATATCTGGGGTAACATGATGCTTACTCGTAAGGTGCTAATGAACTAGCAGCCTTACACAAAGCTGTCGTGAGTCAAGCCCTGGAGGTGGGGGCTGTCCTCAGAGGGATGGATCTTCTAGACGACATTTTAGATAAATGAGGAAAGAAGGAAGTATGGTGATAATACCAGGGTTGATGGATAACATCCAAGAATTGTTAAAAAGGATGCCAAATTAGTACCTAGGTCTTTATTTTTCAGTATTTCTCTACCTGATTTTCTAGAGCGTGATTTACTGTTTTCCATGTCCTCTACTTTGGTAAAGGTTACGTGTGACTAAAATAAACAAACGAACAAAAATTTCATAGGTAAGATCTGGACCACAAGCCACAAAACAAAGTCAGTTTCTTATCTTCCACCACCTGGTGACAGGACACCCAAATTGCAGGTTTTATTTGGTCAACAACTCTCTTAAAGTTTAAAAATACCCATGTAATGTTAAAAGTGGTGGTTAATATAAAAAAACAAGTAAGGATATTTTAAGTAATCATTTGTAATTTGATTTGGTAATTAATTAAACCAACCTCTTCAACTTTTTTCTTTGCAAGATAAATATTAATTTCCTGACCTCATCAGATCTCCTTTTGCATTTTCTATGAAACACTAACCTTCTGTACCAAACCATTATCTATCTAGTGAGGATAATGGCAAAATCACTAATACTTGAATATAAAAAGGATAACATGACCCTAATGCACACACCACAGCTTATTCCGAGATAACGCTATCATTCACTGCCACAGGGTCATCTTCACTGTAGCTTGGCAAGAGAAGAGACCAAGCCCTATAATAGTGAAGACAGAAGACAAAATTAAGATGACAGGTGACATCCTACTTCTCCAGAATTCTCCAAAAAATCTTTACTACCAATCCCAAATCATTGATATTTGGGTTTAAAGATTTTATCACAGAATTACCAACTCCCTCTCTAAATGTATTTGTAAATGTGAGGGATTTTGATAAATAACCTGTTATTAATTCAGATACTATTTATAATGAATTTGTGCCAATTTGACCAGGGTTAAGTTGAAATGTAGCTGTCTTCTATCTATAAATGGAAAAAGGGTGGGAGAGGGGATCTGAAGCAAAGTACCAATAGAAATGAGAGTGCATTTGTAACCTTTTACTTTAGGACAATTTCTTTCCAAGCTCTTTCTCATATCACATTTGTATGCAATGTGCTAATTATGACTAGCTTTAATCTCTTCATAAAAGTAGAGCCTATTTCTTTACTAGGTTTTGTTAGCCATTAGTTAAAGTTCACTAATCAACGAATGGCTCACAGTTAGAGATGCAGTATGGCCCTGTCCATCTCTAACTTTACAACCGAGACCACTGAGTCCTGGAGGGTTTGCAGACTTGTGCCAGGCCTCACAGCCAGCTGGTGGCAGAGTCACAGCTAAATGTCACGTCTTCTGATTCCCAAAGTTCTGAAATCTTTATACTCTCTGGGGGTTTTCAAACTGATCTGTGAATCTCTAGGGGCCTGAGAGGGTGGGGTGCCTTCCAGGTACATCTTTTACTGGTTTCATATTTGGGCCTTCCTTCTAAGAGTTATTTGACTTTCAAAAAAGAAAAAATCCATGGCTTAAAAAAGTTTTTAAATCACATTTAAAAAATTTCAAAGTAAAAAAATTTCTAAAATATGCTGGAAACTCATCATAACTCTCCATTACAGAGTGGAATTCAATACAAGTTGGGTCCCTTAAAACACCATCTGAAATTTAGTGACTGAAGGGCCACAGGACCAGGGGTTCAGAGCTGGGATCTTGAAGTCGGGGAGACCCGAGACCAGCACCTCCACGTCTGACTGTAGACGAATTACTTAACCACTCTAATCTTCACTGTCCTGGTCTGTGCAATGGGGCTTATAAAACTTTACAGCATAGAAGATTCAATGGAATAGTCCAAGTTCATTGCTACTGCTGTTGATAAGGTCACATTAGGCAAGGTCAGCTATATGTTAACACCCGAGAACAGAATTTTAGATCAGCATATAGTGAGGGGTCAATTCAAACTGTCTTGTCCTCTGTAGTATGAATAAGTAGTTTTACTTTGCTCCCAAGGAAGTTTGGGAATCACCGGCCAAGATCATGGACTCTCTGGGGTGTGACAGGAGTCCAGAGACTTGGGCAGCCAGCCCTACAGCTGTCTCTAAAGAACAAGCCAGAGCTCAGAGGCTTAAGGAACTTTTCCCTTCACAGCTGCAGCCTATATCAAGCCTGATTCTGAGCTGGGCAGCTGGGGGAAGGTCAGCAGCCTGGGCACCAGTCTGGCCTTAGCTTCTGTGGTTGCAAATGTGTCCAACAATAGGCCATAGCTGTATTTGGGGACTGCCAACAAGGCAGCTCTAGGGGACTATCTGGCTTTGGAAACTAGTAGTCAGAATCCAAGGACTAGTCTGGGGTCACAGAGGTGTCTCATTTCATTTGTCCAATTCAGCATGATACATTTACTGTGTGTGGCCTGGTCAGATGCAATGCATGGTGTTAGTGAGCAGGGATGAATCAGACCCCTTAAGGGGACTACCTGATCCAGTGATGTGGGTAAGGTGCAGGGCAGTGGTTCTCAAAGCGTGAGCTCTGGACCAGCAGCATCACATCACTGGGAACTTAGAGATACACATTCTCAGGCCTCAATCAGACCTACTGAATCAGAAAGGAGCAGGCCCAGCAATCCACATTTTAACAAGCCTTCCAGGTGATTCTGATGTAGCTAAAGTTTCAGAACCAGTGGTATAGGATTTATTTAAGAGGAGCAGCTAGAAATAAGCAACCACAAAATGATGGCAGGAAGTTGGCATTCCATCAGGGTAGATAGCACTTATAACAAAAACACCAAGGCATGAAGAACCTACCAGGGTGGGCAGAACTGTCAATCAAGCTGAGAGAAACTGGAGACTGACACAGCGTGAGATAGGTCAGAGAGTTTTCACACCTCACTGACTGCAGAAACTCAAATGAAAATAACAGGAACGATTGAGTCGTCCATATGTGAGCAGAGTTTTGTTTAGAGTGGATACTGAGCTTGTTCTTCAATCTGTCCAAAATAGGAAAATGCTTAAACTCACTCAAAAGAGATTCCTTATCAACCAAGGGGCTAGGCGATCAGCTCAATGAGCACCATCCGGGACTCTCTGCCACCCTGGAGCTCGTCAGGAAGACTTGGGCTGGAAGGGGGAGCTTTATCCCAAGGATAAAATGAGCCTTTGTAAAATGAGCAGATTCCTTAGGCCCATCCCAAGATATCCCTCACTCAGAAGGTCTGAGAAGGGGCTCCATGAAGATTAATTTTTTGAATATACATTTTTAACAGAGGACTCCACCTATCCTGACTTGATGGTCCTTGGATGATAATTTGAGAAACACAGCAGAAAGGTTAGAACTAATGACACCAAAAGATCTATTATTCCTCTTTTATTCAACTATGGTTTATTTTTAAGTCATGTTTTTGATGTAATTCATAAATTTCTACTAGAGGACACTGGAAAAGTCAAGACTAACATCTGAAGTGGCAAAAAGTCACTGGAATCCCAAAGTGTAGGAAATTTCCCAGATTGTGGTGGAATGGGGCCAGTGAAAAGGCAGTGGAAGATTTCCGGGGCTTCTCAGGACAGGAGGCTTGCAATCATATATTTTTTTCTAGATAAAAAGGAGATACACTTGAAATTCAGTCCCATTTCCTCTAAGTCAAATGACTGAAATGATTAATCATGGATCACTAACAGGAGAGTCGGCAGGGACCCTGGTGGTCATCTTGTCCGACTCTCTCTCAGCCCTGCATGCAGCCAACCCTCCACCTCTGGAAATGAAAACACTCCGATCAGAGGGCAGTCGGTCCACTGGTTAGAAAAATCTTCCTCATAGTGAGCTAAAATAGTCACAGTTCCTTCCTTACAGAGAAATGAGAGATTTGCATGCTACCTTCAGACGTAGAGGTAGATTTCCTTTCTTTTGCAGGAGAGGAAAGGTGATGAGCAATTAAAGAGAAAAACCTTAATTGGTGTATGTGGTTAAAACAAGTGACAAGGCAGAAGGCAAAACCTTGTCCATTTTCCTTCTTCATATTCCGCCCCCCTACCTCTGCCCTCT
The DNA here is from genome assembly GCF_020826845.1 of Diceros bicornis minor. Taxonomy (NCBI): domain Eukaryota; kingdom Metazoa; phylum Chordata; class Mammalia; order Perissodactyla; family Rhinocerotidae; genus Diceros; species Diceros bicornis. The sequence continues at coordinate 88,621,806 of NC_080742.1, read as the reverse complement.
CTAACCACGGCATTTAGTAAGTTAATGTAGCAAAATGGGGAGAGGGGAAGAAAGAAAACCCCATTTTATTTTGTTTTTTAATCTTTAGATGTCATCTTATTCCTTCATTTTTGTGGCCTTTTGTCTCTGCCAGTTTCCATAGCAACAACAACCAGCAAGCAGTCTGCCTCCCTCTCTCTAGCTCGTGCACAGATACCTCCAAACAGGGTCAAAACCAGCTCTGGGTTGAGGAAGAAAGTAGAAGATTCACTTCCTTCTCATGGATGTTGATGTGTGGATTTGTTGTGAAGGTGCATATATGTTTCTGTGCATTGATCTCACGCAATATTTTTTGGCTGCAAGTGATTTTTTAGAGCTTGTCTTTGTTTCCAATACAGGGGAAGGGAGCAGTGAATTTCACATTTAGCCACATACTTGAGAACATACAGATACATAATGTGTATAATATTGAAAAACTAAGGACCATCAAATGGGCTCGCAGAAATAACAGCATGGGGAATTCAGTATGTACCTGGGAAGGAAACTATTTTCTGAAAGTGCACCAGGCTCACGCAATATTTATAAAACCCATCAATGACCCACCAATCTGTTAGGTACAGTTGCACGTCAAGGCATGGTATTTGCTTTTCCTTTATAACTTGAGCGTTTTTCCGTTGCAAGCTCCCTGCGTGTTTGTGTTTTACTTAGATATTTTTCTAAAGTGAAGACTGTGCAGCCAACAGGTGGTGGTATGGCCACAATTAGGGTCCTCTGAGAACCATGCAGCATCTTTTGATGAGTTTTAACTAAGATTGAAATAAGCATGATTTTATTCCTTTTAAGAACATAAATCCTTATTTAAATATTACCAATACAGCTATACATACCAAATTATAATAACAGGAATTATAGATGAAATTACTAGAGCAAGCTTTTAAAAGATATACGTATCTTAGAAGAAATCGGTACCTGTATTCGTTTCCTATGGCTGCTATAACAAATTACCACAAATTTAGTGGTTTAAAACAGCATGAATTTATTATCTTATAGTTGTGTAGGTCAGAAGTCCAAAATAGGTTTCGCTGGGCTGAGTTAAGGTCTCGGCAAGGCTGTGCTCCCTCCAGAGGCTCTAGGGGAGAATCTGTTTTCTTGCCTTTTCCAACTTCTAGAGCTGCCTGCAATCCTTGATTCATGGCCTCTTCCTCCAACTTCTAAGCCGACAGTGTGGCATCTTCAAATCTCTCTCTGACTCCGACCGTCCTGCCCTCTTTTATAAAGACCCTTGGGTTTATCTTGGGTCCACTGGGATAATCCAGATAATTCTATCTCAAGATCCTTAGCTTACTCACATCTGCAAAGTTCTTTTTGCCATGGAAGGTAACATACAAGTTCCAGAAATTAAGACATGGGGATAGCTTGGGGGGCCATTATTCTGTCTACCACAGTACCACTTCCATCAAATCAAGCCTAATAATCATCACATTTTAATTTGATCCTGGTCTTACTCCAAGACTTCAACAAAATTACTTTTCCAACTTGCCCTAAATCCTGAATCCCGTTCAAACGTCCAGCTCTTTGACTTCAAGCCAGATTGACAGCAAATGTTTTGCAGTTCCTACTAGCCTGAGCCCATCCACTCAAGGACAGTCTGGCTGCACCAGGCTCTGCCTGCTCCTGTCTTTCTGCCTGCACTCTCTCCCATTCAGACAGGTGCTTTCCCTCGCCTGCCCCTACACTTTCAGCACCAAGGACTAGTTTCTGCCGTGAAGGGTGAGATGTGGTGAGGTGGGGACAGAATTTTCCTTGATGTTCAAATTTTCTTTCATGCAGCACACAAACGCCCTTGCCTTTCTATTTGATTTTATATTTGCACCTTCATCTTTATGAACTCTTTATTTTTTTACATCTCCTTTGCTAATTTTAACCATTTCATTAGATCTCTTGTGAAGTATAGTCTTGGTTTCTGACCTCCTACTTGGCCTGACTTCTGAAATCTGTACTCCTCCAGCACACTCCTCCTTGGCTCCCTGAGCCACTACTAACTCCCACCTCTCCCACTGCACTGTGGTGCCCCACCACCACATCGCTGCATCCCGGCTACTGCCGCACATCGTCGATTCTCCCGATTCAGCTACTGAGTTTAATAATTTTTTTTTAATTTATTTTTCCCCCAAAGCCCCAGTAGATAGTTGTATGTCATAGTTGCACATCCTTCTAGCTGCTGTATGCGGGACACGGCCTCAGCATGGCCTGAGAAGCGGTGCATCGGTGTGCACCAGGGACCGAACCCGGTATCCGAACCCCGGCCGCCAGCATCGGAGTGCGCGCACTTAACCGCTAAGCCACGGGGCCGGCCCTCAGCTACTGAGTTTAACCGGAGACTGCTGCCTTACCCATACTGGCTGTGCGAGGCTGTCCACTGCAGCAATGATTCCTCCCAGGCTTCAGATGCCCACCCTTGGAAGGATCCTCTGTCCAAGCCCCAGTGAGCAGACAGCCAAAGAGGAGGAAGGTGGCCCCAAGGGGGTTGCCATAGCCTTCCCCAAACTGGGTGTGAAGAAACCAGCCCACTCAAGGATTTACAATGCACATCTATAAGTTAAAGCCACAACCTCCCCTCTACGCCCCCACACATCCGTCTTCTCTCCCTGACACCTGCCATAGAAGTCCCTATACGTTTCCGAAATAACTATTTACATTTCAAAAGATAGCTGTAGCTTCCTGGTCAGAAGTAGCTTCCCAAAGCACAATTATCGGTGATGGGCAAGCAGTGCGCCCAAAGCAAACATGCTTCCAGGGACCTGTTTCTAAAATATAAAATCATATGACTTTTACACAGAAATGTCACCCCTGGCCAGCCAGGATTGGATCTGACAGCTGTGAGAGGTGGGACGCTTCAAGTCAGCCCCGTCACACTCCACATATACCATATACCACAGCCGCATGGCTAATCACCAGCCAGGGTGCGAGTTCGGTCGCTGCTCTCCCTGTAACTGCATACCGTATCATGTCACCAGCTCACAGGGCCAAGCAGTCCAGACCTCACGGGCAGTGTGGTGCTGGCACCTGGAGTCACTGAAAAAGGAGTTTTCTTTTCTTTTGTCCTAAACAACGTAAGAAAATAGACATCACCCCTGCCTTCCTTCAATTGCCATCCAATGTTGAAGAGAGCAGGTGCCCTAGGGCTGCAGGTGTTTTCATTATTAACTGTCTCAATGAGATAAGTTTCTGGCCAGAAGAGGAGTGCCCTCCAACTTGAAACCCAAAGAATACTTTTATGTGCTTCTTTGATTTTCAGGGAAGGAAACAAAGTTGGAAGTGAATAAAAGGAACAGTTGAGAGAAAGCTCAATTGCATAACTGACTAATTTACAGCATTTCTTCACTGATTATAACCACCTTTAAATAAAATAAGGTTATTAGAAAAGGTTTTAACTGTATCGTGACCAAAACTCTGCTTTCTTTCCCCTTTCTTACACCCCTATTACTCTAATTAATTCCTATCACAGAATTTCAAAAATAACCTTGCTTTTAAAAATACCAAACCATCTTGTGGTATCTACTAGATGTGTCTTGAATATGTTCTATCTCTGTTGTTTGCAATGGACAAAGTCTTTATTAAGGGCACCATGTACTCCTTATTGTGAAAAGGACAAAGTATACCCTGACCTGTCTAGAAACACATACGTCCACGAACACACAGACAGATACAAAAGCACACGTGTAAACCACCTCAAAGATGTAGTCAACAGTGTAGACAGAACAAAGGCTCCATCACCACCTACTAACTCTGTGACCTGGGGCAAATTGCCGAGTATCTCTGAGACTTAGACTTCTTGTCCGTGATGAAGGTCATAATATTGAGAATGAGGTTAATGATATTTGAAGACATATAGCGTTTTTGTGAGAATTAAGTGAGTAGATATATGGAAAGCACTTACAACAGTGCTTGGCAAGTAAGTCCAATAAGAGTATCTTATTGCTGATTTTGGTGGTGGTGGTGATGGTGGGACAGTTATAATGGTGGTGGTATAGAGGCAATGGCAGTCAGAGTTTTTGAATATGTGGTTAATTGAGCAAGAGAGTTTGAGAGTAAACGATACATTTATACAATTTACAGTATTTTTGAAATACACTGTCCTATGGATGTCATCCTCATGATAAAACTGAGATTGAGCCAATCCTTGCGTTAGGAACTTTACAACACTGGCTCTAAAACTTACAACAGCCCAAACAGGTAGGTGTTACTAGTCTCATTTTACAGATGAGAAAACAGAGACCCACAACAGTTAAGCAAGTCCCCAAGGCCACACAGTGGACAGTGGTGGACCCAGGGTTCTGTCATTCAACAAACGTTCTCCTCCTGGCCAGCTCTCTCCAAAGCTCAGCACTTCCCACCACCTGGGCCTTCCAGCGAAGACAGCAGGCCCGGATTCAGATGCCCAATTTTTAATAGATAAGGAAATGGAGGCCGACAGCCAGAAGGCCAGGGACCTAGGAGTAGAATACAAGTTGCGCGTGGGTGGTAGTGGGTGGTGGTGATGCTGGGACCTGGAGGCAGAGAGCAGCTGAGGTGGGTGAACAGACAGTGAGGATGAGGAAGAGGAGTAAATGAAGTAGGGGAGGCCCCAGTGAGGACTAGTTTCTTCCGGTTGGCTCGGTGACGGCAACTAAGTCTGCCTGTGGCAAGTGATGATTACTCTTTTTCAGCTGAAAAGACCATCAAACATTTTAAATTACAATTGTCAGTAGTGAGATGGTGTTTCATCATGTGAAATGATCTAAAGCTGCAAAGCATAAAGCCTTCTTTAAACAGCAAAGTAATGGCTCCCTGCAGAGAACGAAACTTCAAGCTTTTCCCAGAGACACTGGCAGGAAAATTAGCAAGCGTCCCCAGATTTAAGAGAAAAGAACAAGGCCTCAGCACCATCTAGTGCACACACCCACTATCTCTTCGGCCCTCTCCCTAACATATCACACAGACTGCTCAGCTGAGATGCAAATCTGGCCTGACAGACCCACTGTGTGTCTCCGTAACAGAAAAGCTCCCATCATGTTGTGCTAACGGGGGAGGTGAGGCAATGAGAAGTTTCAAGGGGAAAAAAAAATAGCAGCTCCAAATCGCACACTGTAATATAACTGTGTTCCTGGGCTTCTCTCACCCGACAGAAGTTACTAATGAGAAGTAAAATTGTCTATTTGTGGGTTCCTTTCTCCTGTTCTTCCATAACCACTGAAGGTGCAAATGAGCCACAAATCTGCAAAATGCCAGGCAGTGGGAAGAAAGAGAGTTAAGGGAGCCGAAAAATCTGCCTCAGACCGTGCCAGGCCCCCACGGCCAGGCCTAGACCACTGGTGAGAGGAACGAGGAGGAGAGGAAAGGGGGGAGGCTGGGAGCCGCCAGGTACGTGGGGCCGGAGGCTGGGATGGGAGAGAGAGAAGGGGCAGTTGCTGGCATCACGTACGTGCCCGCAGAACTGCTTCCGACTTCTCATCTTTCCTTGACCACCTGTCCCTTTGTTTCTAGTTAGTCCCGTGGCCCTAGAAGCCCAGCTGCCAGGAGTTTCCAAATGACAGGAGGAACCTGGACTCTAGGTCCTGGGGCTGTCCCCACCGCATTCCTCAGCACCTGGCGTCAACAGGATTTTCTGAAAGCTCCAAGCACTAGGATAGCCCTTTCCCCACCCACCCTCTGCACCAGCCCTGAGAACTCCCACAGGATAACTAAATCCAGAGAAAGAAGGAAGGAGTCACTCTTTCAACAAATATTTAATGCACCTACTATGTGCCAGGAAGTGTTCTGAGAACTGGGAACACTGCCGAGAAGCAGACAGAGAGGAAGAGAGACCTCACACGGGAAACTCTGGCTAGTAGGAGTTCTAGGAGTGCCGGGCCTCTGGGCAGCCCTCTTAGCTGTCCCCCTGGACTCCTCCTCGGGGTGCCTGTCCAGTTGTACAGAACCAAAACCGTGAGGAAAGATCTCCCGGTCACGACTGCCCCACCTCCCATCTCTGTTCTCAAGACCCAACTGACTACAAATGCCAGTCAGCCAACACCATTTGCAGCATCCTCAAGGCAGAGCCAGGTGCCGAGGCAGGAGGAAGGGCAGATATGGACCCTGGCAGGTAGGGGTTAGTGGAGGTAAGTAAGGACCTCCGTGCCCTCTCAGGAGCTCTTGGAGGACGGGGCTGAGCTGAGGGTACGGGTAGCACTGTCCCCTCTGCCCACTTCCAACAGTGCCACCTGTCTCCCCCAGCTGGATCAGACTCAGTCTCCTGACTTCGATTTCCCCTCCCTTATCCAGGCTGCCCCTCCTGAGCAGCCACGCTGACATGGCTCATACCAGAATCACCTAGGCTGCACTAACCAAGCCATTCATGTCATTGTCTGCTATTGATTCAGCAGCCCGGGAGAAATTGCAGGCTCCTCGCAGGAGGCAAAGATAAAGGAGAAACAAAAGAGCCTCCAGACTGTTTGCGTTCCCATCCCTCCTAGGACCTGCCCTGGATTGAGAACAATTTTCCAAATCTTTCCCAGCTGCCTGGCAGCTTGCCACAGATCAATAAGTCTTCTTCAGAGTTCCAACTTGCAAAAATATTTACTGTACATAATTTAATAGAACCCTCTCCTGGATAAGGAGCTGACACTTTTAATTACCTGGATCAAGTGCTCTCCTCCTATAGGACACAGCACACACGTGGCTTGGAATGCAAACTAAATGCATTTCCCAGGGCTTTTCAAGATCGATTTGTAAAGAGGAGCATCCGTGGGATGGTGACCTCCATGTGAGGCAGCTGGGGGGAAAGGTAGCCACAGATATAACCAGTGATTTTTTTTTTCCTAGTGGAAATTTCAAAATGCTTTTCCCTCTCGTCTTGTTGCTTTCTTCTCTACTCCCTTCAATAGATTTTCGCATGCGCAAATACAGACACATCTTTCCCCCATTTCCAAGAAATTAGGTTGTGTATCTTCTTTAGGACTCTGCCTGGGGCAGCCGGCTCCCAGGTATCATCTTCTTTAGGTCCCAAGGACACAAGACTGAAAGTGTACGATCTAGAACTGACCACAGCAACAAGCACAATGATAAGAGCTGGCACGTGTGCAACACCTTCTGTGGGTCCAACATGCTTCCATCCTCTTCATACACTTCATTTCTAAGCTGTACACTAATAAGCCTGGCTGGAGGTAGTTATTACGCCCATTTTTCAGATGAAAAAACAGAGGCTCAGAGATGTTATGTAACTTACCCAAGGTCACCTAACAAGAAGCCGCAGAGCCAAGACAAACATGTACCAGGCTGAGTGAAATCCTGTGTTGCATGTCAAGCCCGTCCTGAGGAAGTCCCACACATTCCCAGGCAAGCTTCAGAAATCTGTCCTAGTTTCTGTCCTAGGGCTGTGTGGAGTTAAGGGGAACAAATGCTGGACAGTTTTGGCAACTGGCTTCCTCAACTGTCACGGCCTCCTCTCCCTGGGCTTGGCTCTTCTTCCAGCCCTCCTCTTTCTGGGGCCCCGGGAGGATGCGCACCCTCCACCCAGCACAGTGGGCGAGTCCCCAGCTCTGGCCCAGTGTGGTCAGCAGCCCCATCTGTAATGTGGGCATTTCTCTCAAATATTAATTAACTTCCTTTGGCATCTGAGACAAAAGCAATCCCTTGGCAATCATATTCTGCATAGCACCTAAAAATTTGTGGGTGTACAATAAATATTCAGCTCCTAACAACAATTCCCACACTTGCTAATGATTGTGTGGGCGGGTTTGGTTTCACAGGCAGAAAAGCCAAATAAGACATTGCTGAGACCAGAAAGGGAAGGATTAACCCAAAGTAGCTATACCTGGCTGTGACAAAGGGCTGATGCTAGGGAAGCAGGGAGGAACCTCAATACTCACATGAATCATAAGTGGTCCCAGACTGGCCAAGGCCTGCCAACTAAGCTATGATTCAGCCATATGAATGTTCATGCCCAATGGTGTTTTCAACACCACAGAATTTTAAAGCTGAGTATTTAACTGAGATGACATTGGGACCTGGAAAAGGTAAGTGTTAATTCTGGGCCACTTCTAGGGTCTGCTGACTCTCTAGGAGCAGTGAGGAGGCAATGTAGAGAGGATATGATGATTTAAAAACCTAGGAAATTTCATTAAAATGGTGGATTCAAAATGGATGGGGATAATTCTTCAGCCAAGGGCTCTTTGGTGCTCACCAAGGAAACTCCTCCAACCTACTAAAACTGTATCAAAATTTGTAGCAAAGCACCAAAATACATCACTTCTCAAAATGATGGATGAAGCGCTTGGGCTAGCTAGAATGGAATTTAATTTGCAACCTCACCACAAGGTGAGGAAGCACTAGAGAAACCTGACACATTTTGCATCTTCCAGGTGAGATGGGCAAGAGATATTTTTCTGTGGGGAAGGACAGAATTGCAGGCAGGACACAAACTGATCTGCATTTCACGCTTCTATTTCTCTGGGCAAACTCATCATCACCCTCCACCCTCATATACACATACTGTTCCTTTCTATAATTTGAAATGAATGTCTAGAAGAGATGCTTGAAAACCTTCATGGACACACACATGACACGCACGTGTGTCTCTAAATTGATGATACCTCCCTGAGAGGAGCTGAGGGGTGAAGGGGAAGGGAACTTGTGCACAGAGAAGGAAGAGAATAAAACCATAGGGAAGGAAGGAGTAAGTTCCCACAGGTCATGGGAGTCACGTGGATGGCTGGTCTGAACGAACAGAACACGTCAACAGAATGCATGTGTTTATAGCTGCTTGTATCCGTGTATGTGTGAACTGCACGATGGTAACAGCAGCTAGATGAGGGTGGTGGGCCTAGAAGGGATTTTTGTTGTTGTTCACGGATATATTCTAATTTTTTGACAATGTAATGTAGTATTTGGACAATTAAAAGAATAAGAGTTTAAAAATATTTCAGGGACTGGCCTGTGGCGTACCGGTTAAGTTCACATGCTCCACTTTGGCGGCCCGGGGTTCGCAGGTTCGGATCCCAGGTGGGCACCGCTTGTCAGGCCATGCTGTGATGGCGTCCCATACAAAGTAGAGAAAGATGGGCACAAATATTAGCCCAGGGCCAATCTTCCACAGCAAAAAAGAGGAGGATTGGCAAGAGATGTTAGCTCACGGCTGGTCTTCCTCACACACACACAGAAAAAAATTTGGAATGTGAATCTGGATAATGAATTATATATTAATGAACAAAATTACGCATAAAGATTTGCAAGAGGGTCTTGAATCTTGGGCAGCAACACAAGATTATTCAGAACCATGAGTCAGGTTAGACTGACTTTGAATGACAGATGTGAAGGTTAGATGTAGAGTCACAGCCAAGAGGTCATCCCCTCGCTCAAGGTGTTCAGGTACCTGTCCTGAGAACATAGGGAAAAGCTCATTCAGAGACACAACTTCATGGGAGAATGTCCCAAAGGGAGCAGTAGGAGGTCCTGAATAAGACAATGAAAGGGTTAGACCAGTGAAATGGGAACAGGTACATAGAGAATTACAACAAGGAGATCACCAAGAAAATCTCAAGGTCTGCCACTGGCCTATGAGGCACCGTACCAATTGGCCAAAAGCACTCACCCTTTTTTAAGGATGAGCAAACAGAAACTCAATGCTCTTTTTCCCCACAGCATCACCCACCGAAACTGTTTTCATCAAAGTCAGCAGTGACTTCCTTGACCTCGCTTCTATTTCCCAATCACCCTACCCCTTTCTCTCCCTCCCTTTACAGCAAAACTCTTCAAAAGGGATATCTGTGGTCATTATATCTGGTTTCTAGTCTCCCATTTTTTCCTGAAAACAGTCCAATCAGATTTTTGCTCCCTCCACTTCCCCAAAACTGATCTTTTCAAGCTCACCACTGCACTCCATGCTGTAAATCCAATGGAAACTCATCAGTCCTCTTTCTACTTGACCCATCAACAGCATTTGTCATGTTCGTCATTTCCTCCCCTTGAAACACTTGATTCACATGGCTTCCAAGCGCCATGCTGTCAGGTTCCTACTAACTCACTGGCCACAGCTTTTCCATCTACTTTGCTGCTTCTTCCTCATCAACTTGACCTCTTAACTTTGGAGTGCCCCAGGAGTTAGTCCAACTCTCCTCCTTTCTCTTTACATTTATTCCCTTGGTGATATCATCTAGTGTATGGCTTTAAATACCATCTATATGCCAGAAAATCCCAAATTTATGTCTCCAGTCCCTACCTCACATTGAACTCAAGACTTATAATCCACTTGCCTACTTAATATCTCCACTTGAATATATTAACACATCCAACACTTCCCCATAAATCTAACTCCTTCTTCTGTCATTTCCATCTCAGTTGATGGCAATTCAACCTTTCAATTGCTTGGGCCAAAAAGTCTTATAACCATCATCAACTTTTGTTTCTTTCACACCTCACATCTAGTCTATCAGGAAATCCTGTTGGCTCAACCTTGAAAAGCAAAACAGACTATCTCTCACAACCTCCACTGCTACCTTCCTGGTCAAAGCCTACCATCGCTTGCCTAGATTTTTGCAATAGCTTGTCTCTCTGCTACTGTCCTCTTCCCACCTTCAGCATATATTCAACCCACAAGCCAGAGTGATCCTCTTAAAACATAAGTCAGATCATGTCATTCTTCTTCTCAAAACCCTCCAACAGCTTCCCATTGCAGAGTTTCTCTCAAATACATCAGTTTCTTTTTATCTACACTTCACTTTTACCTTTACTTCCTTCTGTGTCAATACCACTCACATGCCCCTTTGTCATTCTCCATCCAGCAGCCAGGATCTTTCTAAATGAGAAAGCCAATCTCGGTACTTTCCAATTAAAAGCCCTTCAGTGGGGTCCTATTGACCTCAGGATAAAGTCTAAGTTCCTCAGGCTTATCACGGCCTTCTTGGTGAGCTCAATCCATCTCCCGTTTGCTGTGTAGTGGCAGTCCTACTGAATCTCCTGGCCATGGGCCTTGATGACCACATTCAGCTACCACTGATTCTATGTATACTATATTAGTAACCTGTCATTAGAATGCTTTCTGAAGAGTTGCCCTCTTTTTGTGAGTTTCAGCTCCCTAACCAGATTGGTTTTAGCTCTTTGTCAACTGGTATCACATATCTTATTTTATTTTCTGTCCCTTTATAAGCAACCTGATAATAGCAGGTCACTTGATACTTGGTTAATTAATGGGGAAGAACAGACTGTGTAACTCATTTCATGTAAAGGGATGCTTGGTAAGTGTTTCTGGGCCATGGGTTGATTTCCTTCCCCCAACACATCTGCAGTGGCTATTATAAAATGTTCTGTAGAATGGTCAATGTGCTAGCAGTTTGGTACAACTCGTTTTTCAATTCCTTTGAACAAAAACACCAAGAACAAATGACTTTACCCGAGTATGTTGCAGTGACAGAAAAGCTTTATCCCCTGGGACAAGAATAAAAGGCAGCCCTGCTGACCTGATAAGTATCAGGACAAAAGGATGATGATTTGACACAGTGGTTCAACAGGCTGTATGCTGGCTCGTCGAATCTGTCACAGTCATGGGAGGGAATTGGCAATGACAGCAAGCATGGTAGCCAGGCTAGCCAGAGCCCCAGCTTTCCTCCTCTTATCTTACATGAGTGGGTGCCCCAGACTCTGCCCACTGACACCGTTACACATCTGAACCCCGGGTGCAAGTGGGTGATAGTTTGAGGGGTGCTGTTACTTCACTCATTTTACCATGACATGTCTTAAAACTCCGTACAATCTCTTGCCAGATTCCTCAGGTTGGACTGGTTGGAGGACAGTAACAGAAGCTGCACACGCTTGGGGAGTTTTAGAATATCCAGTGTGAATGCATCAAGTGCCTTGTCTTCCTGTTCCGAGAGTCAGGGGGCCGACTCTAAGGGCATAGAGGCAATAAGCCTAAAGACATCATAGGTTTGGAGGGACATACTAATGCATAAAGAGGGCCAATCAGGGAGAAAGTACAGCATATCCAAATGATCTGAGAGTCGTGAGACCTGATTCTAACCACTAATTTCCTAAATTGCCTTGAGCTAGGTATAGAAACTCTCAGAGCCTCATCTGTAGAAAGAAAGAGTTGGAATTATAGCTAATCTTATACTAGCTGGTCTTCAAAGACCTCTGCAGGTCAATGAGCTTAGGATTCGGTAAAGGAAAGGAAAATAAAAGGCATCTTTGGCCTGGACCATTTAAGCTGAGGATGGTAAAAGACAAGAGCCAGGCTCCTTGGCCCACATCAGAGAAGATTCACAACAGCTTCAACTTCTTTTCCAGAGCAGAATAAACACTTTATGCCAGGTGTTGCGGCAAGATACAGCGAAGGGTGAAGACAGAGCAACTTATAAGCCAGAATGTTACTGGACACAGGAGCCCCTCTCCTTTTATTGGGTGTAAACCCAGGGACCCCAAGCGGCCAGTCACACACTCAGTGGCCCAGTGGCCCATCTCCTAGGCCAAAGCTCTTCCCAACATACAATGGTGGCTGTTACGGGCTTGGAACTCCATCTCTCAGCCTCTAGCCTCCCCCAGGAGACGGGGGGAAGAATCCCATTTGTTTCTCTTCCTATCAGCAGATGCTGTGTCTCACAGTCCCTTCTCAGATTCCTCCCACCAAAAAAGGTATTAGATATAAGATACCACTTGTTGGAAGTTTGGACGGAATCCCAAACGGGCATTTCTCTCCACCACTACAGTAACAGCGCCTATGCCACCAGATGAAAAGTAATGACCAGAAAAGAAAACATACACATTCTCCCTTGGCAGCTGGCCTCCCTCCTTCCTTCTTCACTTGTGAAACAGAAATGAGCGTGCAACTGAAGGTCTTATGACACACTTACAAATGATACGAGGCCCAAAGTTAAGATGCAAAGTTATCTGGTCATCCTTGAAGGATTCAGTCTTCCACTTCCCAAGCTGGCTAAATATTCATGGTGTTAAGTAGTACTCAGGGTCTGTGGCCCGGAATGCGTGAGGAAACCGGGCAGAGACGGGTTGGCTCAGTGTCTCTCTAAAGGATTATTAACATTCACTTAGCGATCACGCTGAATTACACACACTCTGCTTTATACAGGTGTGGTGCTGGTTTAGAAGTGGTTTTCAAGTACAACATTAATAGAAGATACCTTTAAAAATACTTTACTTTCCAACATTATGCCCCAGTTATGTCCATAATTTAGGATAATATAAGCCTTATAAAAACTCCATGATGCTTACCACAGGTTAACTTATCCCAGTTTTACAGACCACATCTTACATATCCTACACCAGTCTCATTTTCTCTATTCCTCATTTCAACTGCAAATGCATTAAAGACACTGAGTAACAAACCACCAGGATCTCTAGTGGTGATAAAATATAATTTAAAATCATTCCCTGAAAGACACTAAGATTCTTAAAATGCCCTTCCAGTATACTGCATTAATAATTAGACACCAGCAGAGGAGGAATAATTGGAGGTTCAGGGTATTAGATCATCACCAAAATCTGAGACTGTGAGTAAAATAAATACAGCTTTCTTTAAAAGACCAAAATATCAAAGCATGTTGCCTAAAATGGTGATTTTGTCCTGAAGCCACATTATACGTCACCACAAACAGCAAATCCTAACCCAACCTTGGGCTATGCACAGACCAAGTGGAAGAGGCCAAGTTCAAAGAACAAAGTTCACAGACCTCACAGCATTTTGTAGGGTCAGTTTCACTGATCATGCAATCAGTTTGGAAATGAGACCACAAGCTGCAACTAGAATAGTAAGCACGTCTGGGAACGCGTGTCTGCCGAAGAAAATCAGGTTGGCCGTTTGCATTGCCAACATTGCTCTCTATCAGGTCCAGGGGTCTCCGGGAATTACCTGGAATAAGCAGGAAACTGGGATCCCATCCTTTATGATCATGAGTGCACACGACGGAGGGAGGACACCTGAAGTGTATGAAGCTCACGTCCACAGATGTCCACCTGCCTACCTCCAACTTCAAGGAGGGAAAGAGAAAGTATCAAAACCATAAAGCAAACACACCTTTCTCTTTATTCTCCTCCCTCTCCTTCCAGCACCCTCTCCATCATCCTCAACCTGCCCTCCCTGCTTCATCCCCAAAGCTGTGCCTTGGTGTAAGATCTTGCAGGTCAGTGTGAGCTTTTTCTAGAAATCAAAGGCTAATGGTTGGGTTACATACCTTGTCCTTCTTTTCCCCTCAAAAGGGATTTGAACGTGGACGTTATACATTTGTCAAAACCCACAGAGTGTACACCACCAAGAGTGAACCCACATGTCAACTATGGACTTAGGTCCACTAACTGTAACCAACATCCACTCTGGTGTGCAATGTCAACAGTGGGGGGCGCTGCGTGTGTGGGGACCAGGTGCAGGTGGAAGCTCTCTGTAATTTCAGCTCAATTTCGTTGTGAACCTAAAACTGCTCTAAAAAATAAAGTTTATTAATTTAAAAAAACGTAGTAAAAAAGTGGGATGAGTATTTGAGCTTTTTCCTCACTCTGCACAACATTTTCCACTGGCAAATCTGTCTTTCCCATGAGGGGATATTTCGGGGTGGAAAACTTCATGCACTCTGTGCCTCATAAAAAGAGGCCACGTTCTACCCAGTGTAGGAATAGTTACAACATTAAAAAAAAAAGCGTTTTAGTCAAGAGAGTCTGGAGAGGACCCAGGGAACACTGGCACAGAAAATAGGACCCAGGAGGACAAAGAATTTCACTGTTTGGTCTAGAGTTGTATTGCTCAATTCAGTAGTCACGAGGCACACGTGGCTATTTAAATTCAAATGTAAATTAAGTTAAATTAAATTAAATGTCAATTCCTCAGTCACACTAGCCACATTTCAAGGGCTCAGTAGATACATGTGGCTGGTGGCTACTGTGTTGGCTAGCACAGATACAGGACATTTCTGTCACTGCAGAAAGTGCTATTGGACATAGGGATTGGTAAGCTTTTTCTGTAACAGGCTAGAAAGTAAATGTTTTAGGCTTTGTGGGCCAAAGAAATGCCCTCTGTCATAACTACTCCACACTGCCTTTCTAGGGTGAAACAGCCATAGACAATACATAAATGAATGGGCATGGTTGTGTTCCAACAAAACTTTATTTACAAAAATGGGATTTGGTCTGCAGGCCAATTTTGTCAAGACTTGGTGTAGAGGAATGATTCCTAATCCAGGGGCATTGGATTCCCAGGAGGTCTTAAGTTACTGCAATAGCTGCAGACTGACTAAATAATATGGCTGGCACATACCTGGACCTTTATTGATCAAGATACCTCTATATTACCACAACTGACAAAATACAAATCCATTTAAAATCATTACTGCTTTCCAAGGAGCATTTGGCATTGTGTATTATTCTCAAGTAATGAACCATGAATTTCATCTCTTTCATCATGTTTCTCTAATACAAGTAACACATTTTTGGTTTAGAAAAATGAGAAAGCAAGATTTAAAAAAATAAGAAATGAAACGGGAGTCATCTGAGTTTCTACTCAGGAGATTTTTAACCATTGTTAATATATAAATATAAATATATGATTCCTTTGTTCATGGCTATATTCCTTGTACCTAGAACAGCGCTGAATGTGTGATAGATGCTCAATAAATATTTGTCAAACAAAAAAAATGACTATTACAAAAATAGGAGTGTTCATGAGTGGACTTCGGGAATTCTGTACACTTTACTACATTTGTAATGCTGGATGTATGTCAGTTTCTGGAATGATCCACATTTTTAGTTGGATTATCAAAGGTGTCTGTGACCTAAAAAGGTGGAGAACCCCTTAGTCATCCCCAGGACTGAACCTACAGGCCTTTGCATTTCCGTCCATCAGTGACGGAACTCCCTAGAGAAGCAGACATTTTTTTCCAGGGCAGTCTTCTGTGACTAACAAAAGGCATCTATCTGAATTCAAACCATCCCAGGTGGAAAAGCTGCTGGCTTGAACATAATTCACTCGAGAAAAACGGGGAAGGGGGTTCTGGTGTCTTTCTCTAAGTCTGAGGGCATGGATCCAGCAAACAGAAAAAGATTCCCTGTGGCCTTCCAAGAAGTTCCGGCCTGTGTCACCTTCCTTGGGGCCTGTCAGTTCAGCAGGCTTGAGCCTGATCCTAACAAAGCCAGACCACAAGCCTGGTCCCTACAAGGACGAGCTAAGACTGAGGTGCCCCCATTGGCATGCCTAAGGTCAAACAGCAAATGCAGTTCTTTGACATCTGCAGGACCCTCCTGGGGATGCCCTCACAGTGGGTAGACAGTGCCCAGGGTGGTGGACAAAGCCACAGCACCATGTTAGCTGTTGTCAACAATGAAGAGTTAACACAGAAACACAGGGAAAGTTTTCTTCCTCAAGATGATTTTATAATCCGGGGGAAAATGACTTGAGATTTATAGAAACCCATTCCAAGTTCTCTCAGGCGTTTTACCTGCATCTGTTCCACAAGGATGCAAGTTTAGGTTTCTTTACTGAATCTTCATAATACAGCACAGCCAACTCGGTGCCATTAATTGCTAAGAGTAAAGGGCTTTCTGATGCCTAATGAAACCTTTAGGAAAGCAGGTTCCTTAGAAGAGTTCTATTTATACACCATGCATTTTCCTGGCCTCGCTCTCTTATCGCTGAGAGGATGGGTAGGAGGCAGGAATTTTTTGCTTCTGAGAAAATGATCATCTGCCCCTCCCACTATTCTCCACCTGGAGTCCTAAACCAATTATGACATCCTAATCATTTCCAAGAGCAACCACTATGCTGTCACAAAGAGGATTATGACTTCAAACCAAGATACAGCTAAGAGCTAATCATCGGTTCAGAAACAAAAGGCCCCGTTTTCACACAAATCGACATAGTTATAAAGAGTCTGCAGACATAATGACCAAAAATGTAATCTATGATAAACAGATGTATGGCTAAAACAAGATGTCTGCTTGCAAATTCACACACAAAAGAGTGGCAGGTGATTCTTTAAAGGGATGTTATACCCTGATTCACAACTATGATGAGAAAATCCTCTAACAGTTGCATTTCTCAAAATCGGGAGCCAACCTGTGCCTTAAATGAGACACGGCTGTAAAAGCTTGTTCAAAGGCACACTGCATCTCAACAGGCTTTAAGTCCGAAACTGAGCTCCTGACCCCCTTCCCACCCGCTGCCCTCGCAGACGCAGACGGAGTTTATCCCCATCCTCCTCGGTTCACGGCAACTCAATTCTTCAGCGGCTCAGGACAAACGCCCTGAAATCATCTCCTTCACTCCTCTGCTGTTCTCACAGTCCACATCCAATCTGTCAGCAAGTCTTGTGGGGTCAAAGTACATCCAAAGTCCCACCACTTCTCACCATCTCCCCCACCACCACCCCCGTCCAAGCCACTGCCATCTGCAACATGGAATATTTAATAGCCTCATGACTGTCTCTCTGCCTCTGATTTTGCCCTGCCTTCAGGCTATGTCCTATCAAATTACAAATCATATCACACTATTCCTCTGATCAGAACTCTCCAATGGCTTCCCTTCCAGGAACCAAGAGCCCCAAATGATCTGCCCCCTCCCTACATCTCTTATGTCTCCTCCCACTAAGTTCTCCCTCACTCACTCTTCTCCAAATTCACGGGAGTTTCTTGAAGCCTGCACCTCGATGCCTCAGGACCTATGTACTTGCTGGTCCTTCTGTTTGGAATGCTCTTCCCCTGATACTCCCATGGCTGGCTCTCTCATGTCTCTCTCCAAAAGTCTTCCTCTCACTGAGACCTTTCCTGACAACCCTTCTCAAAATCTCAATTTCCATTCCCACCCCAATATTCCATATCCCTTTCCCACACTTATTTTCTCTACTTAGCACTTGGCACTACCCAGCATACTTGATCTTTTACTTCTCACGTTCATCATCAGTGTCTCACAATAGAATGTAGGCTCCATAAGGGCAGGGATTTTTGTCTCTGTTGTTCATGAGCGAATCATTGTTGTAGTGCCTGGCACAGTGCATGGCCTTCAATAAATACTTGTTGAATATACGAACACTAAAAATGCAGTAATCAGCACTCCAGCTGTTAATTACAAGCTAAAAACAAAGTGTAATTGGAAAAAAATTAAAAATGACCTAAAGGCCTAAGAACATGAAATTGATGAGATAAATGACACAGCCATAAAAAGATACACTATGCAGCCCTTAAAAATAACGATATAGAATTTACATACTAATGTGGAAGGATCACCACAACGTTATTAAGTCAAATAAGAAGGCTGCAAAATAGTAGGTATAATATTATTCAGTGCGCATGCATCACATATATTTATTATAAAACTCCATTTGTGTGAGTACGTATTTGTGTGGATAGAAAGATGGGAGAGAGAGGGAGATGAGAAAGAGGGAGAAAGAGAAAGAAGCAGATCAATCAATCTGGGTAGAAGAATTGAAGGAGATTTTTGCTTTCTTTATTCTTTCTGCATTGGATTTTTACGATGAGCAGCTTTTAAACAGAATTTTTAAAACAGAGCTTTCTCTTTTAACATTTACCAAGGGTTAGCTACCTGTGGAGAGCCTGACTAGACTTAACATCCCATAAAAAGCAGCATTCAAACCGTTTCAGTTCAACCCTCCAGAAGCTATTTGACAGCCTGCGCTTCAGAATTCGAAAGGAAAAATTACCCCCTTCCCTTATGACAAAAGCACACATAAGGAAATGATAAAATATAAATAAGTCCAGCTCGCTAATTCATATTTTGTGAGCCCAGATCTCAAAGTACAGCAGGGAGGGGAGGAAAGAGGTCCTCGCAACAAAAGATCTTCCCTTCTCAGTGATGACTCCTCACTCCTCCCTCTGTCCTTCCTACCTGGCCACCAACCTCAATGGCAGGCCTTGTTCCGGGCAGACTGGGGTAGCCGTTTGCGGACTCCCCCACGCACATCCCCACCTCCACACCTTTGCTCTCCTCACAGCCATGCCTTGAATGCCCTGTCCTTCTAGGCTTGCTAGAACCCCCTTCCTCCAGGAAGCTTTCTGAACCCAGACTCCCGCAAATGCACTCTTACAGTATTTCTAACTGACACAGAGGATATAATCCGTGGCATTGTTGTCATTATTATTGTTATTAATAACAACATAAATAGTAATAGACTATGTTTATTGTGCTCCCATGACAGGGTAGGTAGTGAGGATACACAAGATGAATGAGACAGGCTGCTCCTGGCCCTTGGTCGTTTCAGATTTCCAGCCAGTCTGTAAGCTTCTAATTTGATTTCGACCTCCTTGTTTCTCAGCAGAAAGCAGAGAGCATTTTGAGCAAATTAGGAACTCCACAAATGGATGCTGGCAATAATGATGATGAGCCAGGCTGCCTTCAGTCAGTGGGAAATGGCTTCTGCATCTGTTTAAATCCACGACCCTGGATCCTGGAGCGAGGGCTGAAGCCTATGCCCCAAGCTTCTCCATTTCTAGCTGCACATGAGACTCACCTAGGGAGCATTTTTTTTTAATGCTAATAATTAGGACCTGGACAAGTAAATCAGAAACTCCAGGATAGGGCCTGGAATTGGTACTTTTCGAAAGCTCTCTTGGTGATTCCAGGGGCAGCCAGGGCTGAGAACCACTGCTCAAGCCTAAAGGCCATCTTGCCACATAGCAAGTATGAGAGCTCCCCTCCTCCTATGGTGCTCTGTCCAGGCCTGGTACTATCGGCAGAACAAAATCACAAGGAATGGGACCAGCATGGATCCCTTAAAGCCACTTTCAAGGAATTCCAGCACATCAGGGAGAAAAGGAAAGATTAGTCACGTGTAATAGTCCACGAATAATAACCACTGCCTCCTGCCCGTGCCCTCCTCCCTAATGTGGCTTCCTTGAGAAGCCTAGTCTTAGTCCTCCAGGCCTCAGTGCCCAGCACAGTGAGCATACATGACACCCAACAAATGTCACTTGCCACAGAGGTCAGTGAGGCTTCACTCTTCACACAGGTGGCATCTTCAAAACATGAGGGCAGAGACGCCCAAGTCTATAAGGGCAAACTGCTTTGAGACAGGCCACTGGCATCATGCAAGCATCGGACCTGTTTTACAGGATGGTGAGCCACTAAAGAATGGCAGTCACCATACTGACAGCCAGTTGAGCTTCCTCGGTTGCTGGAGATACTGGGCTGCGGAATTCAGTCCTGACTGTCCCTAGATGCTCAGCCTCATGCAGCCAATGGCGCAGGCTTTCAATGTGTTCTTAACGGCCAGAAGTTCCTTTCTCTATACAGAGAAGTCATACTCGAAAGGACTTCGTTTTCTTAAGAAGCATGTGCATGGGACAAGAGTCCACCAATGACTGTGATGAGGCTTATTCTCAACCATGGACTCTGAGGAGATCCAGGTGAGAAAGGATGGGAAGTAAATTGTAAAAGCTTCTCAATCTCTGGAAGCCTTCCCCGACAGGAGAAGCCAGTCCTCTGGCTGACTCACAGACAGGGTGTTACAGCTTGGAGATGAACAGTAGGAGTTGGACACAGACCTCCCCAGTCTGAATTCCTTGCTACCTCTTAGCTGTGTGACCTTGAGCAAGTTCCTTAATACTATGGTAAGAAGACAAACGCATTGACACAATCAGAAAGACAATTCTTCCATCCCATTCATCAGAAGTTGGCCACTATATTAGATCTTTTTACCACCAAAAAATGCCTAGTTCTTTACAAATGCCCTTTTCTTTCCATAGATACTAAGCAAATGAGTTCAAATTAACTTGTGTACCAAAAAGGTAATCAAATGGGCACCAATATTGCAATTGTCAAGTTCAGAAGCCTTTTGAGGGCTAGAGGGAACACAGTCTTCCTCCTGTGGGCCCAAGCTCAGTGCTATAAATGACCAGAAGCTTCAGAGGCAAGGCTGTCAGTCTATCAATGAGGCTCTCTCTTCCTAAAGAAAACCTAATGTGAACCACTGCTTTTTGGGCTAGGTGCCCAAAAGCCAATTTATTTCTAGACCAATTCTCCTATGCTCTTGTTCTAAATACGGTGATCCACTAGGATCACCAAATCTCTTGATTTTATGCTATTTCTAAGCCTTCTGCTTTGCACTTTACTTTTCTGGAGATCACTAAGAATCTCATTTTGCAGTATTTGACAATTCTCTCCAACCATCACAGTCACTATTTTTTTTTCAATTGCTTAAAACTTGGTAAAAATTGTTCATTTCTTTTTGGCAGAAGTATCTCATTTTCAAGCTTGGATCCAAGGTAAGCATTTCTGGCACATATGGTTAAAAAAAGATCCTTTAACTGAATTAAGACACCATGGGAAATACACATTCATTTAGCCCATTTCCAAAAGTTGATTTCTAGCAGTTTAACAATATTTGACAGTATTATTCTTAGCACATGTGGTAGAACTGTTGTGTTGCTCTCTATAAGGTAACAGATACCGTAAGATCAAGATGAGCTGTGAAGCAGACAGACTTAAAGCAGCAAAGTTCCAGATGTCTTGTACAGGCTTCTGAAGAGTGGGCTCAGGTTTAGTTGTAAAACAACCAGGCAACATGGAAGAGGTTTGAAGAAAGGAGACATATTTTAGTCTCCAATACATTTCTATTTCCCAGTGAGCGACAAGTGATGTCTGCCCTACTCCGAGTAAAAAATTTTAAAAAATCAAAGTGTTTATTCAAAGAAATGAAGGCTAAAGAAAAACTTAAATGGTTTTCTGAATCCACACACTTGGGGTTTTCCCCCCCACTAAATTAATTCAAGCCAACTTGGACATATGGATACCCAAGCTTTTTAGTGTTAAAACACCCAATTATTGATTTTTCAGCCCCATTCCCACTCTCAAAATGGGCTGTGACAAAAGATGGCAAGCCATCATCATATTTTATGTTTATAGACTCAACATTCAATACGTTTGTGTGTCACTTACATAGAGAATGCCGTACTGTAGGCTCAACGAATTGTTATTGGACAGATGGATGGATGGACAGAGGGATGGATAAACGGATGGATGTCCCATTCCAACTCAGGCTGTGATTATACTGCAGTCATAATCACAAAGTCTAAAAGGAAAGCTTATTCAAATAAGAGATGTTTTAACTAAATTTAAAACAAATCTATAATTCCTTCCCAAACACCCACCGTCTAAAGCCAAAATCTAATAAAATAATTAAAAATAAATATTGGGCAGTAGATTAATGCTTCTGGCATTTTGCACTCGAGGATGTCAACAAGAGCCACATTCAGCAGCTTTTGACAACCCTATGCAACCAACACAGTTACTGTTTTTTCAGTTGCTCCATAGACAGCAAGGGAAACCTAATACCTTATCACTAATCCTTAACCGTTGGCAGACACAAACAAACTTTAGTCTTATCCCTAGACTCTGGTAAAATGCTGTTCTATAACTCACTCTGAATCATATCTTGGAAAGAAATAACTCCTGGGACTGGGTTACGGCTCTGGAGTTTTCAGTTTTGTGCCAAAAGCCTGATTAGAACACATCTTCCTAAACCACACCGAGACTCTATCTTGGCATCCGATCATTCCTGGGCAGACATCCCGGGAATTTCAGCTCTGGGACTAAAGGTCATCCTGGCATTAGAAGTGCTCCCCATGTCTCATAGGTACCAGCAGTTTTTCTCCAGTTCTGGTGCTCCTGCCACCTGCGTTAGTCGTTCACACTAATTAAAGACACAGCCTCAGTATGCCCTTCCTGCCTCCTCATCAGCTAGAAAAGGTCTGCCATTCTCACTGACACACCTGCAGCCAAGGAGGCAAAGCAGAAAAAGTAGGATTATATCCACGTAGGGCTTTTCTCTGCTCCAGCTTGAAACCCTGTCATCTCTTTTATCCCCGCCCAGAAGAAGGCAACCTCCCACTCTTCTCCTTAAGGGGAAAGAAAAAGTCCCCTCCTTGTAGGCATCTCCAGTAATAGCTGTGCTACCAGACGCTGCTTTTAAACACAATGGCACTTCTCAAAGCAGCCGAGGGAGCAAACTGCAACTTCTCCCACCTGCCTTGGCCACAGACTGCTTTAACAAGAGCTCCTCAGAACTAATTTCCACAAGAACTTTGCAGATATACCTGAGATGAACAAGGATATCCAGCACCAAAGGCAGGATTGAGCAATAGTGGCAAATGCCTAACTATAGCTTCTTGTTCCAGTTCCTGGGGTATTTGTACATGCACGGGTCTACCCAGCCCGAAAAGAGTGTCATCCAGAATTGAAGGAAAGGTTAGAAAATGTCACTTCCAAAAATAAAGTAACGTGAAATTGATAACGTCAGCTAGTTTTATAAACACACCAACTTCAGAAATGATTTTTAAGACATAAAGGAAATGGTCATCTGCAGGGAGTTAGAAAAAAGAGCTCATGAATAAGTTTGTTACCATTTACTCAATATTGTCCAAAGGACAGACGCCTGTCTATGAACTCCAGGGGAGGAGGAACAGTGCCTGTGTCTTCAGCACTGCACCAAGCACTTAGTAGGTGCTCAATAAATACCTGCAAATGGCAGAAGTGAACATGCAGGCATGTGGGGGGAAAAAGGTGTAAGTGTATAAGTATACACACACGTACACACACACACAGAGCAGTCCAGAGGCAATTCTCCAGGCCTTCCTAGAGTTCGAGACTACCACAAAACCACTGCTCTGATTCTCTCACCATCAAACCCTCTGATTTAGAATTAGGTTGCCCAGATGCCTTCATACCTTCCAAGTGTCACCCCAGAAAGTGGATATAAATACATCAACCCCTAAAATTTTTAAGTTAATTGTAAACATACATATTGGAATGCTGATTTTACAACTAGTGTTTTTAGGTTTGGTTACTATCAATTTCCCCCTCAGAAAATGTGGTGAACCGTTAAATCGACTTTCTGGATTTGCTAAGCTGAAAACCAGGCCCAGCCTCACCAGCCAGCCAATCTCTCCTTTCTTTTACACCCTTTAATGCAAAAGTCATCAGGGCCAAGTCATGCCTAAATTAGGTTTGGCAGCTGCTGTGTGCAATATCACTATTTTCTTCCCTCTCTGGGATTCAAACATGTGACCACAAGTGAGATTCCACCCTGAGCATCACTCACACAGCCTCATCAAGGAAGATGAGCTGACAACATGTCTTGAAAAACAAGGACCATATTAGTATGTCTCAGCTGTCAATCATACATAATCAAGCTCACAGTAAACAGAACATTATTTTTTTTGATGAGTAAAATCTTATTTTTATATATTGATGGAAAGATGGGAGGGATGAACAGGTTAATAAATAATTTTGTAGAGAAAAAATAGTTATTTTAAAAATAGATTTCCTTGATTAAAATAAAAAGTCCCAGGTAACCTTAAATCGCAGTCTGCTCTCAAGTGCTGAGTAACTCTTACCTGCCAAGCTCTGTGCCAGACAACAGGAAGACACAAGGAAAAAATGCATAGCTCATGCCTTCAAGAAGCTTATAATCATGTCGGGGCCATAAGACAACGCAAATGAAAAGAAAATTTTTAATCCAAAAATAAAATTTAAAAGAAAACAATGCAAAAGATACCAAAAAGAAGTATGTGATTAACTGTAAGCTAGGTGCTGAATATCAGTGGTCAGATTTGGGGACAGAGGTTCTTAAAGCTTGAATATTTACAGGAAGTTTCATGAGAAAAGTAGATCCTGATCTAGACCTTGAAGAAAGGGTAAGATTTGCAAACGGGAAGAGGAAAGTGAGAAGGCATTCTAGATGAAGAAGCTAGCACAAGCATGGCTGTGGGCAGGAATGCCCTTGGCATATTCTGGGTACACTGTTGACTAGAGGTGTAAATTCACATTGGTGGGGATTGGGAGTTCCTTAACAACAGCCTAAAAATTGTAGACTTTAGGGTCTTAATAATGGTAAAGTGTTTGTACAGAGGATGTGGTAGAGGAAAGAAGTGTTTTCAGAAGAATAATCTGGCAGAGGTGTGCAGAATCAACTGGAGTTGGACAGAGACTAGTGGCAGGGAGATCAGCTCACAAGTCACAGCAAAACTTCGGGTGTAACTAGACTGAGTCATTGGTGACAAGGAACATGGAAGTAACTGATTAGAGGGATATTCAGAAAAAAATCTCTCAGGCCTTACCAACTGATAGGATACACGCCCAAAACAGAACCAAGCGTCAAGAATGAGCCTTGGCTCTCATGGTTGGGGAACATCAGGAAGAAGACTCAAGCGTGGATGGAGAATGATTTGATGAGTTTTAAGCAGAGTGAGTCTGAGATAATAATACGATACTTGGGTAGAAATGGCCAGTAAGCATCTTGGTTCATTTTCTGATGGAACTTAATGACGCTAGGGCATAGACTGGGATTATCTGAATAGGGCAGATAACTTGGCCATTAGGATGACTGAGATCTCAAGGGAGGATGGTAAGCACTGAGGAACAGAGTAAGCATCTAGGAAAAGTGGAGAGATACGAGAGCCATTGATGGAGACAGAGAAGGAGCAGAGAGGTAGAAGAGAAAGCAAGATCAGATCATGACGTGATGGCCATAGGAGCAGCACCAAGCATTGCTGAGCAGGAAAGATGAATGAGGATGCCCAAGAAAAGGACACAGGACCTGAGCCACCTGGCTCCTTAGAGAGTATCATCTCAGTAGCTGGTGAGGACAGATGTTGATCAAAAGGGGCCAGGGAGACATGGGAAATGGGAATGGGTATGCAGGGGAAAGAGATGACTAATATGAGTAACCACGTGTTTGCTCATATGACTAACATAGCAGTGAACACAAGACAGCGTGAGCAGACAGTGACACAGCCACCCAAGTCCCATCTCTGCCCCATCAGGAGGAACTCTTCCCTGTCTTCAAGAGAATATAGACATCCTACAAGCAAAGAGCCTACCTCCTCTCTTCGTACAAGGCCAACCCAAGTTCTTGCAGGAGAAAACTACCCCATGGTACCCACGATGTGCAACAGGCCTGCAGCCTGTCATTCTGAGAGCTGAAGCCTTCTGGCTGCTCTTTCTTCCCCGCGACGCTGATTCCAGCTGGCAGGGGTTAAACATTTCCAAGAAGAGATGAGAAAAGGAATCTCCTGGGTTTCCAGGCAGAGAAGCTACGGCTGTTGCAACTAAATGAAAGAGATGTCAGGTGGTGGTGATACTCAACCGAGGCGGAGCTGAAACGGCGGCACCACAGGCAGCCAAAAGTTTTTGCTTTGTTTGTTTTCACCTCATTGCTCTCAGATCTCGCTGGCATCGTTAGTGGAAGCTCTATCAGGTCCTGTCTGCTCCCTATCAGGAACTGGATCTAAATCAGTGATTTCTGCACTCACTGATTTCCTTGTCTCATCAGGGGGTTCTGAAGCAAAGCGTGCCTCTACATCTTTCTGAAATAAGACCCTCCCTCCAAAGACACGCATCAATAACGCAGACAGTGCAAATGCAGACTTTTAAAAAGAAAGCATAAAAATATGTCCAGAATGCCTGTATTTGTCTACTGAAAGCCACAGTTATACTCTGCTTTCAGTCTGTCAACCTGCAGAGTGAACTTGGTAGCAACATCTTTAACTACGGAGGGCAGCTAAGTACACAGAAGGAAAGCAAAGGTCATACAGCATTTGGAGGCCAAAACTCCTTTTGGGCATAGAACTTTCTTGAGTAGTTGTATATGAATTAACACACTAGTTCTACTAAAGACCCGCAAAGTTTCCTTGAAAGAAAATGTCTGTAGTTCATTTCCACGAATTAGCAGAAGGCACAGGGGCGTCATCAGGAAAGCTGATAACGAAGTTGTGAGTGACAGTATCCTAGGCAGGATTCAGTTCTATCAAGTGAACGGAGACCACGTGGGGAAGGGCAGGAGGCACGTGAGCAAGAAAGAGCCTGACTTCCTGGGTGAGCCTGGAGCACGAGTGACCACGCCAGCCAAGAGCCTGGAGAGCAGGGAAAAGGGAATTCTTCTTTTTGGTGAGATTAGTGGATGCCAAAACGAGCATGGTGAGGAGAGGGAAAGAAGAAATCATGGCAAAGTCTTCTCTTACACCCCTTAGCAACTGAAAACGTTCTTTCCCACTCAGTCAAGTGCTAGAGTGGGACATGATGCTATTTCACTTCTTGTGATTCTTTAAAAAATGACTCCAATACCTCCAAATGGATATAAAGTACTGCTTTAGTTTGTCTTCTCCCTCAAAGATTTAACTAGCTCAAATTTGGATATCTATTGCTCAAAGCTTTAAAATGCTTATCTAAAAAAAGCTGGCCCCCTTCTGATCAACCTGTTGTGTCTTTTGTTAATAAAAATATACATACATAAAGAGCTAATTCTGCTCAGTTGAGATGTTTCTCTTTAAAAGGCTTCCACCTGCTTTAGGAACTGCACCACCAGCCTCCAAGGACCACCAGTAGAGGATTTAAATTCCACTGCTTAGTTGTTGCCCTACATGATCTGCAGGTGCATCTTCTTATGAATGCAAATCATAGAAACAAATTTAGAAACTGTTTCAGAATATGTGACCTGTGGAGATTGAACTTGCAAGCTGAAGACTGGGGAGGTTATTTACAGAATCCTTATACTGGAGGAATGCTCAGAAACTCCTGTCTCCCAAATGACCTCTCAGAGCCTTTAAAATATGTAAGGTTAGGGCTTTATCTCCCAACTCAAAGAACAGAATTTTATTTTAGCTCTCCTATTTTAGCTTTCTTTCCTTGGGAAACTACTTTAGTACTTACTCATTCTCAGCCACAGGACCGTCCTCTTCATGTTTACTCTAAGTTTGTCACTGAGATGTGAGTCCATTTCTTCTAACCCTATCCTTTCTGAGAGCAGAACTCATAAGCACCGTGTTAAGAAACCCATTCACTAAGAGGGGGAACGCGGGAAGAAGAGCAAGTTGGGTTTTTGGGGGGAGAAGGGAAGATGATACATTCAGTTTGGACCACGCTGAATTTGAAATAAGACATCCAACCATTAGGTAAATATATTCACCTCAACTCAGAAGAGAGGTCCAGGTTGGAGATACAAATTGAGGGGCAGGGTCATTAGCATGCGGACGGTAATTGAAGGTGTGGGATGAATAAGATCACCCAGGGAGAGATTATAGAGTTGAGGAGTAGAGGGCGCAGGGATGGCAGAAGAGCAGAGAAGCCTACACCTGAGAGGGCAGAAAGATAATCAGGAGAGGATACTGTCACGGAACCTGAGGGGATTTATTTGGTTCTTGGAGAAAGAGAAAACTCAGACAACGTCAAAAGCTGCAGAAAAGGTAAACAAGAAAGGAAATGAGATTTGACAACTGGGAAGTTCTTGGTGACTTTGGCTAGAGTAATGACAGTTTTTAAACTACTAATCCCTAATTAAAGCCACGCCATCTCCACCATCAAGAATAAGCGTGTTCTCTCTGTCATGGTCTCTTTCTCTCTCAACCTACGTTTCCGATTGTATTTCAACTGTGCAGATCCGTACATCCTTTGAGGACTCATCACTTGACCCTGAATGTCCAGTTGTCACAGCCTCCCTTCTCTCTCTTCACTCCCAGCTCCATGTGCTGTTTCTCCCCAGCTTGCTCTCTCCTCTGCTCACTTCATTCAGAAGCTCTGCCAGGTCAACACGCCTTCTGATGACTGCTCAAACCTGGTCCTCACTCGCCTTTCAATCTTTTCAAAACTGTCCCACCTCAGACAGGTGACACATGAAAATACACTACCAATGGATTTTAAAGCTAAATGAACAAAATCAAGCCAGAAAAATCATCAAAAGAAAACAACTTTTCTAAGCATAAAACAAACGGTGGAAAATCTCAAAAAGAATCAATAGATTTCACTGTATGATATAAAATAGCAAATAAAACCAAATTGAACATAAAATAAAAATTGTGGGGACAAAGTGAGAAACAAATTTGAAGCAAATAGTATAATGTTAATATCTTGAATTTATATTTTTTAAAACTCTAATAAATCAATTAGAAAACCAATAATCCCATTGGGCAAAGAATAACAGCCAATACACAAAGCATTCAGATACAAATAGATAATAAAATATGAAAAAAATCAACCTTTCTAGTAATCAAATAATTTAAAACAAATAAAAGTCCTTTTTTTGCTTATTAAACTGGACAGCTCTTTAAAGATAATACTCAGTTATGCTAAGAATTTAGAGAAATAGGTGCTTGTATATACTTCTCGTGGCGAGTGACCCAATAATCCTATTTCTCTGAATCAGTCCCAAAGAAATGATGCAGATAAGAACTGTGTGCAAATATATTAAGTGTAGCATTATTTATAGTAGTGAAAACTTATAAGTAACTTAATATAGACTACTGATAAAATAAATTATAGAATTTTTAATCATATACTCAATATTTTCACATAGATGCAAAAGGGGAAAAGAAAAATATCTTTAATCTATAAAGAACATTTATAAATCAACAATAAATCTATAAAAAACGACCAGTCATGGACAGGCAATTCACAGAAGAATAAATAATCAGTAAACTTTTTTTAGTTTATCATAAAGTAATGAAAGAAGATAAAATTTATATCTATCCCTAACTTACCACATTGGAAAATAAGTAATATAGCCATGAGTATATTAAGAATGTCTACATATGAGTAATGTAATTAAAAGGCTAGAATAATATTCACCAAAAGGCTAGCAATATTCATTTCTGGGTATTGAGATTATCAGTGATTTTTATTTTCTTCTTAATGCTTATCCATATTTTCTAAATTTCTACAATGAACATACATTCCTTTTGTAATGAGATAGATGTTTCGAATTACGTTTTCAACAATATATTGGTGAGAATGGAAAATGCACATGCTATAGTGGTAAAGAGCACAAAGCAAAAATGAGACAATATATAAAATAATTTGATATACACAGGTATGTTTGCATTATGTACAGGAAAAATAATGGAAGGAGATACACCACGGAAAGCTTTGAGTAGATATTGCTTGGTTGTGGGAATATGGGTGATTTTTTATTTCTTCTTTAATTTTTTCTGTATTTTCCAAGTTATTTTATAATGAAAATGTATTATTGTTATAATCATAAAAAATAAAATGTGTGAGTTGAAGTGCTGTCTTCTTCCTGTCGGCAAAATAAGGCCTCTTCTATTTTAAGCTGAAGCTCTAGGCACTTTTCCTCTAGAAAATGAACTTGATCCATTTTCTCCATCCTCCCCCAGAGCACTTGATAATCAGGATGTCCTGATACCATGTTTATTTTACTTTCGCACTTGCACGTTGACGTTGTAATGTTACATCGTGGAACAGAGATGTAACACAGGTGGCCAAGTACAAAGGAAGCTGGGCATTCAGGAGACTGAGTCCTTGCCCCTCCCTGCCTGCAGCTCATCGCCCAGCCTTGGGCAGGTCACACAGCCTCTTTGGGACTCAATTTTGTCATCTTTGAAATAACAAGTTTGGGCTGGATGCCTGGTTTTCACGTTCTTTGGGGAGCTGCTGTAGGGTGATGGGGAGACTGAGGGAGTGGGGTTTGAGGCCCTGAGCCCCAGCCTCAACCAGGGCAGCTCTGCATTTATCTGCTTTATATATTGGGGTTCCACAAAAAATGTGTTGAAAAAAGGGCTCTACTCAGCCAGGTGGCATATCAGTTAAGTTCGCTCCTTCCGCTTAGGCGGCCTGGGGTTTGCTGGTTAGGATCCTGGACGCGGACCTACTCACCACTCATCAAGCCATGCTGAGGTGGCATCCCACATAGAAGAACGAGAAGGACCTACAACTAGGATATACAACTATGTACTGTGGCTTTGGGGAGAAAAAAGAAAAAGAAGAAGATTGGCAACAGATGTCAGCTCAGGGCCAATCTTCCTCAGAAAAGGCGGGGGTGGGGGGGGGCTCTACTTGTTTTAAAAAGTGTTTAAAAAAATACATTTCCAACTTTCTCCCTGCCTCTCCCAACCCCACCTGTTACAAACTGGATTTGTCTCATCTGACAGTCTGGACTACAAGTCTGAGAAGTTAGAATGATTTCTTTCAGCTGGAGTTCCACTTCTGCTTTGTTTTTTTTGTTTTTTTTTTTGTTTTTTGTGAGGAGGACCAGCCCTGAGCTAACATCCAATGCCAATCCTCCTCTTTTTTGCTGAGGAAGACTGGCCCTGGGCTAACATCCATGCCCATCTTCCTCTACTTTATATGGGACGCCACCACAGCATGGCCCAACAAGTGGTGCGTCGGTGCGCGCCAAGGATCCGAACCGGTGAACCCCGGGCCGCCGCAGCGGAGCACGCGCACTTAACCGCTTACGCCACTGGGCCAGCCCCGGAGTTCCACTTCTTAATAAGCAGATGGAAGGAGTATGGGTCTCAGAACGAGAGAATCTGAGTCTGAGTCTTGGTCCTGCCCCTGTCTGACATTTATTTGATTTGTCATTTGGGGCCCTATGCAACATTTATTTGATGTGCGATTTACCCTTCTGCCCCTAGGCTTCTTCATCTTCAAATGAGGATACACATTGGATCGCTATCATAGAATATTATAAAGACTCAATAAGATACCACAAGCGAAAAGTGCTTTGCTTTATACAAAACATCTGCTCTACAAAGTTATTTACAGCAAAGGTAATCACAACTTCCACAGCGTACTCATCCATTCAACAAATATCCACGGATCATCCACTATAGCAGGTCTCATACTCTCACCAATATGCCCAAACTTCAAGACCCTGCTAGGCTTACATTCAACACATGGATTAAATGAGTAATTATATAAAGCCCCTAGCCCAGTGCCTGGAATACACCACCACCATGTACTGAAAATGAGGTGGCTTCCTGGATCATAAAGAAGGGACTGAGAGTAAATGTTTTCTTAGTTCCTATTTATCTGATCTTCCGGGAAGGCTAACCTGTGTCCTCATGAAGAGGATCAAGGAAGAAGAGGGGGAGTGCCCCCCAATCACATCCATTCGTTCCAGGACCCCACAATCCAGAACTGCCTCTGAAATTCTGGATTCTGGCACATGGTGCTCTGACAGGGTCTGCTTGATGGGAGCCTCCTGTTGGGCTGGGAACAGGGGCTACAAGACAAGACCCTTACTGAGGAGGAAGGGATCCTAGAGACCCCAGGAGTGAGAGCCCAGCATCAGGATCCCCTCTACAGGGAGCCATTCCCTGCTATCGGGGATACCTGGGTCAGAGTCATGAATTAGCACCTTTGACAAACTGCTAAAATATACCCTTATAGGAATTATTACACAAGAAATAGTTCATACTTGTTAAATTAATATTTTATCTTTAAAAAATTTTTTGCCCTCTCAAATGGGGAAAATATGATTTCAATAGTCAGGCTTAGCCAGGCTACAGTCTAAGCATTATTTTTAGAACAAAGTTGGTATATAATGGTACCAACATCCCCAATTTTCCACTATTTAACCAATCGATCAATATCTAAAAGTTAACAGATCTATATTTTGTATGTTCAACATGGTGCAAAGAGCTCTGGGTCTCAAAGAAGCAAAATAAAATGAGGCCATTGCCCTCAAGAAGATCCCAATCCATTTGGGACACAAGACCCAATAAAAAATGAGTACCAATACACAGGAATATAACTGAGTGCTAAAGTGTGCAGAACAGACCATATGTTCTGTAGAAGTTTGAAAAAAAGGAGGTGGCATCATTGTGGATTAAAGAAGCAGAGGAAGGCTTCCCGGAAGAGGTGAGAGTTGGTCTCTGGCTTGAAAGCTGAGCAGTATGACACAGGTTTGAATATGGTTTACTTTGTGAAGACCAGGACCTAAAGTCACTGTGGTTTTTTAAACAGAGGGATGGCACAAGGAGAGAAGAGTATAAGAAAGATGAGGCTTGTGGAGGAAGGCAAGGTGGATTGGAATAGGCTGAATTAAGGAGACCAGAGAGACCAGAAGTAAAACAGGCTTTCTGGGTCATGGACACCCCATGTACTTCTGCCTCTAACCTCTTCTAATTAAAGCTAGCCATACTAATAAACTTGCAAGCATGAAATATACTAATAATGTTTGATTTTGCAAAGCTAATTAAGGACAGCACAAGACAGCCATACTCATATCATATTGGGACACCTTTTCTAGACACAGAATTTCCTTCCTGCTACTTATAGCATGAACCTGTACCTTCAGCTCCATGTGTATTACTAACACCGCCACAAAGATGCATCCATCCTCTCCTTCCCCTCAAGCAAAGGGCATCCTTCCATGAAGGCCCATCCCACTCACTTCCTTTAAAGAGCACAGATAATTACTGAACACTGATGAGCAAGTGAAAGAGGATTTACCTCTCGCTCACCCTTGACATCATTCTTCCTGATTTGGTTGGGCTCACCTAGCCTTTTAACTAGAAGGGAGTAGGCTACATGAAGGACGTCATTCACAGCCAAGGAATCCAGAATGCGAATTCAACTCTATTAACTTCAGTTCAATAGACCAAATACATCCAACACCAATACACCAATACTGTGTAAGTACTTGCTGGATGCTAGAGAGGATACAGATCCAGAGGAGATAGTCCATGCCCTTGAGATTCTTCCAAGAAACCAGGTGGGATAACCAGAGTACACACACATCTACAACACCAGGCAGAAAATGAGAGAGAAGCAGAAACAAAAAGAGCCCATGTAATGGGAGAGCGTTGGGGAAAACAGCAAGGGGGACAGAGGACCTATGATAACCTCAAGAAAGGGTAAGATTTAGACCTGGAGAGGTATAAAGGGAGAACAGTCTTGCCAGGCATAGCAGGAGAAAAGGTACAAAAGAGAAGCACAGGGCATGATCTACAATAGCAAGTGATGCATTTACTAGAATAACAGTATCTACGCACTGGAAGGTTATGAGAACTAAATGAGTAAATATATATAAAGTACTTAGAACAGTGTTCAGCACACAGAAAGTGTTCTATGACCATTAGCTACTACCTTTATTGCTGTTGCTTTATTACTATTATGATTACTACTATGGCTATTGCTGCTCCCTCCATTTTAGGTGTAAAGAAGTGATGGCAGAACAGGAGACTGGAAAAGTTGATTTAGGATCATTGTCTGGAAAGCCCAAAATGCCATAGAGCATAAAATATTTTTGACAGAGCTGATGTGATCTGAGTTTTACTTTAGGAACAATCTGGCAATAGTATAGGATGGAGTTGAGTGGAAAGAAATAGAAGGTAGGAATACCAGATAAGAAGTTATTCTTATTATCTGTTGAAAGAGTTCACGATAATCAGGACCAGGGTGGTGCATACGGTGTGGAAAGTGCTTGGCCCTAAGAGGGTATGCGGTAAAGAGGTGTTGAATGAATAAAAGGAAGAGACGGATGCTAGAGACATTGAAAAGGCAGAAATCACAGGACTCGGCAACAAGTTAGACGTGGAAAGTGAGAGATGAAAGTGTTGAAGAAGAGTGGGACTGGGAGGTGACGAGAGGACTGTGGTGCCATAGGGTGGTCAGATGGGGAGTGCTAGAGTGAGGTGGGAGCGGGAGATAAGGTGATTGAGAGCATGCTGAATCAAGATGCTGGAGCAACCCCCAGGGGAACTGCCCAACAGGGAGGTGGGAAGCAGGTCTGAAGATCAGAGGAGAGGTTGGGGCTGGTGATACAGAACTGAGAATCACTTAGATGGGGGTGGTGACAGAGGGAGTCATGGTGGCAGAAGCCAAGTAGTGGATGAGAGCCCTGGAGAAGAAAGTGTGCAAGAGAAGAGAAGACAGCTCAGAACAGAAGCTTGCTTTGGGAATGTCCACATGGGGTGGGCAGAAGAGGGGAGGAAGGATTGCAGGGCCAGGGGGTGGCAGTGCACAGAGCCAGTGGAGCAAATTCACTGCCATTTTCTCAAAAGAGCACAGAACTGGTTCAGAAGAATGGAGTCCTTCCACTCTATGGCAACTCTGCCCACCCACCCCTAATCATCCACTCTTTCCACTCTCCTCTCCCGCCTTCTTTAATCACCAATACACGGAGTGTATAAGATCTGCATAGGTGGGAAGATAAAGAGGAGAAATCTGCAGCACGTTAACAAAAATTGAATCATTTATTGACCACATAATGTTGCTCACTGGTATTCTGGACTAAAGGTGGTTACCTCAAGCCCTAGATATTTAGCTCTGGCAATGAACACCAGTCCCTGAGCAGCTGTGGCTCTGCCAAAAGAATATGGAAATCTGAATCCAAAAACCTAATCAGAATCTTGTTTCTCCTATTTACTGGCTGTGTGATCTGAGACAAGTCACCAAACCTCTCTGGACCTCATTTCTATCATCTACAAAATGGAGACCATGATACCCATACCTCTTAGGGTTATTTTAAGGATTAAATGGAGAAATACGTTCAGTGTGCTTGGCATAGTGCCTGGCACATAATACACAGTAGCTTTCATCTAATATTTATGTTAAAGGAGACCTTACCAATAAATATTCTTTGTTGCTTTTCTCCCCCCAGCTTTGGAAAGAATATCACATTGTCTCACCCCCAAGACTTTCAGTGTCTTTGCCCCCATCTGGTGATGGGGACTGGCGGAGGCAAAAAGTAGAAATCATTGATCCAAAAGCTCTCTTTCCACCAAAGACTGGTTGTACATCTTGGGTCCCAGGGAAAATATCAGCAGGGCAGCCTGGGGCTTATCTATGGATCACTGAGTCTCCCACACAGTTGAGATTGATGCTCATGGCAGGGTCCAGACACATAGCTGATCGGGTATGGGGAGGCCATCCCTGGAGGGTGGGTCCTGCCCGGGCAGCAGGGCACTGGCTGTTCATGTGGACCAAGCTCTCTCAGCAGGCGTGTCACAAGGATGAGACCTGGTCTGGCTCTGAATCTCCCCTTAATTGAAGTACAATTGTTAGATCCTTACCCATCACAGCTATTCATGGAAGATGCTGCAAACATGGTATTTGGCCTTGTACCTTCTGGAGGCTACAAGAATCCTGCTAACAAAGGCCATAATTCCAGCTAGACACATTTCCAATCCCACAGAAGAGCTACAAGGTCACGTGATTGAAGAGGAGGCGGGGTAGCAATCGGCAAAGACAAGCTGACATCTTCACAACGTTGCACACATTCTAAGAGCATCCTGGCTCCTGGTGGGAGGGAACAGCACTGAATAAAGATGCGCTACCTCGAGGAAGAACCTAGTTGCAAATTGGTTAGCCATTTAAATGGCAAAATTACCCAAGACATAATTAGGGCAACATTTCTCCCCCTGGAACTCCTATATGTGAATTAATGGACCCTATTCAGTAAGCCGAGCTAGCACTAATAGCATTTTCTTTCCCTCAGACCATTTAAATCATTAATCCCTTTTCCAAGCTGGCTTTTGTGTTTGCGTCTTCTGTGCCCAGAGGTCAAGTCTCTATCAGGCTGCCTTTTGCTCTCTGGCATGCAGTAATGGTGGGTGTCTGTCAGGACAGAGAGAATCTTTTCTGGTACTTATGTACACAGTGTTCCCTGAGAGGTAGTTAGCACTAATCGAAGGAGCACTGGGCTGAGACAGTAGGCAAGCTTCATTGGTGCCTTGCAGCCTGCCAAGATGTTTGTGTGTAGTAAAATACATTAAACAAAATTTACCATTTTAATCCTTTTTAAGTATACAGTTCAATGGCATTATGTAAATTCACATTGTTGTACAACCATCACCCCCCTTCATCTCCAAAACTTTTTCAACTCCCCAACTGAAACTCTGTACCTATTAAACAACAACATTCCCCTCTTCCTACAGCCCCGGGCAACTGCCATTCTACTTTCTGTCTCATTGAACGTGACTTCTCTAGGAACCTCATGTAAGTGGAATCATACAGTGTGTATTTGTCCTTTTGTGACTGGCTTATTTCACTTACCATAATGTTTTCAAGGTGCTCCATGTTGCAGCATGTGTCAGAATTTCCTTCCTTTTTAAGGCTGAGTAACATTCCATTGCATGTGTATACCACATTTTTAAAATCTATTCATGTGAATTTTTATGTTTTTAAATTAATGACTAGCATTTATGAAACTTTGTTTTCATTGTGGTAAAATATACACATTTAACCATTTTTAAGTGTACAGTTCAGTGGCATTGAGTACATTCACATTGTTGTGCAACTATCACCACCATCCATCTCAAGAAATTTTTCATCTTCCCTAACTGAAATTCCAACCCCTGAAGCAATACCTCCCCATTTCCCTCTCCCCTCAGCCCCTGGCAAGCACGCCTGCCATGACTTTTAACTGTACCCAGCCTCAGCGTCTTCATCTGAAAAGCAGACATTGCAATGACGGTCTTAGACCAAGGAGTTGTTTGAGTGTTAACTGGGTCATTTTCATTTGGCTCAGGCCCCTCTAGTACCCACTTGAGTTCTCTTTCTGGGCTGGTGCTTACAGCTGACTCAGTGGCAGCTGGATTTGGAGGACATCTGGGAAAACACACAGGTCCCACATACCACGGGAAAAGGGGCCAACACTTCCCACACAGCAAGAAGTGGAACTGTTGCTAACCTTTACACACACCTACAAGATATCGCTCTTGGTACAATTACCCACACTTAGCTGGAGGTTGGAGAAAGAAGGACAACAGGAACAATCTAAATATAAGCTCCCATTTGATTTTTCTTTTTTTCCTTTTTTTTTTTTTTTTTTTTGCAACCTTTCTGGACCTAAACAAAAAGAAGAGAAAGTGTTGCTGGTTTAGATTACTCACTGTTATCTCCTATAAGAGAAAAAATTTACATATATCACCTACTCATCAGTGCACGATGATGAGTTTCACGAATACGTGAAACTACCATCTCCTTAAAGAGAAGAAAAATAAGTCCCTATTCAAATTAAGAATCTCACTTTTGGCAACAGAGCCAGTTTCCACTTTATATATTATGCATGTTTATTAGATTTTAACAAAGAGGAGAAATTTCATGTAATTAGTCACCGGAGGATACCCACACAACCCCATAAATGTAACAGAGGCATATTGACAGTGGCATAAAAGGAAACACTAATTAAATCCCAATTTCCTCCAAATACTGCCAGATCTTGCAGGTATAAGCTCACTTCCTGGGTTGTTGAGTATTTACTACAATGTGCCCAGATTTCAGAGCTGGTGCTGCAGAACGCTGAAGAATCTGGAACAAAGCATTTTGTGAGCAGTTAAGTGTTCTTCTGCAGTTGGGATGTGCCTTGCACAGCCTAGGAAAGTAGAATGGAGCCAAAGAGAGATGGGGGACGGGGCTTAGTCGAAAGTGACAGGGACAGCTGAAGAATTTTCTGGAAACATAGAAATGTAAGACAAGTTAAGTATTGTGAGTTGGAACAAATAAAGGAGAAGGGTAAATAGAGACGGACAGAAGAAGAGAAAAGAAGAAAGAAGAATAGGAGCGGGGTCTGGTGAGGGATAGAAGTGGTCGGGGGTGGGGAATGCTAGAAGGGACAGAGTACTGAACTCTGTGCCATCCTATGCAGGTCAACAACCATGTTGGGGATAAAAGCTTTTCCCCACCACCTTCAGGTTGCCTCTTAGTATCTGACATTGGAATAAGCTGAAAATGGCGAGGGATCAACAAACTAAGAAATGGAAGGAGAAGCAGATGGTGCCCAGACTCCTGGAGAGAAGAAATGACAGTTCTCATTCTCTTCTGACATTTCATCAGGAGAAGGGGTGGGTGGGGACATGAAGACACCTGGACTATTGTTCTAGTTGACCAAGTGGGTGGCCCTTCCTCGCTGTTTCTCACCCACCTCTCCCATGCTGAAACTGCCCTTCTTACTGAGGACCACCACTGCTCCATCATGGATGTATGAGTCCCTGAGGATATGCCCAAGAGTAGCTTAACAGAACCGAATGGGACCATTCTCCTTTTCATTGGTTTGGCACAGAGGTGGCAGCCTGTGATGCTGCCAAGTGAGGCAGGCAATTGCAGCAACAGAAGCACAGGTTGTGGAACTTTGATTGACAAGAGAAAGCATCCTAAAGGGAGCAGCCACTACGGGGATCCTAATTGCCCCATGAGGAAGGACAGTCTGCAATTTTCATGTGAAAGTCTATCTAATGTTGACATTGATTTTAAAAACAAACAGAAGCAGCCACTGTGTGGACCACACAGAAATGTTGCCAGAATTCCAGATGTCTGATCTCCAAGTGTGTGGTCAGGAAAATGGACAGAAGAGAGCACACCCTCCCCCCTGCCTTCGGCAGAGAATGAAGGGGAGACCAAGTGGGGTCTTCCAATCCCGATTACAGCAGGGAGTTGGGGAGCATCAAAGAGAAAGAACCCAGGAAGCTAGGAAGGAAGGACTTGGGCCTGGCCAGGGGAGCCCTGAAGAAGGGGGACCCCAAAGACCCCCGAGGGAAGCCTGGGCATCTGGAAGGTGGCACTTCAGCTCTGCTTCAGGAGCTGCCTTGAGTGCAAAGAGCAACGTTCTGGGAACCTGTCAATGGAATGTTGTCATGGATGGAAAGAAACTGCCTTGCTCTCCAAGAGGAAAGAGGCTATTGATAAACCCCCTTCTCTGAAACACCATCCTGGCCGCTCCCTCCACCACTGGGCAGCTCCCTTTTTCCCAAAAATAGGTCTTTTCCAGTGACACCTCTCTTACCCACACCTCCCAGAAACAGCTTCCTACTCCTATGTCCTGCAGGCAAAAGCCCTCATATTCATACAAAACTCAGGTATGCATATGAGCAAGGTGGGCTAGGAAGAGGCCTAGTGTAGGGCTCAATGTCTTGGCCTGCAAAATGGGTTATCTCCCAGTGCTTCTCAACTGTACTCTTGCCACTGAGCTAATCAGCCACTCTAACTGATCTTCTTTACAGGAAAAAATAAGACTCTTAAAATTGGTACATGGACTGCATATCTGCAAATGGACGCTGCTCAAGTGCTTACAAGGACTTGCTTCTCTCTTCACCATATTCACTTGTTTATAACGCCTTTCCCTTCAGTGGGAACTAGAAAAGCTCATTTCATCCCATTCCCTATTCTGATGACCACAAATTCCAAATTAGTGAGATAAGACTATTGGGACTCCTTGGTGTTCATTCAAGAAGCTTAAAAATAAACTGCTGGAAAATTCTACCCAATTTTAGTCTGTACATATTATGACCCTAGATCTCTCCTTACTACTTAACTGTGCTTTTAGAGTTCTTATTAGAGTGAAGTTTCATAAAGATAGCCAGGCCCAGCCTTGGGTTGAAAAGAAGAAGAGGGGACTATGCCGTGCACTCTGAGGAGCATCAGAGATTCCCTGTCCTACTGACGTTGCCCCAACAACACTGCCTGGGCTCCTGAAAGTCCACTGGTATCATTCATTCCTTTGTTAAAATGGAGGCTAAGAGTAGGAGCTCCAAAGGTAGGCAATCTTGGCTCTGCTATTTAGTAGTCACTTAAGCTCTCAACCTTTGTTAGGGACAGTCACAGGACCTACTACCTAGACTCGTTATGAGGATAAGATACAGCAATTCATACGAAGCGCATAGCAAAGGTCGTTATAATAATAGCAATCACTGTTATTCCTTTTAAGCCAGGAATTCTCAACTCCCCTAGTGATGTGCCGTGATGTACAAATAAATGGCGAGAAGGAGACCTGGTTGAGAACTCCCATTGTAAGCTTCCTCTCTCCAGCACAATGCTCTAAGCACACAAGTCACCAACATAATATGAATTTGTTAACTAATTAAATGACTTTGCTTCATGCCTGGAGAGACCCTAGAGCATGACAAGGCTGTGCAGGTGAGATGAGGATGATCCACTTAAAAGAAGAAAAGGAAAAAGGGGGTGGGAGGCAGGGCAGAGAAAACAACTTAAACACACTTAAAAGTCTGCCAGATTGTACTGTAGTGATGCAAGATGTTACCATTGGGGGAAACTGAGTGAAGGGCATACAGGATGTTTCTGTGAATCTAAAATTATCTCAAAATAAAAAGTTTAAAAAAGAAGTCTGCCAGAAGCTCAGGTCCCTAAGATTCTATTAAAATGAAACTGGGTGCCATCAGCAAGCTGGCTCTTTTACCTTCCCCCTCTGGGCCAGGGCTTCCTGAGAGCAGGAACCATTTCTTTTCATCTCTGCATCCCCAGCGTAGCGCTGTGCCTGGCAGGCCACAGACTCAACAATAAATGTTACATCAATGCATAAAAGGATTAATCCTCTTTCCCAAGCCCATCGGCCCTGAAGACCAGCTGAAAGCACTCCTTCCCCTTTGGCGGCAGCACAAACGTTTAGGGTTTTACTGCATTTTATTTTTTTCTGTGTCTTTGGAAACCTCAACAAGAAGAGACATGTATGCGCTACTGTCAGCTGCAGACACCCAGCCAGGAGAGGTTAACGGGAATGCAGACCAGCCACCATTAGCATCAGGCGGTTAATGGTAACGGGGCTGTGGCTGGACCATCTTCAGATCTCTGGAAATGTGGGACAAAGGTTAGCTGCTCTTCTGAGCTGGTATTCCCTCTCTGCTCTTCCTCCTGCCTCTGGTTTGGCAGCCAAAATACCCACTCTAATTTCATTCCCTGCTCTTGGCCGTGTGCTCTGTGAATTGCCTCTCTTGACACAAGATAAAGTGAATGAGCAGAGGAATTGGCCCCCTGCAGAAACCAAAGGCAAGGCCAAGTCTGTTTGCTAAGAAAACACTCCCTGCTCACCAACCACAGCTCGACAAGTACTTTCTTCTTTTGCCTCTTCTTAGCGTCTCATAATAATCCTTGAGCATCTGGGACCTGCCAGACCCTGAGCTAAATGTAGTCACAAATAAGAAGGCCAGACACCCTCTTGGGGGGCATCCCACCAGGCCCAGCCATAGTTAAGTCCAGACAAGCCAAGAGAAATGAAACCACGGATGGCACCTGCTAGATCAGAGGCTCTGGGCGGGACGTGCCCTTTTCTCATGGTCCTGCTCTGGAAGTCCTCTTTCCTCACCTCTCTGCACCTTCCCAAGCTGAATATCTAACTGTAATTCCCCTAAGCATGCTGGAGGGCTACCCAAGATTCACCCACAGAGGCCCAAGATCTCCCAAACCCCCCTCTCCCTCATATCCTGTATTGAGATTTCCGGAATCTGGATGCCTTCTTCACTCATATCCAATAGCAAGGCAAGTGCACAGGTGTAGACTCCCATCATAGGTGAAGCAGGCTCCCAGGTAGGCAGCTCCTTCAGGCTCTGGGACTCCACAAAAGGTAAGGGCACTTCTCACCATATCATCAAGTCCTGTGTCGAGGACAGCAGGCCCCAAACCATCCCTCCATCTTGTGGTATTAAAACTGCAACATTACATGAGAAAGTGGAGTGCTATCAAATTGTATTAGATTGAAAAGGGCCCATGTTTGATTGACATCTGTTCATAGTGACTGCCCTGCAGCATGGTGAGGGCACATTCACCAGGATTTAGAACAACTGAAAGGTGGACAGGGTGGGGGTTTCTACAAGAGAGTCTCTCTAGGAAAGAAATGGGGGTAAAGTGTAGAATGTTCAGGATTTCTCTTCTCCCGTTCTCTTCTCTATATTCTGTCAAGGAATCTGATCCCCAGTGGGAGAAGGACATAAAAGCTTCTGTACCCCCAGAAACAAGCTGGTTTCTGTTGGGTCAAGGCAGGAGCCAAGGCATCTGGGTCTGTAGAAAAAGAATGCCCAATTCAGCTTCTTATCCCCACTTTTCTTGTTAGTGCCATGGAGTTGATTCCAACTCCTAGTGACCCTGTGTACAGCAGAGCAGAACTCTGCCTGGTCTTTTCGTGCCATCCTCTCACCTTCCAGCACTCTATCAGACAATGCTCTGCTGCTATTCATGGCCAATTTTTTGGGAAGAGAGTAGCCAGGTCCTTCTTCCTAGTCTGTCTTAGTCTGGAAGCTCCGCTGAAACCTGTCCACCATCGGTGACCCATACAGCAATAAGCAGCCACCCCAGTATGACAACTGGCAGACCGGTGGTGTGGTTCCCTGACCGGGAAAGGAACTCGGGCCGCAATGGTGATGGGGCAGAATCTTAACCACTAGACCGCCATAGTTAATTATCCCCACTTACAAAGTATTTAATTGGCAGTGTTTGTTGAGTTAACATTTTTTGAAAGCTGTAACAGGTGAGAAGGGGATGCGCATCCTGAGCTTGTGTTGGTCTCCTTCAACTGTCTCTTGTTTCTTGCTGTTGAACATCTTTACATAGTCATGTGCCAGCCAGACCTTTGAGCACCACAGGCTGTTAGAGATGGTCTCCTACAGCTTCTTGCTTTGGGTGTGAGATCTTGAGCCTCAGAA
Source organism: Diceros bicornis minor (assembly GCF_020826845.1). Taxonomy (NCBI): domain Eukaryota; kingdom Metazoa; phylum Chordata; class Mammalia; order Perissodactyla; family Rhinocerotidae; genus Diceros; species Diceros bicornis. The sequence continues at coordinate 88,578,702 of NC_080742.1, read as the reverse complement.
TAAAAGTCATGACTCCCCTCAGAAGGGCCAGGTTTTTCTTTTCTGAGTTCAAGTAGCTAAGATGAGCAGCGATGGGAGGGGGATGAAGGGATCCTGAAACTATACCTTTATTATTGGTAATCACTGCAATTAATATTTGTAAACCACTTTGCAGTTTCCCTATTACTCCTGTCTGTAGCATTTTCTTTTATCTTCACAGCGCCCTGTAGGGTAGGCAAGAACCATCACCTACAGTTGACAGAGAGAAGCAAAATTGCCCAAGGTCTCTCAACTACCAAGTGGCAAACTCGGGACTCCTACTCAGGGCTCCTGATCTAAATTCTCTGTCCTTCCCAGAGCCATGTAGTCTCCTTCTACTGACCTCAGAAGTTCAGAGGGTAGAAATGTCAAACAGATGAACTTGAGGTGCTCTCCTTCGCTACTTTCCAAATCAAAAGATCAAGAAAGAAATAATAACATAGCAACTTCATACCCTTTCCGGTTTCCGACATTTGTGATGGAAAAACTGAGATGCTCTCTATTATTATAGATTTATAAATACTTTCTATTCACTCTGTGTACCAGACATGGTGCTAGCCACAGGGATGTAACCGTGACAGGCATTACACATAAACCTTTCTGCTGTTAACAAATAAAACTTCCTCCTTTGCTCTCCCAATAGCAAATCAGAGAGATGCAAACAGAGCCTTCATTGCACGTTATGTAAAACAACATCAAGCAGTTCTTGGTGAATGTTCAGCTGGAGACTGAATCCAATAGAGCCGACCTACTTGTCCCTCCCCACAGTCTCACTCTCTCTTCTTCCCTTCCATTTCCACTGCCTGCACCCCTCTTCCTACCATCCCACTTCACCCTCATAATTATGGGGCTGCAGATGCAGTTGTAGTACCTAAGATCTTTACTATTTCCATCTCTGAAGGTCATTTTTTTGCCCAGAAAAATGAACAGGCAGTCAGGGGTCTTCACAGCAAAGGAGATTGTTCTAAATGAAAGGGTTGCCAAAGCCCATAACTCCTAGTGAGCTGTGGACCCCCTGGTGAGGGAGAAGAAGGCAATGGAAATGGGTAAACACCTGGAAGATGCTCACATGTGGCCATGCCCAGGGAAAGCAGAGAAGCCCAGGTCCGTCCCCTTCGGGTGGTCCCCAGCAAGATAGAGCAAAGTCAGGTCTGTTGAGGGCATAGGCTTCAGTTTAACATCTCTGAGGCCATTTTAAGTTTGATTCACCCCCAAATCCCATATGAATCCTCCTCTCCAGATAAGAGTGATTTGGACTCTCATCAGACTTGCCTCCAAAAATAGAACAATCTCTGGGACTGAGGTGGGCCCACAGACCCCCTATATTTTTCTTTCACAGGACACTTTGCCATCACTCTGGCAATCTCAGTATTTCAGTCTCAACTCTTCCCTAGAGGAGTGACCAGAGAACTCAATAAAAAGAAGATCTGAAAGCAAATTTGAGAGAGGAGGGGAATATTTAAAGGTGAAATATGGAGAAGAAGCAGGAAGGATATTGGTTCATTAGTGACACCAGAACATGGGCACTCAGTCAGTGACTTTCAGGGCCTGTGCCAGCTGCCCTATGGTTTTCTTGCCCAAAGATTCGAGCTTGCAAGGGCAAGCTCATTCCTCTGCTCCCAAAGATTAAAGGTGCTTGAGGAATGATTCCTTACAGTCTGGTTTATTAGATAGGATAAAGGGCTCCTAAACAAGATGGCAAGATGATAGTGAAAAGATGTTTCTGAGAAATTAGACTAAAACCAAAGATAAGAGGAAATAACGTCAAAGACTATGAGATAGTAGGTCAAGAGAAGAAGGAGAAATCCAATAACTTTGCAACTATGATCCATATGCATGAATATTCTGGATCTTCTAAACAATAACAGTGTTCTGTGCTCCACAGAACATTTAGGTAAATTCTTGCACAGGTGGAAGGAAACTCATTAGTGCCCCAGGGGGGACAGGTACAGCACAGTGCTCAGAGTCTCCCTATTGAGAGGCACAGGGGGGCTGTTTTTAACATGACAAAACAAGCAGAGAAGTGTTGTCTTTCTAAAATGTATAGCCAAAATGAAATGACAGAGCCAATAATGGAAGGAAAAAGAGCAGGCTGAGTTTTGATATTTGAAAAAAATTATCTCTAGGAGATACACAAACCAGAGTGTTGACCTCCAGGCGAGGACATTCAGGTGGAGGCAAAATGAGGTGACTGATCAGTTGCCAAAATAGTGGCTGCCCCGCCATGGGTTGGACAAGACTGATTTTTTTCAACGTAATAAGATGGAAATTTCAGCACCTCAAAAGAGGAAGCTTGGCCAAAAGTCCCTAAATTTCCCACTAGCTGAAGGTGAGAGTCTTCAATTATCTCCACAGTTCTGGGCACAGGGCTCTTGCTGCTTTGTTGGAGTAAGGTGCTCTCACTTCTTTTATCACCTCCCTTGGGGCAGGAATTTGAACACTTGATGTCAATTTTCTTACCTCATTCTGGACAGTGAGGCCACATTTCTCTGTGTATTTTCTAGTAGAAACAAAGAAAAGAAGTCAGCACGATCACTCAACAAAGAGGATGTTAAAAGGAACCTGGCCGCTATTATGGATTCTCACTCCTGTGGCACCACCTAGCTTCTCTTCCAGTAAAGGGGGAGCGCATCTTGATTTAACCTACTTAGGAATGACAGACAATAGGCACCGTCTGTTAATTCTAGCTGCTTCTCATAAGAAAGGAAAATCTGTCACATGGTGATGTCAGAAGGCCTCAGGATCATAAAAAGATTTCCCAGAGGGTCTCCTAAAATAGGAGAAATGACCAGAAGTCATTTTGGTTGAGGTAATCGAGTACAGAACTCTCCTCTGGCTGCAGGAGACAAATAACGCTTTCCCAACATAGATGACAAAACTTTCTCAGAATCTAGCTACAGCAGTGATATCAAGAATCTGGATCTCTCTGGAAGCCCAACTCTATTACATGCAGAACATCAAATAGATTCCTGCCTTGTCCTGCTGACAATTTTCTCTCTCAAAAGGTAGAGAAAGCAATTAGGAAACTGCTATTCTTGACACAATTCTGACCATGAAGGAAGAACCAGCTGGCAATGTGTAAGTGGAAGGGATCTCCTGAGTAAGCAGACACTCTATCTCAGGATTTGTAACAGCTTAGGAAGGGGACACTGCACACAGGTGGACACGGTCATCACTCACAGCCAGCACCTATGAACAGAAAGCAGGTATGGCTCCTGCCTTCCAAGAGCTTCAGAAGATAAATGACATCCAAGGGCATTTTATCAGTGATAAAAGAGGCAGAAAGGGCTAGTGCTATAGAGGTTCGAGGAAGGAAGAACATCTCGTGGAGCGGGACAAGGTGGTCAGCAATGTCCACTACAGAAATCTGACTTACGGAAGGCGATGATTTAGATCAAGGGTAAAAGTGTGTGTGTGTGAAGGGGGAATGCGTATATTCCATTCTGGGCAGTGGTTTGAGAATGAGAAAGTGAATACACACATTTGGCATTGAGTTTGGCCCAGCGGAGCATTCTTATAAGGGCAGAGAAAGGAATGAGATTCAATAGAAGGTAGGACATGCCTTTTAGGTGTTCAATAAGCCACACCTGTCTTCTCAGAGCACTGCCAAGGCCGTCAGGGTAGGCCCCTGCAAGCATATTTTTTCTAAGTCCCATTCACCCCCTCATCACACCACAGCCGTTGGGACTGGGGTGAACACGTGAAAAAAGCTGAACCAAACGTATGCTTTCTCCCAGGAATTTGGGATTTAGATTCTCTGCTGGTTGGCTGCTTTATGGGTGCAGAAACTCAGGAGTTAGAGGAGAGACCATCTGCTCCCAAGAACAAAAAAAAAATGCGGGATAGTAGTCTGCTTCAGGAGAATGAAGCAGACAAACAGAGAAAAGTAGAGATGAGCCCTGTGCCTTGTTCAGTGCTGGTCCCTATCCCTCCTGGAGCAGACTGCTCTCCTTGTGCTGGAGTCCCATGAAAGCCCTGCACCCCAATGCATTTTCCTTTTAACTCAGACCAGATTGCCTGGGATCTGGGACTGTACCTCAAAGGCCACAATGAGGATAATGGCTAACATTTTACCATATGCCAGGCACTGAGCTGACCACTTTTACATAGTTATCTTAATAAAACTATAGGTAGATACTATGGGTTCTACGTAACCTGCATAAGACCACTGAGCTCCTAGGACGATGGCAGGGCCAGGACTGGCCCGCACACACGCTGGCTTGGGCTTGTGCTCTCAACTCCATCACTCTTCTCCCACATGTCTTGGAAAAGGGATGTGAGCTGCAACCAGAGGTTATGACTGAAGCCTTTGGACTTAGTCCTTTATATAAGTAGTTGAAGATTTTTGAGCAAGAGCATGGTATATGCAAGGACGGGACAGTACATGGGAAGGAAGATCCTAGGGGGTCAGGCCCAGTCAGGAGATGAATTTTTCAGTGTCATCTGCAGATGCATTGAGACTAACTGGGAAAGAGACGAAAACAAAACTGGAAGGATATCAAGGTTGTTAGCCCAGAGGGACAAGAACCTGCCAGTCTAATGGGGGTAGGTGAGGACAGAAAAGTTGAAGAGCATCTAGGTCAGTAGCCAGGTCAGAAAAGCAGAGGAGCAGGATGCAAGGCAAGGAAAGAAGGGAGTAGGATGAGCCAGGGAACTGAGTCGGCCAGCACACGTGAGGAATGGCACTTCTATGTGGTACCCGGTGTTTGCTGCCTGGGTGGGGGTAGCTCTGGAGTTCACAGCTTCAAAGGCACCAGGAGGCCAGAAGTCAGTCTGCAAAGGACTAAGGAACGAGTGGATGGGGAGCAAATGGTGGAGAGGCAGGACTGTCAAGGAATGTAGGCGCAAACTTGAAAGAAAGGAGAGAAGTAAGACAGTCACTGGAGGGGATGGGAAAATCAAAGAGGTTTTTCTTCTTTCTTTCTTCTTATCTTTTTCTCTTTTCTTGCATTTTACATCTTTTTTTTTTTTTTTCTTTTTTTCTGGACAAGGAAGCTCTACTTATCTTTGCAGGCAGAAGGTAAGCAGCCAGAAGCAAAACTGAAGTTGTAGCAGACAAGACATCAAGGATAGTGCAGGGTCTAGTTCTGGGTGGGCACCTGGACTTTAGAAGAAATGAGTTACAAACATTAGTGGTGAGAAAAATAGGTAGAATTCCATGGTGAGATAGTCCAACAGAGTAAACCCTTCATGCAAGAAAGATTATGAAAGGTAAAATTTCAGCTGAATAATCAGAAACAATCCCAGAGAAGAAAAAGAGTGGGAGACATCTAAAGAAAACCACATGGGCACCCCATGGCTGTCTACTGGAGCCCGAGCCCTGAAGAGGCAGGTATAAACACGGGGAGGGGGGTCCCAACCATGTGGTGCATACGCTCGGCGGTAAGGGCCTGTGGGTATCTGTCAGCAGGCTGGGGGCTCAAAAAGTGCTAGACAATATTTTAAAGGGCTTTTGAGCTATGTTTTGGGGGGGAAACAACCAGGAAAAGATGAATCCACTGCTCTAGAAGATGACTTAGTGCTCACAGATGGCAAAAAGAAGGCCAGACTCCTATTTTGTTTGCCTTTCCTCAGGAAAATAATCTTGGGAGTGAGGAAGGTAAAATAAACATCATAAAGTAAGTGAAGCGCAAAAGGGTGAAAAGATAATAAGAGAACAGTTGACTTCCTTAAATGAGTTCAACTATTCAGGCCCGGAACCGAAAGTGTGGCTCACCAGTGGGTCATATCTGGAGAAGTTCTCAAAGAGATGCCAGTTGACTGGAGAGGAGCAAGTGTTGTCCAGACCAGGTAGGAGAAGAAGGAAGGCACTCCTTCAAAAGTCCCAAGTTGATCCCCAAAATGGAATTAATTATTAAACTGGTGGCTAATGAGTATTTAGAAGAGAATGTGTTAATTACTAAAAGTCACTGGGGTTCATAAATTGGGCTAGGTAACCTCATTTCCATGTTTTGAGAGGGGGGAGACTAGACTGCTCCTCATTTCCTTATGCCCTGTCTCATTCCGAAAAGGATTGTGATTGATTAAAGGGACGCCAAAAATCTACTGAGATGCTACAAGTTACAAATACATGAAAAAGAAAACAGGAAAAACAAAGGATGGGAGAGACACAAAAATGGAGCCATAAATAAGACTAATATACAAATGTGCAGCATAGAGTTATATCCCCTTGTTAAAGTGAATTCTATTCACTTGCTAAAGGTAGACACTAATTTGGCTCTAAGCCATCTACCAAGCAACAACAAAAGAGAAACCAGATCGATTATTCACTTCACACCACCAGGGAAATTTTGCAAAGAGGTAGTAAGAAGGGAGGAAGGAAAGGGGGGATGGACGGAGGAGGGTGGAAAGAAAGAAAGGTAAAGAAATAAAGAAAAGCACAATAAAAAACATTTTAGCATTTATTCACACTCATGGGGAGAGAAAGGGGAGGGGACAGTTTGTGCTGGAGAGAGAACTGTGCAGGGGATGGAAAAATACCTTACTAACTTAGATCAGGAGAATCATGACTGTCTTGAGATAGTCACAATGGTAGTAACCAACGTACTAAGAGGTTGGTGATTGTAGGTTACAGAACCACACCCTCCATGGGCTTGCACTTCTTCATTAAGGACGTGAGAGTTTTGTACCAGGAACTCTATGTTTGAAGAGATTTGGGGTTTGACAGACTTTGGTTAAATCTCACTTCCTTCACTTACAGTTTTGTTTGCTTGGTCAAATCCATTAAACAATTTGAGATTTTGCTTGTTCAGCTATAAAACTAGAACAATTTTACCTACCTCAAAGAATTATTGTGAAAATTAAATTTATAAAAACAAAGAAAAGCACAATTATTTCTGAGACTAAATCCAAAAGAAACTTCTCCTGAGAGTCCTCATAAAGGGGACAGTGTGTAATTGTAACAAACAAAGACTTCAAGGACTTTCTTGCAGTTAGATGTAATTTATTACCTCCAAGAATCCCTTTAACTCTAGGTTCCATAATTATTTATAATTCAAATTAAATTTTGTTAAAACAAAAGTCCCGGTACTGTAAAGATATTCTCAGTCCCCAAATGTTGGCCTGATTATTTTAAGCAACATTCAGTACAGATTAATTCTAGGAC